>NC_090273.1:78759123-79359123 GCF_040414725.1 Anabrus simplex | reverse complement strand
GTTGTTGTAGTTGTTGTTGCTGCTGCTGCTGCTGCTGCTGCTGCTGCTGCTGCTGCCCTGAGGAGAATAAATTTAAAATTTGTAACATTAATTTTTTATGTAGTATTTAACACCCGGCTTCTCATTCCTGCCACCTGGCTGAAGAAAATTTCTGGGGAAAACACTGATCTCCAACAGGCAGCTGGGTAACTTGCATGGCTCGATTGGGTCATGGATTGGCCCAGTTTCCTCTCTAAGCATATCCTCGCAGGTGAATTCTTCTGGGTACAACGCCTGTTCACCCCTGACTTCATGACGAAGCCGAGAAGGATGCAATCTGGCCAGCATTTCGTCGAGTTCTTCTCCGATGTCCCTCCCTGGTCCATCGCAGCAGTGGTGCTGAGATTCCACCAAGCTTGGGCCCAAGCCTTCCAGATGCCAACTAGGATGAATGCTGCAGAGTCGGTGGCGGCCGTAGTCACCTCCCACCACTCTCTCACTGACTTTCACTTTGTACCTTGTACTAATCTTGTTGTTCACACCAACAGCTCCATGGCCAGATACACTCTGGGTTCTGGCCACGGGGCCATCCTGCATTCTACTCTGTATTTCTTAGCTCTGTACATGGCCTTAAAAGATATGTGTACAGAGAGGGGTAACCCTCTTGTGGCGATCCATTGCCTCCATGGAGAACCCGGCAGACGCTCCCTCCCGGAAAGTGCTGCCTTCAGTACACAAGAGTCTTCAACCACTATTAAAGGGAAGCTCAACCTGGGAGGGACGTCAGTTGGTTATCTGCAGGATGATGGATCGTCACACTAATCATTTGTTGGAAATCAGCCAAAATAAATTGTGCTCCTTTCGTTTTGATCTTTTCCAGCCCTTGAATCAAGAAATCCTGGTGAGTGTCCCATATGCTGGAACCATACTCTAATTTGGGGTCTTATTAGTGACTTGTGTACCCTCTCCTTTACATCCTTACTACAACCCCTAAGTATCATCATAACCATTTAAAGAGATCTGTTTTTTTTCTTCCCTTCCTTTTTCTGCTAGTTGCTTTACGTCGTACCGACACAGAACCAAATGCAAGCTCACAGTTGCACTCCCTTAACCGCGTGGCTAACTCGCTCGGTATGTGTAACTTATAGAAAAAATATTAGAAGCATGGCCTTACTTTAAGTTAATGGTACAGTTCTCATACTGGAAATACATTTGAAAGGGATGAAAAGTCCATGTCAAATGACCAGAAATCCCCGTACTGCAGAGAGATGAGTAACCTTTCTTTTTTTTTTGTTAGTTGCTCTACGTCGCACCAACACAGATAGGTCTTATGGCGACGATGGGACAGGAAAGTGCTAGGAGTGGGAAGGAAGTGGCTGTGGCCTTAATTAAGGTACAGCCCCAGCATTCGCCTGGTGTGAAAATAGGAAACCCCAGAAAACCATCTTCAGGTCTGCCGATAGTGGGGTTCGAACCTACTATCTCCGGAATACTGGATACTGGCCGCACTTAAGCAACTGCAGCTATCGAGCTCGCTGAGTAAGCTTTTCTTTGTCCATGATGGTACAAGGGTTTTATAAGTTTATAAGTAATGAACATAAAAGAGAAAGAGAAAGAATGCAACAGTATAAAATGAAGTCCTAAGCTTACCTCCCTTAACTCACTATTGGTTATAATAGGCTCCTTCTTATCTGATCCATCCATAGCTTGGGCTAATATTTGACTTGCCACGTTCTCAGTCTCATTTTTATCATCTACCACAAATGGTATCCCAAAAACACTGAAAAAATAAGAATAATTCCAGACAAATTATAAAAATTATTGATTAATGATCAGACGACATTCAAGGTTACTGCTTGGGTTGGACTAGACAGATTTTGATGAAACTTGGGTCAATGATCAATTAACATATATCTTAAAATTAATAGTGATAATCATTTTGCCGTAAAAAAAAATGGCAGTGACATATTGGTGATAAGTAGCTGGGTGTCTTGGAGCAGTTAGCTGATTGATGATTATGGGTTAGGAATCTACTGATAGTCCCATTTTAAAGTTTCATAAAACACTTTATATTAAAAATGAGATTTTGATAACACTAACAGGATTTTCAAATTCTACAAACCTATTTTTATAACATACAGTAGTGAATATATCAGAATATTCAGGTTTTAAGGGGCCTAACATCTAGGTCATCAGCCCCTAATGATGTTGTTGTTGTTTGAGCCATCAGTCCATAGACTTGTTTGATGCAGCTCCCCATGCCATCCTATCCTGTGCTAACATTATCATTTCTATGTACCTATTGCATCTTACATCTGCTCTAATCTGCTTGTCATATTCATACCTTCGTCTACCCCTACCATTCTTACCACCTACACTTCCTTCAAAAACTAACTGAACAAGTCCTGGGTGTCTGAAGATGTGTCCTATCATTCTGTCTCTTCTTCTTGTCAAATTTAGCCAAATCAATCTCCTCTCGCCAATTCGATTCACTATCTCTTCATTTGTGATTCAATCTATCCATCTCACCTTCAGCATTCTTCTGTAACACCACATTTCAAAAGCTTCTATACTCTTTCTTTCTAAGCTACTTATCATCCATGTTTCACTTCCATACAATGCCACGCTCCACAAGAAAATCTTCAAAAACATCTTTCCAATTCCTATATCAATGTTTGAAGCGAGCAAATTTATTTCCATAAGAAAGCTCTTCCTTGCTGGTGCTAATCTGCATTTTATGTCCTCCTTTCCTCTGCCATCGTTAGTTATTTTACTACTCATGTAACAATATTCACCTACTTCCTTTAAGACTTAATTTCCTAATTTAATATTTCCTGCATCACCTGCCTTCATTCAACTGCACTCCATTACTTTTCTTTTGGACTTATTTATTTTCATCTTGTACTCCTTACCCAAGACTTCATCCATACCATTCAGCAGCTTCTCAAGATCTTCTGCAGTCTCAGATAAAATAGCAATATCATTGGCAAATCTCAAGGTTTTGATTTCCTCTCCTTGGATTGTGATTCCCTTCCCAAATGCCTCTTTGATTTCCTTTACTGCCTGTTCTATGTAAACAATGAAAAGGAGGGGGAACAAACTGTAGCCTTGCCTCACTCCTTTCTGGATTACTGCTTCTTTTTCAAAGCCCTCGATTCTTATCACTGCAGACTGATTTTTATACAGATTGTAGATAATTCTTCGTTCTCAGTATCTGATCCCAATCACCTTCAGAATCTTAAATAGCTTGGTCCAATCAACATTATCGAATGCCTTTTCTAGATCTATGAATGCCATGTATGTGGGCTTGTCCTTCTTGATTCAATCCTCTAAGATCAGACGTAAAGTCAAGATTGCTTCACGTGTTCCTACATTTCTTCTGAAGCAAAACTGATCTTCTACCAACTCAGCTTCTTATCTACATCTTTACCTTGATACTATTGTTGGATATGTTCTTGCCATCCTTCTGCTTTGTCTTCTTTCCCTAGAAGTGGCTTTCCATCTGAGCTCTTAATATTCATACACTTAGATTTCCTTTCTCCAAAGGTTTCTTTGATTTTCTTGTATGCAGCATCTACCTTTCCCAAGACCATACAACCTTCGACATCCTTGCACTTCTCCTTCAGCCATTCTTCCTTAGCTACCTTGCACTTTCTATCCACTTGATTCTTTAATCGCCTGTATTCTTTTCTGCCCTCTTCATTTCTAGCATTCTTGTATTCTCATCGTTCATCAATCAGGTCTAGTATCTCATGAGTTATCCACTGATTCTTAGTTGATCTTTCCTTCCTTCCTAACATTTCTTCAGCAGCCCTACTGACTTCATTTTTCATGACTATCTACTCTTCCTCTATTGTGTTTCCTTCATTTATCTCTTGTGTAACATGTTCCTTCTAACAATCCCTCACACTCTTTTCTTTCAACTTGTCTAGATCCCATATTTTTGCATTCTTTCCTTTCTTCAATTTCTTCAACTTTAGATGGCGTTTTATGACCAACAAGTTGTGGTCAGAGTCCACATCTGCTTCTGGGAAAGTTTTGCAATCCAACACCTGGTTTCTGAATCTCTGCCTAATCATAATGTCTATTTGATACCTCCAGTGTGTGCAGGTCTCATCCACGTATACAGCCGTCGTTTGTGTTGTTTGAACCAAGTATTGGCAAGGACTAA
Source organism: Anabrus simplex (assembly GCF_040414725.1). Classification (NCBI taxonomy): domain Eukaryota; kingdom Metazoa; phylum Arthropoda; class Insecta; order Orthoptera; family Tettigoniidae; genus Anabrus; species Anabrus simplex. The sequence continues at coordinate 79,354,973 of NC_090273.1, read as the reverse complement.
ATTATGATCAGTGCAGAATTCAACCAGCCGACTTCCACTTTCGTTCCTTTGTTCCAATCCAAATTCTCCTACTGTATTACCTTCTCTTCCTTGGCCTACCACTGCATTCCAGTCTCCCATCACAATTAGATTCTTGTCACCTTTTACATATTGTATTAAATCTTCTATCTCTTCGTATGTTCTTTCGATTTCCTCATCATCTACTGAGCTAGTAGGCATATAGACCTGCACTATTGTGGTGGGCATTGGTTTGGTGTCTATGTTGACGACAATAATTCTTTCACTATGCTGGTCGTAGTAGCTTACCCGCTGCCCTGTTTTCATAATCATTATTAAACCAACTCTTGCATTTCCCCTGTTGGATTTTGTGTTGAAATTTCGGTAGATGCCTGACCAAAAATCCTGTTCTTCCTGCCAACGTACTTCACTTGTACCAACTAAATCTAACTTTAGTCTATCCATCTCTCTTTTCAGATTCTCTAACCTACATATATATATTTCGTATGGCATGAGGATACATTGTTACAATTTGGTTATTAACAAATATGTACAATTACACGAAAAACAGTTTCATCTATACACACAGAACAACTACGTAATAAACAAACTATATTTATACATTTGAGCTCATCAACATCTAACATTCCACGCTCCGACTTGCAGAATGTCAGTATCCATCTTCCTGATAATCGCCCCCTCTTTGGTAGTCCCCACCTGGAGATCCGAATGGGGGACTAGTTTACCTCCAGAATATTTTTTCTGGGAGGAAGCCATCATCAGTACATCATTTATACAGAGAGAGCTGCATGTTCTCGGGAGTTAGTTACGGCTATAGTTTCCCGTTGCTTTCAGCCGTGTAGCAGTATCAACACAGCTAAGCCATGTTGAGTATTATTACAAGGCCATTTCAGTCAATCATCTAGACTGCCGCCCTTGCAACTTCCGAAAGGCTGCTACCCCCCTTTCGATGAACCATTCCTTAGTCTGGTCTCTCAACAGATACCCATCCGATATGGTTGTACCTGTGGCTCAGCTATCTGCTTCATTGGGACACGCAGGCCTCCCAACCGTGGCAAGGTCACATGGTTTGCAGGAGAGGCCTTTAATGGTATGAGAAGTAATGAAACGATGTGATAATTAAAATTTTAAAATATATCCACTGACTAGAATTTAAAATAAATGATCATGAATGATTACGAGATTAAAGTAACCAGTGGTTTTAAATCGCAATGCCTTGTTTTCTAATAAAATTATAGAAAATATAGATTACAATGGAATAAGGCATTGCCTTGAAGTACAGAGATATATATCATTCTAATTAGAAGTTAAAATAACACATTAGAATACCCAAACAAGGATTAAAATAGAGTCAATGAGAGAAAAGCATAGTTAACAAAGATACACTAATACAAAATACATTATTACACACGATAAAAAAAAGGCCACTATCCCTCATAAAATGAATGACGAGGTCTGCTGACTGCTCGTCATCTCGTAGGATGAGGGAAATGACATTCGGGAGTTGTAGTCTACGGTGCAGATCGGCTAGGTCCTCGCACTCCGTAAGGATGTGTACCATGGTTAGATGACTGCCGCAAGTACACATTGGAGCACGCTCACCCTTCAGTAGGTAGGAGGGCATTATCACGCCATGGCCAATCTGAAGACGACATAATACCACTGTTTCCCTCTGATAAGCCTGAAGCGAAGTCTTCCATACCTACGTAGTTCCTTTTATCACTCTCAGCTTATTTGGGAGAGTGGTGGCCTGCCACGCCATCTCCCAATAGGACATAACCAGATGTCTCTGCTGAGAGTGAATGTCACTTGCAGGAATCCTATAAGGCAACGAGGGCAAGGTAACAGCCTCCTTGGCAGCCTTTTCAGCTAACTCATTTCCGTCTACACCCACCTGGCTGGGGAGCCACATAGACATAATTCCAGTGCCAGCAACCAAACACCTGGCCGGCAGGTCCTGGATCTGCTGCACCAGAGGATGCTGAGGGAAACATGTATTTATAGATTGTAGCACACTCAAGGAGTCGGTACACAGCAGAAATTGCCAGCTCATCAGACAGTGTGTACCGCAGAGCATCACAGAAGGCATAGAGCTCTAATGTGTACACAGTGCATATTTTCGGCAGAGGAAAAAGAAATTTGTTATTGTCAACAACAAATGCACAGCCTAATCCCACTTCTGCTGTCAAACCATCCATGAAAACAATGACCAAATCAGGGTACCGGTCAACAACGGACAGGAAGTGTCTCTGATAAATGGAGGGGTCCGTGCTTTCCTTCAGGCAGGTGTGCTATTCTAGAATGATTTCAGGTCATTGTATTATCCAAGGAGGTACCCTACTCGGTTGGCTGACAAAACAAGAAACCGGTGGTAGATCAAAGAATCTGTGACTGCTATCCAAGCGCATTCCAACCGGTTGCGTTGCTCGAGGGTAAGCAGGGTACAGCTGATGGTTTCTATTGTTGAAGACACAAGAATAGCTCGGTTGAAGTGGCATCTGTCACAAATTTGAAGCATAGGACAGAAGCATTTGCTGGCGCCTCAGGTGTAAAGGCGGCACACCAGATTCAGCAAGCAGGCTAGCAATGGGGCTTGTACAAAAAGCTCCCGCAGCCAACCTAACTCCACTGTGGTGAGTGCTATTCATATGCTGCACTGCCGTAGTCTAACCTTGATAAAATATGTGCCCTACAAAATCATAGGAGCACCGTGTGGTCTGCCCCCCAAGTAGTGCCGCTAAGAGACTTCAAGATATTAAGTTTCTTACCACATTTCGCTTTTAACCGCCGCACATGTGGCTCCCATGATAATTTGCTATAAAAAAGGAGCCCAAGAAAATGGTAATTGTCAACAACCGTAAGAGTGACATTCCCTAAATAAAGCTCAGGTTGGGAGTGAAGAGTGCGCTTCCGGCAAAAGTGCACAACAGAGTTTTTTGCGGTTTTAAACCGAAAGCCAAGTTTTAAGGTCCACTGTTCCACTCTCTTAATTGCTTGCTGTAATTGTCGCTCGGCGATGGCCATATTTTGAGAGCTATAATGCAACGAATAATCATCTACACATAGCAACACTATTATTGCTGAACCAGCAGCAGCGACAATACTGTTTATGGCAATCGTGAACAGAGTGACACTGAGAACCAATCCCTGTGGTACTCCATTTTCCTGAATGTGGTATTGTGAATATACACTCCCTATTTGGATACGGAATAGACGGAGGGACAAAAATTGCGCCCTGGATAGAACTTTCCGGGTGTACCAAGTGGTCAGTGGTTGAGCAAGCGGCTTGAAAACCACATTGGTATTTGGACAAAAGTCCACTTTTCGCCAGACACTACACAAGTCTGTGATTCACCATCTGCTCAAAAAGCTTACACAAGCAGTTTGTAAGACAAATAGGTCTGTAACTTCCTGCATATTTAGGATTTCTGTCAGGCTTGAGGACAGGACTTTCCATGCCCTCTCGCCACTGTGACAGAAACTCACCCTCTACCAAGATTTCGTTGAACACACGAGGGAGATATAAAGGACTATCCTCACTAACATGTTTTAACATCTGGTTGTGGACATTATCTGGTCCGGGAGACGTGTCCTTGCAAAGCACCACTCCGTAAAGGGCACGTTATAGTCCTCTGAAGCTTGAGTGGCAAAACTAAGCTCAGGGCGTTCTGCTTCCAGCTTCAGAGCTAAGAAATCACGATGGTAATTCGCAGAACCAGATGCATCCACGAAATGACTGGCTAGATGATTAGCAATAGAAGGTGAATCTGTGATGATACTGCCTGCAATGGAAATTCCCGGTACTAAAGATGGTCCTTGTATACTTCGAAGTTTAGTCCACACTTGAGATGATGGTGTATGTGACATCATTGGCAACACGTATCTCTCCTATGCAGTGACGTATGCTGCGATCAAGACGTGGGCTACCACTAGACTTATGTTACTCCTTTTTGGTAGTTGGTTTAGTGAACGTGAAGCCTTAAGTGTTTTGAGCCACCGAAGCAGCCTGCTGTGTTGTCGATGCTGTTTCAAAACTTACTGCCTTGGCCTCTGCCACTGCCAATACTCAACACCTGATCAGTGGAAATGGTAGCTTCGGGTTTAACAAATTAAAGTCTGGCTTTATGGCTAAATGGGTAGAATGTTTGCCTTTGGTCCGATGGCCCCTGTTCAATTCTCAAAATCAACCTCCTTGCATTCTTAATTCCACTCGCTTCCGAACTGGGTGTTTATGGCATCTTTGCCATTCATTTCATCTTCATTGTGTCACCAACAAGCCTTTCCAGAGGCTGTGCACCACATTATTATATTTATCAAATGAACACGTGGAATTTTACAGCATTACAAGTGGTCGTACACGTTGTTCACTGGTTTTTTAGCTTTCTCGGTAGATCAGTGGTGGTGTCCGACCCATGATCATGGGTTCGATTCCGAACAACAAAAGAGAATACTAAATCTGAAAGATTACATTTCATTTTAGCAGATCTACCAATAAAAAGAAAATTATATTACTCCTATAACAGCAGACATTACAGTGTCTTCCTACAAGGATGTAGAAGTAGACAGGAGTGAAATAATTAAGTCAGAAGTATGAGGTGAGGAAGTATGTATGATACTGATAAGGAACACATGGTTGCTCTGTCTCCCTGGTTAGCAGCGGCGATCTGACAGACCGAAGCTTTGCACACCTATCCCTTCGGTCCCCTCACCAGTCTGATATACAGCAGCAAGCTGCGCGAGGTGAATCGAGGGGAGAGGAACGTACCGCCAGGGCTGCAATGTCAGTCTCCGATGCCTTGCACTAGAAACACGAGTGACGTTTTTCCTCATTGCTTTCAAGTTTTGTAAATGGAACAATGTGTCAGATGCTTACATCATAATGTGCTTTAAGATTTCTATTGTCTCATTTGATGTTTGGGCTTCAACGATAGCCTTGGTAGCTCTCAGTATACAGTACGTCACTGCTCCTATGAAGCTTTCTTACTCTGTCGAATAAGAACTCGTGCCTTAGAGCGGAGTTTTTTAAATGTAACCAAGTTAGCCACAGTAGGCTGCCTAATATAGCATTTATGAGCATGACGGTATTCTTTTATAGCTGCTGCAAGTTCTTCATTCCACCAAGGAATGAGTTTTCAGACAGGAGTCCCTGAAAAGGATGGAATGGACTCCTCAGCAGCAGCAGCAGCAAGAATAACTTGTGTTACGTAAGTGATATCACCGTCTATGTTCTGGCCAGTTGTGTCGGTAAAGGTAGCCAGTGCTGAGAGCTTTGGCCAATCAGCACATTTAAGAATCCATTGAGGAGGAGCCTTGATAGATTTTTGTTTCAATGAAGTAAGAATAATAGGGTAAGGGTCACTGTCACAGAGATCAGCGTATACATTCCACTGAAGCAGAGGAACCAGCGCTCGGCTGCATACACTAAGGTCTATGCGAGAGTATGTGCCGATGTGAGAGTATGTGCTGTAACGTACAGTGAAATGAGTTGGTTCACTTGTATTCAAAATACATAAATCCAGCTCTCTCAGTAATATATCCAGCTCTCTCAGTTATATTTCCAACTCTCTCTTCCTGGGGCAAGGAGTATCAGAGCCCCATATAAGGTGATGGGCGTTAGAATCACCCAATAAGAGGAATGGAGGTGAAAACTGATCTATAAGATCAGTTACATCATTTATATTAAGAGGCTGGCCTGGTGGAAAATAAGCATTACACACTGTTGCTATGACAGGCAGTGGTACCCGCACCGCAACTGCTTCCAGTGGGGTTCTTAGAGGAACCTCTACACTATAGGTATCAGAACAAATAAAAATACCAATGCCAACGGACGCCTGGTAAGCATAATATCGTTCAGTTGAGCATAGTCTGAAATTTCTCAAGACCATATGATGACCTCGTCTGGTATTGGTTTCCTGAATACAGACTATACTCGCCGTGAACTTACTAATGAGCTGGCACAGCTGTCATAAGCCGTAGTGTGGACTAAAAGAGAGAGTGTTAGGTTATGAGTAACAAGATGCTCTCATACCTAAACACTATCAATATCAACATCTACATCCATAGACGTAGAAGACAGCTTGACGTCCATCCCATCATCAACAGACAGTGGGACTGATGCCCAGAACTTTGACTTATTTTGGGGGCGGGATTTCGTCCTACGAGGGGAGCATGCAGGTTTAGGAGTAGGCGTACCTGCTGGCGCTGATTCATACCCTCCAAATGGAGGACATGATTTCCCCTTCGCAGGAGAATTGCAAGAGCGCCCGCGCTCCGCTTCTCCACCTTCATTTCTTATTTAGACGGGCTGGGAGATATTTTTCCAGCCCTGGTCGACGATGCCGCCTTAGCCGGCATGGCAATGGCTTTTGCCGACCTCTTTGAGGGGGGATACTTGGTCTTACCCTCCTGCTGCACCGGCTTAGGAATCCCAGCCGGCACAGACTTCTTTGTGGTCGAAGGTGGGGTGGTCCCACTCTTTGAGCATTTATTCTTTGCGGCTTTGCTTGCAGGAGCAACAACCGCCTTGGGTGCAGTGATCGCAACAGGTTTAGAGGATACAAACGACAAACCTGGAAGATTCTGTGCTATCTTCATTTAGCCTAACGTCTTGCCGGGTGCATTCATAGAATTGAACTTACGGCGTGCTTCCTGGTAGGAAAGACCATCCAGGGTCTTGATCACCTGGATCTTCTTGTCACCGAGATATACCGGACAGTTCCGATCTCGAGGCGAATGAAGAGCAGGGCAGTTAGTGCACCTGTAAAGAGTTGTGCACTTTTCCGCACTGTGAGCTCCTCTGCCACATGTACCATATACAGACTGATTCGAGCAACGAGATACCACATGCCCGAACCTCTGGCATTGATAGCAGTGCACGGGAGCTGGAATGTACAGCCTCACATCGCAGTGATAGGTTGTTACCTTGACTTTTTCTGGTAACACTGACAATTTGAAGAAGACAATGAACGCACCAGTGGCACCGTCCTCGCCATTGACTTTGCGCGTAATACGCCGGACGTGTGTCATGCCATGGTGCTGCATGTCTTCCATCAACTCATCGTCAGTGTTCAAGATGGGAACGTGGTGGAAGATAACTCCATGAACCAGATTCAAGGTGTTGTGCTCCTCCACTTTGATGGGAATATCGCTGAAGTGATCGCACTTGAGCAACCGATCAGCTTGCACGGCAGTGCGCGTCTTTAGCAACAAACTACCATTGCGCATTTTCTTCAGATCTTCCAGTTCACCATAGACACCTTCTATGTGCCTCTTCTTCTTCATGTGCCATGTCCTTGCAGAATGTTGGCGACCAGTAGCATGATCTGTTGTTTGTTCATTGCTGTTCTGAACAGAGTAAGCTTTTGTCACCCCAAACCACTGGCTCAAGTTGCCAAGCCACGATGTCCTACTTCTCCCCAGACCACATTTTCCATTAATTTTCCCTTGGAGTATTACTTGCAGAAGGTGGTATTTACTGTTCCGCCTCATATGACCAAAGTATTCTAACATCCTTCTCTTGATGGTAGTGAGAAATTCTGGTTCTTTGTTCGTATGGTTCAAAACATCTATCTTGGTCATTTTAGCTGTCCAAGGTATGTTTAGTATCCTTCAGTACGTACACATTTCAAATGCTTGCAACTTCTTGCGCATGGTCTCAGTTAATGTCCATGCCTCAACGCCATATAACAGAATGCTGAAAACGTAGCACCGGAGTAGTCGTGTCCGTAGTGTCATGGAAAGGTCACGGCATGTCAAAAGTTTTATAAGTCTTTGAAAAGAAGTTCTGGCCTGCTCAATTCTGCACCATATCTCACGAGCAAGGTCTCAGTGACCATTGATGTGACATCCCAGGTACTTAAATGTTACCACTCTTGCGATCTGTCCTTTGCTGCTGTGAGATTACCTCGAATGCCATCTTCTTTCCAACATAACCGTCACTTAGTCTTCTTTACATTAAGCCTCAAGCCCATGGCGCCGCTGGCTTCAGTGACAGCATTAAATAGTTCCTGTAGATCTTGGAGATTGGTTGCAAGTAGCACAATGTCATCGGCATACCTGATGTTATTTATGATGAAACCATTAACCACAACTCCTTCAGTCTTTCCGTAAAGAGCACCTCGAAAAATCATTTCTGAATAGATGTTGAAGAGCATGGGTGAAAGAATACAGCCTTGGCAAATTCCTTTCATAATTGAGACTTCTTCCGAGACACGATCATCAACTCTTATGCCAGCACTCTGGTTCCAGTAGCGATCACCAATAATACGGATGTCCCGCCCATCAAGTCCTAATTCTCGAAGAATGTCCATAAGTTCATCATGGTGGACTGTATCGAAGGCTTTTTTGTGACTGATGAAACAAGCAAAAACATCGACATTGACATCTCGGCACCGTTGGACTAATACCTGCAGTCTGAATAATGCCTCTCTAGTACCAAAACCATGTCTGAAGCCAAACTGTGAGGTTCCGATATTCTCCTCACATTTATGATAAATTCTCGCATGCAAGACCTTTAGGAATGCTTTCAGAACGTGGCTCATCAAACTAATTGTTCTATATCCATTGCTGAATTTTGCATAGCCTTTCTTGGGCAATATTATGAAAGCTGATTTCAGCCAGTCTTGAGGAATTGTTCCACTGCGGTGAATACTGTTGAATAGGTTAATAATGAAAGGGATTTTTCTTTCTCAAGCAGTTTCAGTATCTCAGCATACATCTCATCAGGGCCTGGAGCCTTCCCATTCTTCACTTTCCTTATGGCATACTCTACTTCTGCACTTGTGATATCCACACCATCGTCTGCCCAAGCACCATGATCCTCATTTCTGTGATCCAAGAAGGGATTTTGTACATATTCCATCTATTTTTTCAGTTTCTCTTCTGTGCTCACTAAAATTCTTATTAAGGAGGACTCCACTACCTTTCTTGTTGTATGCTCCGGTTACTTGTTTCATTTTCTTGTACATGTTGAAAGAATCATGTTTTGAATTCAGTAATTCTATTTTGTTGCATTCCTTAGAGAGGAGTTGTTCTTTTGCATTCCTTACTTTTTGTCGTATTAACTTCTGCAAACTTTTGTACTTTAAAGGATCTTTGCTCTTAAAAGACCTTCTCTGGTCCATCAGCTTCAGAATTTCTTCTGTCATCCACGGCTTGTTTTTCCTTCTTCCAGCTTCCCTTAATTTTTACTTGACTCTGTGCCTTCAACATCATTTACATTCATGCTGTTTGGAATTTTCTCAAGTTTTACATGTAGGGCTGACTGAACTTCATCCTTCAGTGCTTAATCTTGAAGCTTCTGAATCTCAGTCCGACTAAAACTCCTCCTTAAATGGCATTTCTTCAGCCTGAGATTCATAGAAGCAAACAGTAGGCTATGGTCTGAGTCGATATCAGCACCATGGTATGTTTTCACACATTTGATAGAATTTCTGAACCGCTTGTTAATTGTGATGTAATCAATCTGGTTCCTAATAGGAGGCGACGTGGAGCTAGCTGGAAGTATGTGTTTGCTATAATAAGGCCCTTCTCCTGGCTCATCTGAACCAGTCGATCACCTCGAGGATTTCTTGCTTCTAATCCGTAGTCACCGACTACATCAGCCCATCAGCCATGGCTGACTTTAGCATTGAAATCTGATGATGATGATGATGCTTGTTGTTTTAAGGGGCCTAACATCGAGTTCATCGGCCCCAGCATTGAAATCGCCCATCACAATGTTTATCTCAGATGGTCTGGTGTATGATAGGGCTGCTTCGATTTTCGTGTAAAGATCTTTGACACCAACGCCTGACACATCACATGTTGGAGCATATACTTAGATGAACTAAAATTGGTCATGCATTAAGCTGTAATAAACATACTCTATATGATACTGGTACAAAAGTTTTCACAAACTTACTGATGTCTTGATGAACAATGAAACCCACGCCATTAAGATGGCGAGGATCGTCATTACCAGAAGAATAGTATACCTTGTAACCACTGACTACACAATTTCCTGAATGAGGCCAACGCATTTCGCTAATACCAAGAATGTTGATCTTGAGTCTCTCCACCTCCCTGATTGCGTTATGAGTCTTTACATTTTGAAACAAGCTATGAACTTTCCACGTTGCTATCTTTCTCATGACTGGCCTGGAGATTCCTAGCACCCCCTGCCCACTGAAGGGCTGTTGGGGACTGGGGGCCTTGGCTTTACGTTTTCCAGTCATGCTAAAGATTTTCCTGGGGATTAAATATGAGGTGGTTTCCCGTTGCCTTCCTTGTGCAGTTTTGAGACTGCTTACACCACTATGGTTATGCTCCCAAATGTGTGTCACATCACCGTATTAGCTGATACTTTGGCTGGCTCCAATGTGCACTAATAACGAAGCTGCTGCCCTCTGTCATCATGGATTCCAGTGGCATTTCCTCCACTGAGAGACCATACCTCTCCCTAAAGGTTCAAGCGCCTAAAGCCTTTTAGGGTGGTCAGGTTATTTCCCGCCACCCAACATTCCGTGTTGAGACGCTGGCTGTACGGTCTACTCCATATAACACATCAGATTCTGTGGTCTACATAACACCGGATATGTAGTGTGGAGTTCCTATATGAATCATGGTTTCTATGGCATTTATGTCACTCTCATCAGTTCTGGTAGTAATCAGAAACCTAGGGAGGCTGGATCCCATTCCCTTACGCTGCGCTTGTTCCCAGGGGGTTGAACACCTTAAAGAATCAAAAGTTAAAGACTTTGGTGGGATACCTCCTTGGGAAGGCTGAAGACGTTTCAAAGCCATGTCCGAAATCATCCTCCTTGAATGCCACCCACTCCGATTAGGGGCCTCTGTAGCCGAACCAAGCAGCCAAGGCAATACCCACTTGGTTGTAGCAGGTATTGCCCGGAGTCTGATGCTGGATGATGCCTAGTACGGAATGATGGAGGCAATGAGCACTAGGACTCCCTTCCTCCAATCACCCGCAATAGCATGTAACACATACCGTGTACAGAGTAATAAATATGGAGACAATAATAAAAAATTAAATAACAATTAATAATAATATGTCCTTCTGGCATTCGGCTGTGCGGGGACCTGTGTTGTCAGGCAGATACTACTGCATGGGTACATAGCGCTCCCACTACAGCTTTTGAGCGTAGTCGCACGCACATCAAGAACTTTGAACTGGTCTACAACCAACCCTCATAAAAAATAAAAATAAAGAGGGGAGCGATGGCCACATGGCCCTTATAGTTGCCTTCTATGACAGGCCAGGATTACCTGTGAATGCACCCAGCCCCTCCCATCCACAGAGGGTCCAACACATGATGCCAAGCCACAATCCATTTCTGCGCCAAGTTTGCCCCTTTTAGTCGCCTCTTACGACAGGCAGGGGATACTGTGGGTGTATTCTTCGTCTGTGTTCCCCACCCACAGGGGGTATATTCATATTTTAATACTTGTGTATCATTTATAATGGAAGTTGAAATCATCATCATCATAATCATCATCATCATCTTCTTCTTCTTCTTCTTCTTTCAAAAGGCTAAGCCTTGTCTTTGCAACAATAGCTTCCCTTCCTCAGCAGTTTTTTTCATCTCCAACTAGGAAGAAATGACCACGTTCTTGATCGTCATCTTGTTTTCTTCCCTCATATCTTGCCATTGAAAATATTTTTGAAAAAAGTATCTTGCTAAAATAAGTGTTCAAATGAACTTTGTTTTGCATTTTCTTATTATTTTAACTAGCTGTCTTTCCTCTCCTATTTCTTGGAGAAACATCTCAATGCTCTTCCTGTCAGTCCAGCTAGTTCTGGTAATTTTTCTCCAAAAACACATTTCTACTGCCTCAAGGCAAGTTTTCTCCTGTTTTGCTAATGTCCAGGTTTCATATCCATGTATCAAGACACTCCATACAAAGGCTTTTTGAAATCTCTTCTTAGTGTGGATGGTGTGCTTGTTCAGCATAAGATTCTTTTTTTTTTTTTCCTGGAAAACATTCTTGACCAGTGCTATTCTTCTCTTGATTTTGTTGTGACATGCATTGGTTTCCTCAACATTGCTACGGAAATACCAAAACTCTGCTACTTCGTTGAGTTGTTCTCTCCCCATTTTTATCTCATTCCTTCCTCCACCTTCCTTCTTGTCTATAACCATGGCTATTTTGTCTTCTGGTATTTATTTTTAGCTTGAGCTTCATTATCTCTTGATTTAAGACCATTTTATTCAGCTCCTTCTCTGTGTCTTGCCATTATTACAATACAACTGGGAAATCTGATGCAGTGAGTATGTATTCCATTCATCTTTTCTTCCATTATGGTTACTGTTTTCTTAATAAACATATGTTATGAGTTTAATTATGACATCTAAATATATGATACCTTACCAACGTCAATATAATCTAATGGTTGAGAATCTACAGCTTTCATATTCATTAAGAAAAAGTCAATAGACTACAATAATCGTAAGTTATTCTCATTAAAAACAAATACCAGCAACATCTATCCTGCAATATGTATTTGTCTGCATGCACAAATTCAAATATCACAGGCTAGCCCGCAGTCCATCCAAGGCAGACACTGACGTCATATGGTGCAGGCAGTATGTTATTTTTTGTGCAAGGTGTACAGAGGAAAGGGACAGAAAAGCAAGGAGACAACAGAGGAGGAACACCGAATGTGTTGCAGGCAACATTGTTGGAGAAGCGGAAGAATATCACAAAAACCACGACTGAAAAGTTGGTGAAGTCCATGTCCCGACGACTGGCAGAGGTTATTAAACAAAATGGTGGTCCAAAGAAGTACTGAGCTCCAAAAGTAATGTCAAAATAGACAGACTAAGGCACAGATGAATACTTCTTGAAGTCCACTTTACAAACTCTTCTGTTGTTTTTATCTGTTTTGTCAATTAACAGGGACAAATGTGCAGTGTATTTTTTTTCCTTGTGGCTAATACGCCTTATACATATAAACAATGTATAGCTCATTGTCTGAATTTACAGCTTTATTTCAATGAATCATCTTGTATTGTGTTCTATCAGAGCAATGGATACTTTCTGGAACAACTGTATAAAATCTTGCATGCTGTTAATGTAATATTTTATTAGCACAAATTATAAAATGTTGGATTCCTGTTCTGAACCACTCATTTTGTCATGCAGTGGATAGCCTACATAAAGCAGATGTGCAGTGATATTTTGATGCTATAAATTGATTGTCCTATCAGGTTTCATTGCAATCAATCTGGTCCAACCTAAACAATTCCCTTGTCAGTGAAATGGAACTAGAAAGTTATTTATTAAACATGTTTTAACTGGGTTCCGTACTTCTACAAATTCAAATTATGTCAAAGAAATTTGTTTAAATAAGATCAGTTATACAACAAAGACACTTGGTTTACGTTGCATCAATACAGATAGGTCTTACGGAGATGAGGGGATAGGAAAGGACTACGATGGGAAGGAAGCAACTGTGGCCTTAGTTAAAGTACAGCCCCAGCATTTGCCTGGTGTGAAAATGGGAAACCACGTCAAACCATCTTCCGGACTGCTGACAGTGGGATTCGAACCACTATCTCCCCAATGCAAGCTGACAGCTATGTGACCCAAACCGTGCAGCCACTTGCTCAGTCATTTGGAGATTAAAATCTTTCAGAAATCTTTATCAAACTTGTTGAAGGATTTCAAACTAACTGTAATTAACTGTAATTGACTATTTATTTATCTATAAATAGAGTATAATTTTCAGGTGTTAGGAATTACTACATAAAATAATTCTAATTCATATAAAATGAAGAATCAGTCATTTTGGCAGACCACTGTCCTGTTGCTTGTCACAGCAAATCTTATGAAACTTAAGTACCATTAAAATGTAAGTGCAGGACAGAAAACAAAATTCATGACAATTAGGAAGCAGAAAATCAACCATGCTTTTATGACTCTGGGCAAAAACACTATTGAAAATATGTGTCACATTTCAAGTACCTATGGTGCTGGCTGACACAAGAATGGGATCTGAACATAGAAATTAAGATTAGAATCAGTATGGCAAAAAGTGTGTTTCTCAAATTAAAACAGCTGAAACCATAATTTACGGTTTGTTTTTATAAGTGGCTTTACGTTGCACTGACATTAGATAGGTCTTATGGCAATGTTGGGATAGGAAAGGCCTAGGAGTGGGAAGGAAGCGACCATGGCCTTAATTAAGGTACAGCCCCAGCATTTGCCTGGTGTGAAAATGGGAAACCACAAAAAAACACCTTCAGGGATGGCGACAGTGAGATTCAAAACCACTATCTCCCAGATGCAAGGTCACAGCTGTGCACCCCTGACTGCATGGCCACCTCGCCTGGTGATTTACGGTTTGAAACTTTTTGGTGTGTCGTGAAGTGTTGTGTTATCAGTGCTGCTTTACAGTATCAAAAGATGGACACCAAAGCTTCATCAATGAACCGATTGCAGGTCTTTGAAGTGTGGATGCACCTCAGAATGTTCAAGATCCCATGGGTAAACCCTGTCACAAATGAGGAGGTATTCTGTGATTTTGGGAAATCCTGTGGTCTTAAATTTTGCAAAATGCAGGAAAGCAATATATTTCTGTCACATCTTCCTAAATGACAAATACAGCCTGATACAACTGATCATAGAAGACAGGATGGATCAGAGTTGATGTACCATGAATGTTGATTCACTGTCAGAGGTTTTGCATCCAGGGTAATCTTCTCCTCCCACATCCATATTTCTCTTCTGCCTTGCTTTCTGTGATGAGTTGTATCAGGCAGAAGAAATCAATGGATAAATCAAACTATACTAGATCTGACTGAAGAATAACATAAGTTACACAATTGCAAGGTAGGCTAAAGGCAATTAGAGAATAAGGTAAGCAGAGTGTGTGCTAACAGCAAAACATTAATACGGCTGAAATTAAAGTTAATTAATACTTTAATGTTTTAGAATGCTGCAGGAAAGAAAGAAAGAAAGAAAGAAAGAAAGAAAGAAAGAAAGAAAGAAAGATAGAATCTGCAATATGCAGATGATACTTCTACTTGCAACAAGTATTGAAGATCTACAAACATTCCTAAACTGCACAGATGAATACAGTTCTGTATCAGGTGCAGAAAAAGACCAAAGTAATGGTTCAATCACTCGCACTACTGATCTGCATTTAGGGCAGTTGCCCAGGTGGCAGATCCCCTATCTGTTGTTTTCCTAGCCTTTTCTTAAATGATTGCAAAGAAATTGGAAATTTATTGAATATCTCCCTTGGTAAGTTATTCCAATCCCTAACTCCCCTTCCTGTAAATGAATACTTACCCCATTTTGACCTCTTGAATTCCAACTTTATCATCATATTGTGATCCTTCCTACTTTTAAAGACACCACTCAAACTTATTCGTTTACTGATGTCATTCCATGCCATCTCTCCACTGACAGCTCGGAACATACCACTTAAAGTCAAATAATAATACTAGATTATAAAATTTCACCTATTCAATACATAAGAGTTTTTTTTATTTAAATTTAAGAAATAGCTCTTAACATATTAGATATAGGAACATGTTTCAACCATAATGAGGGCATCATCAGGATAAAAATCTCATACCTGAAAGAAAGATAGATCAGGATCCTGATTCTAGGATTCTTAGTCGATGTTGTTGCTGATGATCATAGTACCTGTTAAACAAACTACAGAACCTCAGGCTATTGAACACAACGGTCCCCGCAAAATTCCAGCCCAACAATGCACCTTGATTCTATCAATACAATCGTTGGACATAATGATGGCATTCTGCATATATACACTGACTGACAGTGAGAATGCAACACCAAGGAGGAGTGGTTCGAAAGGGATGAAAGTTGGGGAAAAAACAGAGTCGGCACGGACGAATAATTAATGTTTATTTCAAACCGATATGCAGGTTACACAATGTGCACGGCATCGACTCAGTAGGATGTAGGACCACCGCGAGCGGCGATGCACGCAGAAACACGTCGAGGTACAGAGTCAATAAGAGTGCGGATGGTGTTCTGAGGGATGGTTCTCCATTCTCTGTCAACCATTTGCCACAGTTGGTCGTCCGTACGAGGCTGGGGCAGAGTTTGCAAACGGCGTCCAATGAGATCCCACACGTGTTCGATTGGTGAGAGATCCGGAGAGTACGCTGGCCACGGAAGCATCTGTACACCTCGTAGAGCCTGTTGGGAGATGCGAGCAGTGTGTAGGCGGGCATTATCCTGCTGAAACAGAGCATTGGGCAGCCCCTGAAGGTACGGGAGTGCCACCGGCCGCAGCACATGCTGCACGTAGCGGTGGGCATTTAACGTGCCTTGAATACGCACTAGAGGTGACGTGGAATCATACGCAATAGCGCCCCAAACCATGATGCCGCGTTGTCTAGCGGTAGGGCGCTCCACAGTTACTGCCGGATTTGACCTTTCTCCACGCCGACGCCACACTCGTCTGCAGTGACTATCACTGACAGAACAGAAGCGTGACTCATCGGAGAACACGACGTTCCGCCATTCCCTCATCCAAGTCGCTCTAGCCCGGCACCATGCCAGGCATGCACGTCTATGCTGTGGAGTCAATGGTAGTCTTCTGAGCGGACGCCAGGAGTGCAGGCCTCCTTCAGCCAATCGACGAGAAATTGTTCTGGTCGATATTGGAACAGCCAGGGTGTCTTGCACATGCTGAAGAATGGCGGTTGACGTGGCGTGCGGTGCTGCCACCGCTTGGCGGTGGATGCGCCGATCCTCGCGTGCTGACGTCACTCGGGCTGCGCCTGGACCCCTCGCACGTGCCACATGTCCCTGCGCCAACCATCTTCGCCACAGGCGCTGCACCGTGGACACATCCCTATGGGTATCGGCTGCGATTTGACGAAGCGACCAACCTGCCCTTCTCAGCCCGATCACCATGCCCCTCGTAAAGTCGTCTGTCTGCTGGAAATGCCTCCGTTGACAGCGGCCTGGCATTCTTAGCTATACACGTGTCCTGTGGCACACGACAACACGTTCTACAATGACTGTCGGCTGAGAAATCACGGTACGAAGTGGGCCATTCGCCAACGCCGTGTCCCATTTATCGTTCGCTACGTGTGCAGCACAGCGGCGCATTTCACATCATGAGCATACCTCAGTGACGTCAGTCTACCCTGCAATTGGCATAAAGTTCTGACCACTCCTTCTTGGTGTTGCATTTGCTCTGTCAGTCAGTGTATTTGAACTTGACACCAAAACCTCACTGACCCTTTATTCTCTAAGAACTATACCCTATTTTTAACCTCAGCTATACAATTTTTGGAATAGTGGCATTCATGAAACACCAGCATGCCAAAGCCCTTCATTGTACCATATGTATATATCTTGATTGACATAATGTTGGCAAGAGCATAGATATTTGAATGGGACTCCAACAAGTCAAAGCCTTATAATTGTGTTGTTGTTGTTTAAGTCATCAGTTCATAGACTGGTCTGATGCAGCCCTAAATGCCACCCTATCCTGTGCTAACATTTTCATTTCTACATAACTATTGCATCTTACATCTGCTCTAATCAGCTTGTCATATTCATACCTATGTCTACCTCTACCATTCTTACCACCTACACTTCCTTCAAAAACTAACTGAACAAGTCCTGGGTGTTTGAAGATGTGTCCTATCATTCTGTCTCTTCTTCTTGTCAAATTTAGCCAAATCAATCTCCTCTCGCCAATTCGATTCACTATCTCTTCATTTGTGATTCAATCTATCCATCTCACCTTCAGCATTCTTCTGTAACACCACATTTCAAAAGCTTCTATACTCTTTCTTTCTGAGCTACTTATCATCCACGTTTCACTTCCATACAATGCCACGCTCCACAAGAAAATCTTCAAAAACATCTTTCCAATTCCTATATCAATGTTTGAAGCGAGCAAATTTATTTCCTTAAGAAAGCTCTTCCTTGCTGATGCTAATCTGCATTTTATGTCCTCCTTTCTTCTGCCATTGTTAGTTATTTTAGTACTCAAGTAACAACATTCACCTACTTCCTTTAAGACTTCATTTCCTAATTTAATATTTCCTGCATCACCTGCCTTCGTTCAACTGCACTCCATTACTTTTCTTTTGGACTTATTTATTTTCATCTTGTACTCCTTACCCAAGACTTCGTCCATACCATTCAGCAGCTTCTCAAGATCTTCTGCAGTCTCAGATAAAATAACAATATAATTGGCAAATCTCAAGGTTTTGATTTCCTCTCCTTGGATTGTGATTCCCTTCCCAAATGCCTCTTTGATTTCCTTTACTGCCTGTTCTATGTATACTATGAAAAGGAGGGGGAACAAACTGTAGCCTTGCCTCACTCCTTTCTGGATTACTGCTTCTTTTTCAAAGCCCTCGATTCTTATCACTGCAGACTGATTTTTATACAGATTGTAGGTAATTCTTCGTTCTCGGTATCTGATCCCAATCACCTTCAGAATCTTAAATAGCTTGGTCCAATCAACATTATCAAATACCTTTTCTAGATCTATGAATGCCATGTATGTGGGATTGTCCTTCTTGATTCGATCCTCTAAGATCAGACGTAAAGTCAGGATTGCTTCACGTGTTCCTACATTTCTTCTGAAGCAAACCTGATCTTCTACCAACTCAGCTTCAACTTGTTTTTCCATTCTTCTATAAATAATACATGTTAAAATTTTTCAGGCATGAGATACTAAACTAATGGTGCAATAGTTTTCACACCTGTCAGCATCGGTTTCTTGGGAATAGGTATAACAACATTCTGCCAAAAATCGGATGGGACTTCTCCTGTCTCATACATTTTACACAATAAATGGAATAGCCTTGCTATGCTGGTTTCTCCTAAGGTAGTCAGTAATTCAGAGGGAATGTCATCAATTCCAGGTGCCTTGTTCCTATTTAGGTCGCTCACAGCTCTGTCAAACTCTGACCTCAAAATTGGGTCTCCCATTTCATCGGCATCAACAGCCTCTTCTTGTTCCAGAACCAAATTATCTAAATCTTCACCTTGATACAACTGTTGGATATGTTCCTGCCATCCTTCTGCTTTGTCTTCTTTCCCTAGAAGTGGCTTTCCATCTGAGCTCTTAATATTCATACACCTAGATTTCCTTTCTCCAAAGGTTTCCTTGATTTTCCTGTATGCAGCATCTACCTTTCCCAGGACCATACAACCTTCGACATCCTTGCACTTCTCCTTCAGCCATTCTTCCTTAGCTACCTTGCACTTTCTATCCACTTGATTCTTTAATCGCCTGTATTCTTTTCTGCCTTCTTCATTTCTATCATTCTTGTACTTTCATCGTTCATCAATCAGGTCTAGTATCTCCTGAGTTATCCATTGATTCTCAGTTGATCATTTCTTCCTTCCTAGCATTCCTTCAGCAGCCCTGCTGACATCATTTTACACGACTATCTATTCTTCCTCTATTGTGTTTCCTTCAGCTTTTTCATTTAGTCCTTTTGCAACATGTTCCTTGAAACAATCCCTCACACTCTTTTCTTTCAACTTATCTAGATCCCATATTTTTGCATTCTTTCCTTTCTTCAATTTCTTCAGCTTCATATGGCATTTCATGACGAACAAGTTGTGGTCAGAGACCACATCTGCTCCTGGGAAAGTTTTGCAATCCAACACCTGGTTTCTGAATCTCTGCCTAATCATAATGTCTATTTGATACCTCCAGTGTGTGCAGGTCTCATCCACGTATACAGCCGTCGTTTGTGTTGTTTGAACCATGTATTGGCAAGGACTAAATTATGATCAGTGCAGAATTCAACCAGCCGACTTCCACTTTCGTTCCTTTGTTCCAATCCAAATTCTCCTACTGTATTACCTTCTCTTCCTTGGCCTACCACTGCATTCCAGTCTCCCATCACAATTAGATTCTTGTCACCTTTTACATATTGTATTAAATCTTCTATCTCTTCGTATGTTCTTTCGATTTCCTCATCATCTACTGAGCTAGTAGGCATATAGACCTGCACTATTGTGGTGGGCATTGGTTTGGTGTCTATGTTGACGACAATAATTCTTTCGCTATGCTGGTCATAGTAGTTTACCTGCTGCCCTATTTTCTTAATCATATTAAACCAACTCCTGCATTACTCTGTTTGATTTTGTGTTGATAATTCGGTAGTTGCGTGACCAAAAATTCTGTTCTTCCTGCCAACGTACTTCACTTGTACCAACTAAATCTAAATTTAGTCTATCCATCTCCCTTTTCAGATTCTCTAATCCACCACGATGATTCAAACTTGTAACATTCCACGCTCCGACTCGCAGAATGTCAGTATCCATCTTCCTGATGATCGCCCCCTCTCGTGTAGTCCCCACCCGGAGATTTGAATAGGTGGCTAGTTTACCTCCGGAATATTTTTCCCGGGAGGAAGCCATCATCAG
Organism: Anabrus simplex; assembly: GCF_040414725.1. Taxonomy (NCBI): domain Eukaryota; kingdom Metazoa; phylum Arthropoda; class Insecta; order Orthoptera; family Tettigoniidae; genus Anabrus; species Anabrus simplex. The sequence continues at coordinate 79,334,564 of NC_090273.1, read as the reverse complement.
TACATCATTTATACAGAGAGAACTGCATGTCCTCGGGAGTTAGTTACGGCTGTAGTTTCCCGCTGCTTTCAGCCGTGTAGCAGTATCAACACAGCTAAGCCATGTTGAGTATTATTACAAGGCCATATCAGTCAATCATCTAGGCTGCCGCCCTTGCAACTTCCGATAGGCTGCTACCCCCCTTTCGATGTACCATATGTATATATCTTAACATTAGTATTATATTAGAATAAGGCATGCTTGTTTAATTAGTTTTTAGTAATGTTTTATTATGTGAAATCGCTAAAAAGCAGGTTCACCAACAGCTGATGATGACCTATTTACGGAGCAAAACCAGTACTGTTTTAATGTGAATAATTCCAAACATTTTGTAAAATAAAGTATTGATTAGGTGGAAAACTCATCCTTCATACTTGTGTGCTTAAATTATCAATACGGACAATGAAGCTGATAGATTATAGCATAGTTACTTTTTAAAAACTTCCTCATGCCTGTTTTATCAGCCATATGGTACTGCCTAATATCATAATTTTAATATCTCCCTGTCTTTCACATTTATTTTTAACTACCACAAAAACAGCTTTGTGATCACTAATACTATCTATTACTTCGGTTCCTCTAAAGAGCTCCTCTGGTTTTACCAGTACCGCATCCAAAATATTCTTCCCTCTAGTTGGTTCCATAACTTTCTGAATCAGATGCTCTTCCCATAATAATTTATTTGCCATTTGTTGGTCATGCTTCCTGTCGTTCGCATTACCTTCCCAATTGACATTTGGTAAATTGAGATCACCCACTACAATCAAGTTCCTTTCCTTATCCTTTCCCATATAGCTGATTATTTTATCAAATAATTCTGAATCAGCTTCTTTGCTACCCTTTCCCGCTCTGTACATTCCAAAGACATCAAGTTGCCTATTACCGGGCGAGTTGGCCGTGCATCCGGGATAGTGGGTTCGAACCCCACTGTCAGCAGCCCTAAAGATGGTTTTCCATGGATTCCCATTTTCACACCAGGCAAATGCTGGGGCTGTACCTTAATTAAGGCTACGGCTGCATCCTTCCCATTCCTAGGCCTTTCCTATCCCATCGTCGCCATAAGACTTATCTGTGTCGGTGCGACCTAAAGTAAATAGCAAAAAAACAAACAAAAAAAAGGTTGCCTGTTATCTTTAGAAATGAGCCTTACACCTAGAATTTCATGTTTGCCATCTTTAACTTTCTCATAGCTTACAAATTCTTCTTTCACCAGAATGAATATTGCCCCTCCTACCATTCCTATCCTATCTCTACGATACACACTCCAGTTCCATGAGAAAATTTCTGCATCCATTATATCATTTCTAAGCCATGATTCAACTCCTATTACAATATCTGGTAAGTATATATCTGTTAAATCAATTCTATTCCTTTCTTTACAATACTTCTACAGTGCAGCAGTAACATTTTTATGTCATCCCTACTCGATTTCCAGTTCCCTGATCACCGCTCCCTAGGCCACCCCGTTTCTCTTAATGTACCTGTCTATAGCGCTTCTAAACAAATTTCCTAACTTATATGCATCACTGCGGTTTAAGTGAAGGTTATCTGAGCGCAGATCCCTATCTCCTACCCACCCATTAGGATCTAGAAATCTCACTCCCATTTTCCCCACATACCCACTCCATAGCCTCATTTAAATCCCCAATCGCCTTCCAGTCAGTATTCCACATACACAGTATTCCACTGATAACAATCTCCGCTTCCTTAAACTGCACCCGTGTTGCATTTACCAGGTCCCACACATTCCCAACTATGTTCGTACTTATACCTACTTGTCTTACGTTGTTAGTATCAACGTGAAACACTACCACCTTCTCCTTTCCCTCATCCTTCTCTTCTACTTTCCGCGACATCTGCCTTAAGCTAATTCCTGGATAACACTCTATGCTGGTAGCCTTTCCTCCACACACTTTCCTGACATGTCTAACAATGGAATCTCCCATGACCAGAGCCTCAACCCTACCCACCTAATTTGATCCTTCCCCTCCTGGTCAGTCCTATCTTTCATGACAGCTGCAGAAGCTACTTCCTCCTCCCTTTTCTCCATCCCATGACCCTGTTCCACCTGTCTTTTCCTATCCACTACTCCAGATTTCCATTTCCTACATTTTCCCTTTCTCCTACTTCCACACTTCACAGCAACAGTTCCCTGTTCCTCATCTTCCCTCGGTTGTTCTACCTGCAGTGACTCGTACCGATTTCTCACAGACACCTGTCCTGACTTCTGATCCTGAATAGAGCTCTTAGCCTACAATCTCCTTCCCATCCCTCTTTTACACCTACTGTATCTTGTACATTGTTTGAGGGAAGCATACCTTCCTTCTTGTCCTCTGAGAGAATCCTAATTATCTCCCTCAAACTCTCCAACTCCTCCCTCATATGCCTTAATACCTGGCCACACCCACAGTTCCTACACTTGCAAACATGTCATTCAACCTGTTACGGTAACTTGACAGTAGCTGGCACAACAATGGAGCGAGTCCACTACTACAGGTATCTTGGCTGCGTAGGCCTACTTGATCATAACTGGAAAAATGCTATTGAAAATTGAACAGGTAAGGACTGCACTGAAGAGAATGAGTAATACCTCTGTAACAGCGACTTTAATATTAATCTCCATTTCTGTTTACATTGGTGTTAAGTATTCCCTGTCATGGTGCTGAAACCTGGACCATAACAGAGAACAACACCAAAAAAGTTTTATCCCTTGAGATGTGGTGCTACCAACACCTGCTCAGAATATCATGGGTCGATAGAATACGTAACACTTTGGTAATCCAATGCCTGAACAAAGAGCTAGAGGTCATGCACAATATCAAAAAGGAATAAACTAAAGTACTTTGGCTACATAATTTGAAATGATAAGTATGGACTCCTTCAGCTTATCTTACAAAGTAAAATTGAAGGAAGGAGAAGTAGAGGAAGAATATCATCTTGATTTCCAATTTCCACCTGAATAGTGCTTTCTTTACGTATGGAGATAATTAGATTTTGAATATCAGATGATACTACCTGTGCAGTAAGGAAGTAAGTAATTGTGGTACTGGTATATCTTAACCAACAGACAACTCATAGTACTTACTAATAAGATGACAAATTTTAATGAAAGCTAAGAATTATTTAATAAGGCATCATACTTAACAAGAGTGTGGAAATGAGCTTGATCAGCCTGTTTTCTTGAATGGGAGGCCCAGGACCAGTAAGTCCAGACTGCACATCTCAAAGGAAAGGTTGGAGCAGAAAGAGTTGGTCCAACAGGTCCACTACCTTGTGTATCAAAACTAACTTGACCACTTTCCAAAGCTAAAATGACATCATATAAGTATAGATAATTAGGACAACTTCTTTAAAACATCTTTATCTTATGAAAGTATTAAAAATGTAATTATATTCTTATAGTAGACTTATCTCCTTTCCAGCTTGCTACACCTATTTCTGTAGCTCTTAGACCCTCTTTGACTAATTTTCCACCATCATTTACTTCACAGAAACCTCACTATCAATGATTATTCATAAATCAATGTGTTTATCTCTAGCTTGGTCTTTCCCTCTTCAAGGCAAACATAAAAAATGAAAGAACAAGGACAACCTCCATATCTTCATACACTGCTGTCTTCAAACAGACAGGCTCTCTCTTCATCAGTCCCAGTTCCTCTACATCCATTACATCAAGACTGAAGATCTCTCAAGATGTCCCTCAATGAGTGTTGAAGTTGAAGCCTGCCCTTGTAATGAAGCTGGGAAGTAGTACTGTAACGTGAGGAAATACCAACCAATCTTCTTGGTTTTTTTTTTGTGTAACTTTCCCAGGAATTATAATATTGAACTGAAATAATTAAATTATGTTTAATTATAAATTCACTAGCTGATGTACCCGTGCTTCACTACGGGATTCTCAGAAAGACTGACTTTGTGGTTTTCCTAACTGAAATCAACATAGGTCATTACAAAATCGTAAGTATCAATGTAGCGATTAAAAGCAATGCTATCATATAAAATACTCGATCAAATGGAAAGTCGCACGTTTTATCACTTTTAACGAACAGTACTTCGGTTAGATTGCGGTGCCAATCTAATAGTCCAAAGTTCCAGAGCTGGGATGACCAGGCCGCAGATTGCCATGAACACTCATCTGCCATTATTCCGCTAAATATGCACACTGTTCATTCCAATCAGTGCCTCAGAGTAGGGATTGAATAGCCCGAATTCTATGATGATCCAGTGTGTTACGTACCAGTAGTATCAGAAAATGTATAAACCAGGGGAATGGCATGCTAAAGAAGAAAGTTACCTAACTCCCCAGCTAATTCCCATCAATATTCAGGCAGGCTGTTACACTCTGTACGACTGGGCGAGTTGACCGTGTGGTTAGTGGTGCGCAGCTGTGAGCTTGCATCCGAGAGATAGTGGATTCGAACCCCATTGTCGGCAGCGCTGAAGATGGTTTTCCGTGGTTTCCCACTTTCACACCAATCAAATGCTGGGCCTGTACCTTAATTAAGGCCTAAGGCACTCCTAGCCCTTTCCTATCCCATCGTCGCCATGAAACCTATCTATGTCGGTGCGACGTAAATCAAATAACAAATACTCTGTACGCAGCAGTAATCCTATCTACCGGAGATGAGGGGCAACAGTAGACACAAAGCACATCACGACAAACAATGGTCACTGTAATGTTATTGTTGATCAATGTTATGAGCGTTCTATATTGTAGGCCTACACATTTAGTTTTCTTTCGACTCTGTGATTTGTAAAATATTTTATACCGTAAACTGTAGTTTCTTATTCTCCGACTTTACATACAGATTTTCATTAAATACTGTTTACCCATTTTCTTGTTACTCAGCGCTGATATGGACTTAGTAACAAAAATCCAAATTCATGAATATATTTGTGATCATAGCCAGTACGGTAACAATGTATAAGACATGAATAATAGGAAATTTAATACTATATAACCTTAGTTATGTAGCATTCATCGGTTACACCTCTAATAAGAAATATTTAAGAATTACATTTTAGGCTTTCCCCTAAACTACCATTTTACTCAGCGCGAGTAAAATAATTTACATCCTAGACTATAGCGACTTATTTCTTGACTTTGCATACCGATTTTCATCAAGACAGGACTACTAATAACAACAATATTTGAGAATTAAATTTTAGGCCTTCCCCTAAACTACTATTTTTCTCAGCGTGAATACAATGATTGATAGCCTAGATTGTAGCAATTTATTCCACCAACTTCGCATACCAATTTTCTTTAAAATACGACCACTAATAATATAAATAGTTGAGAATTCAATTTTAGGCCTTCCCCTAAACTACCATTTCACTCAGCGTGAGTAAAATGATTTATAGCCTAGATTGTAGCGGCTCATCCCCCGACTTCACATACCGATTTTCATTAGACCACTAATAACATAAATAGTTGAGAATTCAATTTTAGGCCTTCCCCTAAACTACCATTTCACTCAGTGTGAGTAAAATGATTTATAGCCTAGATTGTAGAGGCTCATCCCCCTACGTCCCATACCGATTTTCATTAAATTCTCTTCAACCGTTTTCTCGTGATGCGTGTACATACATACATACAGACAGACAGACATAACGGAAAAGTAAAAAGTGCATTTTCTTGTTACTATGGACATGACCGATGCAGAAATACCATTATTTTCAAATTCTGAGCAATATACAGACAAAACTCTTATTTTATATATATAGATTTTGGTAATGAATATAATTTTTCAGCTTTCCATAAAATAGATAAAAAGTATGATTTATAATTGGTGTTACCCTATGGTATGGGGTAATACCAATCATATACTTGTTTTGAATTCTAAACAGTACAACACCATCATTGGGGTTATACCGATTGATATTTTAAGTTTAAAAAAATATTACTGATGGCTCCAGATGGGACGGAGCAGTGAAATTTACTTAATTCATTTATTTATTTATTTAAGAATGTAATGATAGTCTAATACAGAAAACATAATGAATAACCATAATAATCAATTAGTGGTTTACAATCTTAATTTCCATATATCTATAAGAACAACCTTACATAATAAATTATATAAAAACAAGTTTTCAAATTCTGGATATAAATAATTGACGAACACAACTGAGATGCTCTCTCTTCGAGCTGAATACCTTTTGTATTTGTGGAGGAAAATCTTCCACGAGAGCAAGATATCTTAGTCACTTTCCTCACTATTTGCTCCTTTTCCACTTCTGTAATATCAGGGTTGTCTGGAAACGAGTGATGGGCAGTCTGAGACCAGGTCTCGAGATTTCTCGAGACTAGCGCAGGCACTATTTCTCGCAATAAATTTCGAGGCACTATTTCTCGCGATAAATTTTGAGAGATCTCGAGAGCGTTGTCCCCGCATTGTGGGGCGAGCAGCGTGTCGTAGGGCTACAGGTAGTCGGAGCTGAATATTGTTTGTGCCGAGTGCGCAAATAGCCAATCAAAGGGCCTTCTCTATTTTGTAAATACGTGTCAACAAGCGACTAGGGTGTTCATTTCTCTCATTTCTAGTGAGGTCTATTTTGACGCAGTATAACATAATTTGAAAGGATACACATTCTGGCATTGTATGCAGACTCTTCCTACTCGGAGGAAAGTAGCTGACCTAAAGCTGCTATACGAAGCAGCTAATGGTCTATTTAGGTCTCCAGTTTTAGTTTTCTTATTCCCCCTTCACGTCCCATTCTGTAGTACCAGAATTAAGACTCTATTCCATATTCCTTACTCTGGCTTTCTCTCACCCAAAGGTTCTTTTCTGTACATATTCCAGCAATGTTTAATACATTATCTATCAACAAGAACCTAGACATCTTTGTAACGTTTCCTTCCTTCTGTCATGATATTTCTCATATAACTTAATTTTCCTTCTTGTTCTTTCCTGTTCTGCTCCTGTATTTACTATAAATGTATTTTTCTTTGTTAATGTCGTTGTGTATGTAAATATGTATTATGTATGATCGTACAGTTTATATTTGTGTCCTTTGTAAATATTTCTATATCTTTCATTTTAGATTAATATTTATTGTACATAGTTTGGATCTTTGTAATTCGGTGTTATGCTGTTGCTGATCCTGAATAAAAAAATAAAAAAGTACATGAATGATTACGCTAAGTACAAAAACTGATGGCTACTGTAGGTACACGTACCCAGATATTATTTGAACTCGAGAGGAGGCAAGATGCGCCCTGCTGCATATGCAACCACCATTACGCATAAGTGGAATGTGTAATCTAAAATGCTTGAGTTTGCTCCAATTCTTTCGACAGGTAGGTGTACATCGTTATCAGACCCCACATTGAATATCATTTTATGACCACTGCTTGTGTTTACCGATATTTTGGTGACGAAGGAAATAATTCCTTAGAATGTTATAGAGTATTAGTATTCGCGTCATATGTAAAGTTAGCATAATTACCCAACAACAACAACAACAACAAGAGTACACAAGCAATTCCATGGAAAGGAAATATTCCAAGAAGTACAACTAATTTAACATTATAAATCCACCATCATCATACACAAATTCAGTATTTCCAGTGCTTAACCCGTTTGGTGGGCGATGCGGCGAGATCCGTGGCTGCAAGTCGCTTGCTCGGCGGGGAACATGGATATATCCGCCGATTCAAATTACTTCTTTTTTTCTCAGTTGCCTGCCTGCAGGGGTTTATTTCCTTTTCAGCAGCGTATTCTGGACGAGTCTGCACTCTGATGTGAATTTTATTTCAGCTATGTTCTCCCAATATCAATGTGTCATCCACGAGTTGCAACATAAAGAACGAAGCTTACGTCCGGGCAAGAACGACTTAAGGCCTAATACCTTCACGCTGAAGCTTTAGCTCATCGCCTAATCGTCCCTTGGACGTAATAATATTGCTGTAGAAAGGATTTCTAGAGATTATGATACTGAGCAGACCTCTCTGATAACATTTTAGAACTGTGACCTGATTTATTATCCCCAGTCTTGAGTTCTTCCTTCACGACTGGGGTGTGTGTTTACCGCGAGTTACACAACATTTATTATCATACGCATCCGTAATACAGGCTCATTTCATGATTTCCGTCCAAACTCCAGAGACCAGGCTTCTATTCGAGCCTTTTTCTTATATTCTTCCGCTAAAATGTCTAGAAGGAATTACCGGCACCCACCATTAGAAGAAGACGATTTATGGGTCGTGATAAACAAAATGTTGGAATTTAGTGGGGATAATAGTGATATTAGTGAAGTAAGTTCTGCCGAAGGGGAATTCATGACAGGAGCATACCTGGAATGAGTACTGTAGGCTCAAATGTACAGGGTTCAGCAGATGGGGCCAGATGCGAATGTTCAGCAGTCGTAAAAGAGAGAGCACGTGTTCGATTCCAATTCAAGTAGCGATTATGACAGTGACAGTGGTGATGCTAATACTGATTAAAATTCAACCAGTGCAAGTTCTTAGTCAACTTATACTGAAAATCTACAAATAAGTTCCCGCCTTGATCCAAAATTCCATCGTGATGTAAAGGGAGAGTTTTTACGGAGAACAAAACTGAGCAAAATACTGTAATTACTCTTTTATCATGATATATGCCAGAACATATTTGAACAGACAAAAGATACCCAGCAGAAAATCACACATAAAACCCAGTTTAGTAAGATGAAACGAAGGAGTCGAGATCAAGACCGGGTCCGAACAAATAAGGCCGAAATAAAGCATCTTATCGCCATACTGTTGCCACAAGCGATTGTACAGAAACCTAAATTAGGACACTATATTTCTCACATTCGCTTATTCACTACGCCTATTTTCTATGAGCTGGTGACACCGAAGAGACTTTTTCTCGCCGGGCTGAGTGGACTAGATGGTTGAGTTGCCAGCCGGCCTTCTGACCCTAACTTGGCAGGTTCGATTCTGGCTCAGACCGGTGGTATTTGAAGGTGCTCAAATACGTCGACCTCTTGTCAGTAGATTTACTGGCATGCAAAAGAACTCCTGTGGACTAAATTCTGGCACCTCAGCGTCTCCAGAAACTCTAAAAGCAGTTAGTGGGACGTAAAGCCATTATTATTATTATTATTATTATTATTATTATTATTATTATTATTATTATTATTATTATTGTTACGATGTTTTGTGGACCGGCAGAGGTGAAGAACTATCGACCAGGTCGAGGGTCTCTACATCATTGGAAAACGTACAGCTTAGTCCGTCTGCCACAACATTTTCAGTACCTCTGATATGCCTAACATCAAATTGGAAGGCAGAAATTCGGATGGCCCACCGGGCTATACAACCAGTACGACGTGGCCTACCTAAGACCCAGCCTAAGGCTTGGTTATCAGTTTCCAAGTCGAACTTGACATGTTCCAGATAGAGACGGAACTTTTCTAAAGCAAATAAGACTGCCAAACCTTCGAGCTCATAGATGGAATACTTGGCTTCTTGAGCCGATAGAGTCCTAGAGGCATAGGCGATGGGTCGCCTCCCTAGTTCAGTCTCTTGAAGAAGGACTGCAGCTACCGCCGCCAACGACACGTCGGTTTGGACGATGAATTTCTTGGAGAAATCGGGCATAGCCAGAACAGGCGCATTACACAGAGCTAATTTGAGATCTTCAAAAGCAGCTTGTTGAGAAGGTCCCCACTCAAATTTGATGCCTTTCCTACGTAGTAAGTTCAAGGGCGCCGCTCTATTGGCGAAATTTGGAATAAATTTCCTGAAGAAATTCACCATACCAATGAATCTGGCAATACCTTTGATGTCCTTGGGAGGCTTGAAATCACGGACGGCCTGTGTTCTAGAGTGATCGACTGCAACACCATCGGGCGACACAATATGCCCTAGGAATGACATGGAAGGCTTAGCGAAGGCGACCTTGGACAATTTCACAGTTAACCCAGCATTACGAAGGCGATTGAGAACTTCTTTCGGATGATCTAGATGTTCTTCGAAAGTCTCCGAAAATACGACGACATCATCAAGATAGTAGTACAAGTACTCAAATTTGATGTCGGAGAAGACCCTATCTAGCAGTCTCTTAAGTACAGCTGCTCCCGTGGGGAGCCCGAAAGGTACGCGGTTGTATTCATACAAATTCCAATCCGTGGCAAATGCTGTAAGATGTTTAGATTCTTCACCCAGAGGAATTTGATTATAGGCCTGATTCAGATCCAAGATGGTAAAGAACTTAGCCTTCCGAAACCATGAAAAACAAGAGTGAAGGTCTGGAAGGGGCACAGATTGTAACACCACCTTCCGATTGAGAGCCCTATAATCAATCACAGGCCTGAAGCCACCTTGGGGTTTCGGGACTAGAAAAATAGGCGAAGAATACGCCGACTTAGAGGGCCGAATAATACCATCCTTTAACATTTGATCGATGATTTCTTTCAATGCCTTCATTTTAGGTGGAGATAGCCTATAAGGAGGAAAACGGACAGGAATCGAATCCGTGACCTCAATTTTGTATTCAATAAGGTCAGTAACACCAAGAGTATCCGAGAACACCTCTGGAAACGACTGACACAGCTTACGAATACTATCAGCCTGTTCCTCAGGTAGATGTCCAAGATCTAACAACATCTCATCCTGGGTAGGCGAAATAGATGAACATGATACAGAACTACACTTAGCAAAGGGATTTTACCATTAGAAGCAAATTTGAATGTGCACCAGACCAGAGTGGGACATGAAATCTGCTCCCAATATAATGGGGCAGGACAAGTGCTTAGCCACAAACAATTTAACTTTCCAAGTAAATTTAGAAATCCGAATTTTGGCATATAAGAAACCTAAAATTTCTAATGGAGAAGAATTAGCCGAAACATATTGAACTGAAGTTGAGCAATAGTCAGGAAGTTTAAAAACAGTTTTCAATTTGGAGTACCATTCAGCAGAAATAATAGAACACACACTGCCTGAATCTAATAAAGCTGTTACAGGTTCATTATTTAATTCACTTTTGAGAAAAGGAACAGGTGCGGGGGTATCCGCCGCAATCCTAAGACATTCTTTGGGACCTTCAAAAGATAAATTTGAAGACAGAGTTTTCCCTGAAATTTCGACATGATTACTTGGGGCTGAGCCTCGAGAAGAAGGGTTCGCCGACTCAGCCGGAGCCCCTAGTCACTTATTATTATTGGCCTTGGTGGAAGTTGCACCAGAAGTTGAGCAGGAGGGATTGCTGTTAGCATTAGGGCAGTTCTTCGCAATATGTGAAAACGCGCCGCATTTAAAGCAACCTTGGGATGAACTTGCTCCATTATTTGTCCTACTAGATTTGATCAATGGACATTTATTGCGAAGATGGTCAGGCGACCCGCAAGCGTAACATTTACGAGGTGTGATGGGTCGGCGAGGTGGAGGCCGAAAACTACTAGAGGATGGAGGGGGTTCTTTCGCGACACACGAGGTATCGGCGTATCTGACTCCTTTGGCTGAGACAGCCATAGCCTCTAACTCAGCGAAAGTTTGCGGACGCGACGCAAAACACAAGTATGATCTGTAAGGTGGTGAAATACCTTCTACAATAGCCTGAACAATTTGATCTTCAGGGAAATGTAGGGCAAACACCCTAGTGTAAAACTTGATGTCTTGGATGAAGTCTGCCAAATTCTCATCCAACCGTTGTACTCGGTAGTAGTACTTTTGAATGAGCGATGACCTAGCTCGAGCGGGGATAAAATTTGCCAACAGTTGGGCATGGAAATCTTCCATGAATGACTGTTTAGTGATTGCCCTAACTATCTTGTCGGAGAGAACACCAATGGAATAAGGGTAAATTATCTGAAGGATTTGACATGGAGACAGAGAAAAAACAAGGGCATGATCTTGGAATTCAACTAAAAACCTTAAGAAAGCAATGACATCGGTTGTGGAGTTAACAGAAAACTTGAAAATACCTCTAAGTAACATAGCTAATGGATGGGGTAAACTGCTGAAACCAGGTGACATAGTAGAAAGGGGCCTAAGTGGCGGAGAAGCCGATTCCGAAGGTGCCCTATTTAACACAAAGGGTGGAATGGACGTGCGACGATCGGACTCAGTTTCTAATGGGGGAGTGGTTTTTTGAGTAACTGTTGATGATCCATTTTCTTCCCCTTTGGAAGAAGTTTCCCCGCTAACAGTGTTTACCGCCAGGGGCGGGTCAGTTTTGGGAGGCGTTACCCCCGATAACAAGTGACCAACAGTACTGGACAATTTAGAAATGTTTTCAATGAGGGCACTAGCCTCCTTCCCCTGAATGTCACTCAACTTGTGAGACAATAGATCATTAAGCCTATTATAAAAATGAAATAGTCGGGCTTGCACACATTTAAGTTGGTCCCTTCTTCAAAAAAACTAACTACAGATGCTAGCTCAGTGGTATTGTCATTGATCGTGGAGAGAGCATCGTCAATTTCTTTCTCTCCCAACGTTGGGGTGGTAATAGGCAACTCAAGGGAATCTTTAAGTTTATTAGCATCCAACGCAACCGTGCCTCCAGATTGAACGTTTCGGAGAGATAGTTCATAAATTAATTCTTCTTTACGCAAATACAAAGGATGGAGAACCTCGCGACGGCCGGACATGATGACAGAAAATTTTTAGAAAAAAAAATAATAATTCCAGCAACTGAGAAAATTGTTAGAGTTCGAATTAAAAACAATGTTTAGCCGACAAAGGGGGCTAAATTGAGACCCATTCAACCACGCTCAGCTACCACTTGTTACGAGGTTATGTGGACCGGCAGAGGTGAAAGAAGGTGCTGGGAAGAATAGCTCTCAACTTACGAAATTAAAGTTAATTTAAAATTTAACAAAGGTTATATTTTCTTTTCAAGTACAAGAAATAACAAGTATAACAGGTACTCAGTAGCATATCAACAAATTAAGAATGTACAATTGCAATTAGTAAATGGATTTGGGCTTCGAGCCCCCCCAGACACGCAATCCTTGAGCAATGAGCCCAACTTTACCTACACACAAGGTTCAACAAAGGGGCAGAAAACCCCAATCATGCCAAGGAGCACTAGCTCCCAATTACCCAGTTAAGCCTGCTCGAGGCACCCAGAAACCAAATTTAAGAAAGAGCAACCCGCTCTCAAAGTTCAAGCCTATTCAAAGGCCATACCAAACTCCACTTTCAAGCTGCCCTCCAGGCACAGAAGAACAGGGGTAAAAATACCCAACCTACTGAGGCCTATTCAGTAAAGAAACAGGACAATTACATGGCCCCAAAATACCAACTTGAGTGGAGGCGTAACTTGCACTCAAAATACACCTTTTTAAAACCTATTTGGCACTAGGCCGCTTATGCAAGGGCTAATCCCATACTGCGGAGGTGACACGATAGGAAAACTTTATTACATTACAAAGAGAAGGGAAACTGTTATGAAAACGTAGTCACCTCAAAACAATATGAGTGGGAGCTCAAGAGGGTTAAGCACTCTCTATCCCAATTTGTAGTTAAAGAGGCAGAATTTATACCAAGTGTCTTTTACATTTTAAAGGAAAGTTACATGATAAAAGTTTCGAACCTGCCCCGAGGGTTAAAACTGCTGAGCTAGCGAGAAAAGAAGTTATTAAAAGGCCATTACCTTATGGATGAACTGCAGCCTGAAGAAAGAGGCGTTTCCAGCCCCCTGCTACATAATCACACACGGATAGATGTTACTGAAGTGGCCCGGAGACCAGAAAATCAGCAGTTTAAATACCCTCGTGGAACATTCGAGACCTTTCAAGAATGAGAACCCACACCCCCCTCAATTTTATTGGGTAGCATAAAGCAACATCTCCATATCGGAGAAGACATACGTTATTGGTCAAAAATTAATTAGAGAAATTCGGGATTGGCTAAATTCAAAACAAGCGGAAGGAGAAGGGTTATACTGCCAACCCAAAAAAATAACTGAAAGAAATTTAACAAAGAACAAACTTATGACTACAAAATTTCTTCAAAAAAAGTTCCTTCACTTCGCACTAGGGTGCAGAATTGTAGTTCTTAAGTAGTGCCATCTAGAAGAGAATGTTCACACTTCTTACTACAGAGAAAGCAAAAACGAATCAAAACTGACATAGTTCAGAACACTTCAAAAATTTACAGTAGGGATATCTTCTGAGAAATCTTAGAATTAATGTGGTTGTTAAAGTTCAAGCTTCCCCCAGTAGAGGAGTTTCAACTGGCGCAATGTTTGAATTAGCGGCGTGGAGGTGTCCCGCCCGGTACAATTATTATTATATTTTCCTCCACAGCTTTCTACATATCTCTGACAATGAGGTGAATAATGGACAAATTTCTCCCAAAATATACAAGATAAATGCAGTATTTGACGACCTGTTAACAAAATTTTGAGAGGCTTATACCCCTGATGACAAAGTGTCAATTGATGAGAACCTGGTGCTATGGAAAGGGTGGCTAGGGTGGAAGTTTACATACCAAGAAAACGATTGTGTTTCGGAATGGAACCATATAAATTATGCGATGCCGAGACAGGTTATATAACATGATCTGCTTCCATGTGTATCATAATGATCAGCTGTAAAAGACATAACACTGGACTGTAAATACTGTAAATATTACCTGTATCGCAGTGTAATATAGTCCGTGTGTGTCACTTATGAATTGTAGGTAGGCTATATAAACTTGATCCCTCGAAAGCTCTAACCAACATAACAGAAAATTTTGTGAGTGTTATAATTTATTCCATTGTAAACTTTTTAACCCTGGACTGCGCACGTAGAGGGTGTTTGGACCGCACTTTTGAATTATTGATATGTATTATCGTTTAATGCGCACTCAGCCCGATTAGGTCCACTAATAATCTTTGCTTACTCTGCTAATAATTTCGTGTGGCTATTTCTAGCCGATTGCAGCCCTTGTAAGGCAGACCCTCCGATGAGGGTGGGCGACATCTGCCATTTGTAGGTAACTGCGTGTTATTGTGGTGGAGGATAGTGTTATGTGTGGTGTGTGAGTTGCAGGGATGTTGGGGACAGCACAAACACCCAGCTCCCGGGCCACTGGAATTAACCAATTAAGGTTAAAATCCCCGACCTGGCCGGGAATCGAACCCGGGACCCTCTAAACCGAAGGCCAGTACGCTGACCATTCAGCCAACGAGTCGGGCGCTTACTCTGCTAAGCATCAGACAGTGCTACTGGTATGTTGTGAAATGCTGCAGTTCAGCGTGGGAACAGTCGTGAAGACAGCTTCCATCGTTCAGTTTGCCGGCAGTGTTCCTAACACCGCAAAGCGCACAGAAATGTAAGTATTGCATTTTTGAGCTTACGTTTATTGTTCCAAGCGGTGTTATACATTATTTCCACTGTAACAACGTTTCTTCCAGAATGTTTTAGTGACTAATGGAGGTGGATACTTCATTATCTATATAATTGAAGGTATGAAGTATTATACGTATATAAATATAGTAATCTGTTTTTATTTTTTCCGCTACAGGGATCGAAGAAGATATATTCAACCTGATGACATCCAACAGCGTCTTATGGAACTCTCGGAGCAAGACAAGTAGACAGTGACTGTGATTTCGAAAGTGACATCAATTTTGAAGGAGAAGGGTTCGTAGATGACGATCATTCTAGTGACTCAGCACAATCTATTACGAATGATATTCCAATGGAAGAGGACACGGGGTACAACGATGTCAGATTTTATATTGGAAAAGATGGTGAAACGATCTGGAAAAGACTCCTGTGGTTCTGAATGATTCTAGAACCCGTTCGAAAAATATCATGAAGACGTTTCCTGGGCCAAAAGCACGGGCACAAAACACTCCAACACCGATGGATGCTTTCCTGCAAATAATTTCCCTAGAAATAATCGATGATATCATAAGATATACTAACATTTACGTTGCCAAGTGTCAGTCAAAGAATCCGGAATCGTGAACTAGGGACTACAAGGATACTACACGTACCGAGATTATGGCAATTTTGGGGGCATTATTCGTTAATGCAACTAAAAAAGCCACCATGCAGATACTTTAGAACTTTAGTCACGAGATGGTACTGGAATGATAATCCTGAGAAATTTTAGCTCCAGGCGCTTTCTGTTTTTGATGAGATGTTTGCGTTTTGATGACATAAGTACTATAAACGTACGAATTGCGACAGACAGATTAGCAGCCATTAGCCATTAGCAGCCATAAAACCAGCTAAGTATGGGCTAAAATTCTACGCTCTGTGTGACAGTAGAACATTTTACATGTTCAGTTTGGAACTCTACTGTGGCAAACAAGCTGAAGGTCCTTACAGCTGTACCAACAAACCGATGGACATCGTCAAAAGACTAACTGACCTAATAAAGAATTCACATAGGAATGTTACCACTGATAATTGCTATAGTAGCATTCCATTAGCCGAATACCTATTGGAGCAAGGACTGACATTCATCGGGACACAAAAAAAAAAAAAAAAAAAAAATGAAAGGGAAATACCTTCCGAATTTCTAATGGACAAATCTCGCCAGGTGGGCTCTAGCATGTTTGGATTCCAACCTGATATGACACTAGTGTCCTATGAGATGAAAAAGAAGACAGTTGTCCTTCTTCTATCAACTATGCATGACACAGGTGAAATCGATTCCACAACTAATAAACCATTCGTCATTGTTGACTATAATGGGACCAAGGGTGGCACAGATACTGTTGATCAGATGTGTTCTACATATACAACATCAAGGAAAACCAGGAGATGGCCTCTTGTAGTGTTTCTCCGTGAACTCAATATTGCAGGTATAAACTTGTACAAGATATTTCTGGCCAACAGCCCATCAAAGGATTGTGTGAGAAGGAAATATCTCACTGAATTGGGACTGATGGAGGTAAATCTCCGAGAAAGAGCTCAGCTTCTGTCTCTTCCAAGTGATTTACGGGTATTCTTATCTAAGTTATGTGAAGCCAAGGAGACTATGAAGTGTGCATCACAAAAGAAAATCTGCTTCATTTGTGGAACGCACAAAATTACGAAGACTGGTGTTACCTGTGACCTATGTCGTCGAAATGTGTGCCGCAATCATAGTCAGCATAAGGTTACCTGTGAAAAGTGCAGTCAAGAAGCTGAAGATGAAAACTAAATGTGCTTAATTTCATTGGGAACAGTAATCCGCTATTCATAACTCTATGTAGAGGAGTCCCATGTTTGAATTTCTTGACTTGTATTTGTGTGTTCTCTAAAACATGTTCAATTTCATGAAGTGTATATATTTTTGCCTTTTTAGAATACACATGACATCTTTCAATTATTTCAATAAATTTTCTTAACCTAAGAATGATAAAATTCACATAATGTACGAGAAAGTTGGCAAACTACATTGTGCAGTCCAAACACCGCCGCGTGCACAGCAGCGTGATACGGAGTGGTGCGCGCGGTTCAGGGTTAAGTACAGTACATGTGAACTTTGTAAATCTGCAATTTACATATACATAATCATATATTCCCAGGCAGAGATTGTTAGTAAACTGCCGAAAATATTCAGGTAAAAGTTACTGTATAAACGAAAACCAGAGCTTTGCTATTAGGAAGAAGTAACCTCGATATCACAGAGTAAAAGCACTTAGTACGTTCTTGCACAAAGTATTGAAAAATTAAAATAATAGAACTTTCCAACAATTAAATACATTATATTCAAGTAAATATTTCTCTTAGGACCCCTCAATAGTTCATTATAGTCTAAGATTATTTTTAATCAAGTAAATAAATATTTTCTTCAATCAGTGAAATCATTCCCCACCTGGGAGTGAGCCGGTATGTAGTGAGCTCCCCGCTTAAGGGGTTAACACTACCACTTACTGTACTATAGGTTGAGCTTTCTACTAACTTAACATTACAACTGATAATAAAGTGAAGTTAAACCAGCATTACCCTACAACTATAACAACAACGAAAGAAAATATGACAAGAAATACTATTAGTTTAACTTTCTAAATCCAGCATCATTATACACAAATTCACACACAACTTAAGTATTTCCATTACTTAAAACTATGGCTTACAATGCTATAGATTGAACTTACTACTAGCTTAACACTACAAGTGACATTAAAGTTAAAACATAACTGCCCAACAACTACTACAACAAGAGTACAACAAGCAATTCCATGGAGAGAAAATATTAGAAGAAATAGTACTAGTTTAAGAAACTAAATCCAGCAAAAAATCACTAATTCAGTGTCCGTTGTTTACAGCTTTTACTTTTCACTTTACACTAGCACTGATCATCTTAAACGATTTGATACCGGAAGAGAATCTATTAAAGACTGCTACAGGTAATCTATTCCAATCCCTTATGGTCCTGTTTACGAAGGAAAACTTGCCCACAGCAGTATGCTGGTTATTATTACACTACTGTAAGTGATCATTGCCACTGGGACATTTCCCATTTGTGATGTATTTGTTAATAATAATAATTAGGTACTTCGGTATATAACAATGCAATGTGTAATTGTGTCTAGTTGTACGCGACAACTTGAAGACGATGTCTGAAATGCAACGTAAGTCATGGTTGTCGGTTATTTTGAAGAGATGCCAGATAGCACAGCCCGCTGTGTTGTTCATTCAAAAGAAGTAAAATACGTCGACAAAAATACTTCTGGGATGATCCGACACTTGAACGCACATAATATAAATGAAGAGGAATAATCACAGATCACCTCCGGCCTGGTCTGAATCACAAGAAGCTACCCTGCCGACAACGATTGTGAGGCATCCAGGTAGGTTTATGTCCTAATAACAGTTATTAACAAATTATATGGGTTATTCAGCTGAGAAGTCCACCTGAAATAACTCGTGAATAGTTTAAGATACTGGAATTCTGTCTTCACTTTCGTTAATGGTATTAAGGAGCTCATAGTTCAACATGCAGTGCTTTCCTAGGCTTTTGACAAAATTTATCGTCACACACATTTCCATATGAGAATTGTTGATGATAAATATCAAGCTTACACTTGTAGTTACTGGGACGTCACGTCGCACAGCTCGCAGCACACGAGAATCGGTCTCAAGAGCATTGCCCCATCATCCCTGCTGGAAGAATTGAAGCAAAGTTGGGCATTTTAGATTACACGTTCCACTCATGTGTAATGGGGGTCACATATGTAGCAAAGCACATCTTCCCTGACTCAAGTTCGAATAATGCATGCCTCTAGTATCCAAGTAGGTGTACATCCTATCTACAGTTATTCACAAATTATGGAGGGTTATTCAGCTAAGATGACCACCCCAAATATGTCGTGAACAATTTAAGATACTGACATTTGGTTTTCACTTTCGTTAATGGTATTAAGGGGCTCATAGTTGAACATGCAGTACTTTTCCAGGCTTTTGATGAAATGTATTGGCTCACACGTATTCATATGAGAATGTTATTTCACGCAAGAACTGCCAATGATATTACTATCAAGTTTACAGTCGTAGTTACTGGTATGTCGCACAGCTTGCACTACAGGAGGATCGGTCTCGAGATCTGCGACGTCAGTCTCGAGAGTCTCAAGTGAGAGCGTTGCCCATCACTACTGGAAACACAAAAGTAATCATACCATTCTTTAATACTTTCTTTCTCATCAAACTGACTTCATACTCTAATCCTCTGAGATCTTCAATTTTTCCTACTTTGATAAACTGCCCTTTTAGTTAGAAATCTAACTATTACAAAGTCACCAGCAAATACAAGCATTTATTGCCCAGTCAACTGCTTATGAACTCTTCCCATGATCAGTGTTACACTATAAAATTACAAAATGTTATAGTTATGTAAATACCATATAATAATATTTATATTAACTGTAAAACCCAACTAAATTATTTTTACACATGACGGGTGATCCTAGATCACATTTTTAACATCATAATGCAGCAAGTCTTGCTGTACAAATTAAGTTATTCTTGTAATTTTAATAAAACATGTTTACATCTTCACTATTGGATTTCTTATTTTCATCCAATAATGATGAATGCGTGCAGTCAGTATTCATTGTTGTCAGCGAGTACTTTACCTTTGTAGAACGTCTATGTTTGGGGTGTTCAGTAGTATTACATTTTTGAAAAATAACGCAAACGATCAGTGTTTCCTCACTATATTGGTGTTACCCCGATCTACGGTAATGAGCTCAGCCACGCTGCAAAGAATGAATGTAGAGGAACTGGGATTGATTTTTTTCTAGTTGCTTTATGTTGCACCGACACAGATAGGTCTTATGGTGACATTGGGATAGGAAAGGGCTAGGAGTGGGAAGGAAACATCCGCTGTCTTAATTAAGGTACAGTCCCAGCATTTGCCTGGTGTGCAAATGGGAAACCATGGAAAATCATCTTCAGAGCTGCCGACAGTGGGATTAGAACCCATTATCTTCCGGATGCAGATTGATTTATTGGAAGACAGCCGAGTATGAAGATGTGGAGACTATCCTCATCCTTTTGTGCTTTTAAATTGCTTCCTCTTCCAATGTTGACCTGTTGTGTTTATTTTATTGTGTATTTCTGTCTTTCCAAAGGTAATGTGTTCGTATAGGAAGGGTGACCAAAATAATATTATCACAGCCATAATAGACTCACACTTTAATGAATAGCAATTAAATGACAAAATACAAACTCGAAGAACATAATCATTCAATGCGAGACAATAATATATTTCACCAGAAAGTATAGTTGATTGCAGGTTTCTTTGTTTGAATTTGGACCAATCTCCAAGATAACAGACTCCAGGAGCAGCCAAAATAAGAGGGCCTGCCTCAAACCAACGGTACCCTTTCTCATCCCAACGTGCTACACCTCCAATGGGGCCTGATACCGCTGGGCAGCTGAATGTTTGGTGGCGATGGGCCAGATAACAAGCACGATTCATCAGATGACTGGCTACAGATGTATCTTCACCCACAGCCAGGATTGCAATAGGTATATTAGAAGCCTAAAACAGAGAGATTGATCTATGTGGTATTATACAGTTCTACACCTTAGCAAATCTTAAATTTCACTGTAATATTTGAATTCAGAATTAATGATACAAGGCAGTATAAAAAATGATAATGGTGTATGGCCTCCGGCGAGGCCTGGTGCGGATCTTTTTCTCACAGACTGCCTATTAGGCGACCTGCATGCCTGTGAAGATGAGGGCCCTACCTAGGATGATTTCTAATGCTGAATACACCACACACATGCAGTCCCTGAGCCATTGGAATTAACCAATTAAGGTTAAAATCCCCAAACTGACCATGGAGCCGGACATAAAAATGATGCAACTGATGAATTTTATGCAGTACAAAAGAGCAAGGGAACCAGAAGAGTGATATTCTCCTGGGTATCCAAATCAAAATCTGGGGAAAGTTGAGTTCTTTTGTTGCAGATATGAGACTTTTTGATGATCAGATTAAAAGTGTTCAATTCATTCATACTACTTCATTATAGACAGCTACACCTAACAGCATTAACTCTGCAAACATCTGCAACTAACATTACTGAACAAGTTGGCCGTGCGGTTAGGGTCGTGCTGCTGGGAGCTTGCATTTGGGAGGTAGTGGGTTTGAATTCTACTGTTGGCAGCCTAAATATGTTTCTGAGTGGTTTCCCATTTTCACACCAGACAAATACTGGGGCTGTAATTCTGTCCACTCCCAGCCCTTTCCTACCCCATCGTCATCATAAGACCTATTTGTGTCCGTGCGACCTAAAGCAAATTGTAAGAATTATTGCATCTAGCATTGTGGCCACTTCATCTTCTCTCTTATGTTGAAATCATTAAAAAAATTATGTCTGACCATCCCTCTTGTTTCTCTTATATTCCATAATCAAGTCTGCCATTTGGTCTTACTTTTGGACTCCTATCTTCTACTCCCATCTCATCCTCCTCTTCTCCATTCCCTTCACGTATCCATACTGTATAAACCTTGATTCCTCTATTCTGACCTACAATGGTTCCAATTGCACTAATATTTACATTTCTCATTTGTTACATTATCAACTTTTGTTACTCCTATTCTACTTCTCAAAAATTTCATCTCAAGCTTCAATCCTCCTTTTCTCTCTTCCCCTCATTTCTCAAGTTTCTGAAGTGTTGGGATTATACTGCAGTATCTCTGGTATATGACTCTTTTGCTGCTTTTGGGCTCAAAGCACACTCAAAGATGAATATCTTCACTGGACTTTCAAAGATCCCATGGCCCCATCACCAGATATTCTGCTGGACTTCCAACTATTACCAAATGTGGCTCTATGGTGATGTGGGTATGATGAGGATGTAAATTGCATGATCGGCATAGGCTGGCTGAAGTGGAAACAAAATTTGCCTGTGTTCTGTGATAAGAGGCTACCAATGAAGCTTAAAGGAAAGTTGACATGATGATGGTGAGGCTTGAAAATGCTGAAAATTCTATGAACACTGCAAGCACCTTCTAAATGTCTGGATCCTTGGATCAGGGGTTACTATTCAAGATGGTATTACCTTGATGTCCGTACAGCCCCTCTTCATTTCACTGTCAAAGAGCATATCACTGACTTTCTACACCAGCAGCATCTGTACTTAGTAAATTGGCTACAAAAGCTGTACTATAGAAGAGTGGTCTTATTGAACATCTGGCAGCAAGCATAAAATGCACCTGCTGCCTCATACATGAAGTAGGGGACTATTAAAGGCTAAGTGAGTTCACCGAGACAGAAAAACTCTTGACTGTGACAAGCCTAGTGAGTCAGCAGAAGACATAAAAAAAATACAAGTTGCTTTCAAAAGGAAACAGAACAGAACAACAACGTAACAACAATAATAAATTCTGAGGAAGTATTGGTTATAGGAAAAATTTGGCAGACAACCTCCTATGATTAAATTATCATAAAATTAACAGGCAGACTTCAGGTGAAAGATGAGTTCAATGTGATGCTTTTTCTCCTGGATAAATAGACCTCAGTTAAATTAGTGTTCTTAGTCCTACATATATTAATCTATTAAAGAGTGAATTATGAATATCAGCAGAAGACTTTGGAATTTAAGAGAATTCAGCCATTAGGAGATGCTCTGGATTTCCTTGTGCCAGTCCCAAGCATGGATATACTTTAGGAGGAGGGTAGGCATTAGATTTTGTGACAAGTTGGCCAGGATTTCATGTTGCATCATCATGCAATGTTAGAGTATCAGCTAGGATATACCCCCCAAGTGACATGTCTCAACCCTGTCCAGTGAGAGTGATAAGTGGACATGGGCTTTTTCAAGGCTGGAAGAGACTAAAGAAGCAAGGCACTACTATACTACCTGATTTACAAGTAATACCGGAACACAAACTGGACAAAGCCGTGATCTGACTGAAACTCTGAAGGTCTACAAGTTCAATATCGCTTGCATACAAGAAACAAAATGGAAAGGAGTAAAGGCCTGAAAATTCAGCAATGGATACACACTGGTGAATTGTGATACCTTACGTGGACATAATGGAAAGGCGAATACTAGAGGTGTTCATATTTGCATTCTGCAATAAAAACAAAAGTGGTAATAATTCAGCAATTGACACTTTCTTTCATTATCAATGCACAATGAGACAAAATAAATGCAAATTAAATGGCAAAATAAAACATTTTTTATAATAACATGAATTTTGGTTATGTTTAACAAATAACACTGTATTTTAGGTCTATTTTTTAATGAATTCAAATGTTAGTTAAATTTCAATTAAACACATGTTTTTGACATGTTTTTAACACTTTGAAAAATTTAATTCCTGTAAAAGTAATGCATGCTTGGAATGCTGCACGAGGTAACATCAACACATCATTCTCTACGTAGCTGAGTATAGCACATATTTAAGTTGTGTGTATGCCTACAAAGCCACAAGTGCTAATAAATACTACATTCTCTGGTTAGCTGCAGTACTACATAGCACATTTTTGTGTTCTGGGTAGGTCTACAACATGCAGTTAGGGGTACGTAGCTGTGAGCTTGCATCCAGTAGATAGTGGGTTCGAACCCCACTGTCAGCAGCCCTGAAGATGGTTTTCTGTGGTTTCCCATGTCCATACCAGGCAAATGTTGGGACTGTTCCTTAATTGAGGCCACAGCCACTTCCTTCTCACTCCTAGGCTTTTCCTATCCCATCGTCACCATGAGACCTATCTGTGTTGGTGTGACGTAAGGCCAAAAAAAAGAGCCTACAACCTCACAAGTGCTAATGATTATGACATTCTCTGTGTAGCTGCAGTGTAATAGGTACATATTTGCGTTCTGTGTAGGCTTACAAAACCTAATAATAATGCCAAAAGTGACCGTTTCACTTTCTGGCAGGGATTTAGAATGGAAAAGCCAAGGATTTTTCATGTTTGGTAATGTGCTGATGTGCATCTGAAAAATTATAAGAGAAAAGACACACTGGACAAACATTATTTGATTGGAAAACTTGTGTGCCATGAAGAAGGATCAGTGAAGCAAGCTAGTGGATCAAGAACTCCAATGATCAGAGAAGCTAATGAACATGAAAAATGTGCATAATTTCTAAGCATAAATACTTCAAGCATTTGTGAAAAAAATTGTCATCTGAAGTACCTGTATATTTGTGAAAGTGATGACCTCATCATCATCATTAAATAGAATCTGCCAGCATTATATTCCACTGCCTGGAAATAATAAATAAGGGAACACATTCAAGATAAATATGTGGCCGTTTTATGTAATGAGACAACGGATAAGAATGGAAGTTGTGTCTTCAATATCTTGTTCCATCCTCTGGAATCATCCATGGAACAAAAAATATACTTGCCTGCATCTGTCAGTCTGGATATGGCCAATAGATCAAACTGTGTTAAGGCAATTTTATATATCATAAATTTGTATAATATTGATAAAGAAAATCTGCTAGCAGTTATTAAACATTCAGCATGCTATAGCATGTCCAGATATTACACGGCCTTATTGATGACTTCAACCATTATTCAGTGTTGGGCTCATAAAGTTAACTTGATTGGAAACATATTTGAGAGTCACATGGAAGAGGTAAACATCTGCTGGAGTGAAAAATGCTTTTCTCAATACAAGAAAAACCAGGTACGGTACCTGACTTTCCTCGAAGGTAAGTATGAAGGCCAAAATGATGACAAAGTGGCTTTGTTCTCTATGCCAGTATGTACTAGGTGGAACGCTCGGTTCCAATCAGTTATTAATTTGTCCTTACTTATTAATGAATTTACAGAATTGAATATGAATGTACTCCAGCACACTACCAATGTCTGCAATATGTAGTAGCAGATATTTAAGCACTAAAAGTTTATCAGTGCATGTCACTAATCCTTGGCAAAAGACTGCAAACAACATACGCCGCTTGTCTTCAAAGTGTTAATTGTCAGTAGAACTTCTGTGTACTCACACGCTTCAAAACTTCAGTATTTATACTCCTTTTCATCTATGAGATACAAAGCATTCTTCAATAGGTCCGAATTTCAAATGCCTCTAACAAGTTCATTAATGTGTAGCAGTTCAACACAAATGACTTATTGTTCCGTTTATGATACACAAACTTAGGTTCTTTGGAACAGTTCACAGTACATGTTCAAAAATACCACTCGTCTCTCTTGGCAATAGTACATGTAACTCATCGAAAGCTGCCTCAGTGATCTTTTATAAGGGCAGGACTGTCATAAAGGGAGTAACCAATTCATTTCTTGCATTTACATATTCTATGTAGACTTTGCATTTCATCTACTCCCAAAGACAAAAATCTGAAGGGCCTAAGTTTGTGCATCAGTAAGTCATTATGTCTTTAATAATATTTGTAAGGTTGCTCTTATGTGTACCATACAAACAGTTATAATTCTAAACACATTACAAATTGGACACATATTTAGTTTATATGACATATTTTACTCAAAATAGTCCATACTACTTCCTCCTGAGTTGTTCTTATCCTTCTTCTTCTTTGTCTTATAACAATAATTATTGGCTACATTGGACCACTTGAGTTGTTCCACATTCACTTTCTCTTTGAAGGTTGTAGTGTTTGGTTCTTGTGATCTGCCCATTATTTTTTCATTCGTTTCGATCAAAATTTTCTCAATTCGTCTGAAATCACTATTGCCCTTCTATGTGTCGTTTTTGCTGAAAATTTGTGAGTCTGCATCTGCTATCTTGAGTCCAACTGTTTTGAGATCTTGCTGAATTTTATGGATCCACTGTACTCCTGTCTTCTATCCAAGATTTCTCATTACTAGTTCTTGTAAAATTTGGTTTCCTGGCAGTCGCAAGATGTGAAAGAAATACAAGATTCTTTTCTTCATTGTGCTGGTGATTGGGTCAATCTCTCAATAGACAGTTTCATTAGGAAGGATTCTCCAGACTCCTTCAACCTGGTATTCTTTTATTTTTGCAGATTCTGATGATTCTTCTTTTAGTTTTGAAGAGCTGATCAGTAGTTCTTTTGTTTTTAATTTGGAATAGGGTTTCACAAGCGTAAGTGGCTTATGAGAGAGTTACAGTTTTATAGTGTTGGATCTTAGTATCTGTTGACAGGCATTTCTTATTATATGTTGACCAGGTTAGAAACTGGGCTTTTATTCATATTGTGTTAGTTCTATTTGCCCATGTTTCTTTCTCGTTTAAGTTGTGTGTGATGATTTCTCCAAGATATTTACATTTTATTGTAGAACTATGTTAATTTTTTTATATTTCTGAAGACTTTACTAATGCTCAGGGGTTTTAAGGACATGATCTCAGTTTACTCAAAGGATATTTGTAATCCTATTTTTAGGGAGCTTTTTTTGTGACTGGTGATCCAATTCAAGGGCTAAGAAAACAAAACTGTCTGGAAATCTGAGGCAGTTTGTTCTTGTTAAGGTTTCTGCTCTAATTTTGATTGTAGGTAGGTTTCCCTTTTGACAAAGTTTCATGACGTAATAGAGAGTCATACTGAAAAGCAGTGCAGATAATCCATCACCTTTTCTCAGGCCAGTTTTTGTATTGTAAAGTTTTTGACATTTCTCCCCCGTACTTTACCTTGGAATTCATGTTAGTTAAAGTTAATTTGATGATTTTTATTAATTTGGGATGAAGAACGTATGATCTAAGGATTTTTTAAAGTGTGGGGTCTATGGATACTTCAAAATGCTCTTTGAAATCTATAAATGAGATAAATAGCTGTTTATTTCTGCACTTCTTTAATAATAATAATAATAATAATAATAATAATAATAATAATAATAATAATAATAATAATAATAATAATAATAATAATAATAATAATTTATTCAATTAGTTTTCAAATCCATGTCACATCCAATGATTCTACGCATTTATATACACACTTTTTGCACACCATTTACGGCACCAGGACCGCCTCCATCTGGTCCATCATTCTTTGTAAGTCCTCCGTCCACAACCCGTTATCCAAGTTGCCTCGTATGAAGTCGATTAGCACACACTCACACGTTCTTTTTAGTACAATGATCTGTAGGTAGGCCTGTAGCTGTTTGCTCACTTCCAATTTGTCCATGTGCTTGTTGAACAAGTTGGTAACTAGCCCATTCCACGTTATTACCACAGGGACACTTACATCAGATCCCAGTTAACTGATTTAAAAGTTGTTCATGAAGACAACTCAACAGATATCTCTGTCCTGGCAGTGGAAATCTCAGGCATTACTGTTGTGAATATCTATAAACCACCAGCAGTCAGTTGGTCCAGCTGTTCATTAAAAGTTTTTGATCACTCTGTTTTGTATGTTGGAGATTTCAATAGTCACAGCCCAGCATGGCGATACGAATTTGAAGATGACAATGGGTCCAACCTAAATAACTGGATTGAAGCAAACTCCCTACAACTCGTCCACAATGCTAAACATCCTGGCACATTTCATTCTGGCAGATGGCTAAAGGATTATTCTCCTGACCTGTGCATAGTGTCACAGTCAACTCCTGAGAATCAACACATGGTACAACGAAAGGTCATCAGTTCCTTTCCTCACAGTCAACACAGACCAGTTATTATTTACTATGGCACTGAGATCCCTCTTGTGTCTTCAGTACCACAACCTCGTTGGAATTTTCGACTAGCAAAGTGGGATAAATTTGCAGAAGGACTTGATAACACTGTACAGTGGATACGACCAGTTCCTGAAAATTACAATAGATTTGTCAACGCCATAAAAGCTAATGCTAGGAAGTTCATTCCCCGGGGATATCGCAAGACGTATATACCAGGATGGTCAGAAGAATGTAATCAGCTCTACACCGAATATCAGAACTCTCCTAATAAAACAACAGCTGATGAGTTGCTAAGGGCTCTAAATAAATCTAGGAGAGAGAAGTGGCACAGAACTACAGCAGAGATGGACTTCACACACACTAGTCGTAAAGCCTGGAACCTCATAAGAAAACTTGGTAGTGACCCTACAATGAAACGCAGAAGTTTGCCAATGAACCCAAACACCATTGCCTCCAGACTGACACAAATCTCTAGAGCGAAGATGGACAAGGTACATGCAAGGAGTGTTAAGAAGCAACTAAGAACGAGAAGATCACAGTTGACATCCCATCCGGAGTATTCCTGTGACTTCAGTACTGAAGACTGGACAAGGCTCTATCCAAGATAAAGATAAATAAAGCTGCTGGTCTGGATGAAATCTATCCTGAGTTTCTGAAGGCCATAGGCCCTGGTACAAAACAATGGCTAGTCAACTTCTTCAATGAAATTCTACGAACTGGTAAATTACCTAAGTTGTTAAAACAAGCCAAAGTAATTGCAGTCTTGAAACCAGGAAAGGAAGGAACTGATGCTTCACATTATCGACCAATTTCACTCCTTAGTGTAATCTACAAGATGCTTGAAAGAATGATACTTACCCATATCCAGGAAGCTATAGAAAGAGTCATCCCAGTTGAGCAAGGGGGTTTCAGAAAGAATCGTAGTTGTTGTGATCAGGTGTTAACACTGACAACAGAGAATGAAGCAGGATTCCAGAAAAGACTGAAGACTGCTGCAGCTTTTGTCGACCTTACATCAGCCTATATCACGGTCTGGAGAGAGGGACTGTTGCTCAAGTTTGTTCAAGTCATCCCTTGTCAGAAGCTAGCATGCTTGCTAAACAACATGTTATCCAACCGTCGACTTGCTGTATTTCTGAATGGTGAAAGAAGCAGGTGGAGATCTCTAAATAATGGTTTACCCCAAGGGTCAGTTTTATCTCCGATTCTATTCAGTCTTTACATCCATGACCTGCCAAGAACAACTTCAAAGAAGATACAGTTTGCAGATGATCTAGCTTTAATTACTCAGAGTACGGATTTGGCACACTGTGAGAATGTACTTACAGAGGACCTAGCTACCATGTGTGACTATTTTCACAAATGGAGACTCCAACCAAATCCTAGTAAAACGGAAGTAACAGCATTCCACTTGCATAACATGGAAGCTAATCAGAAGCTACATGTGCTTTTTAACGGAACAGAAGTCTCCCCCAACTTCTTCCCAAAATATCTGGGTGTCACACTGGATCGATCCTTGTCATTCAAACAGCATTGCTCGAATCTGTCAAAGAAGCTGAGTACAAGAGTAAATCTACTGCATAAACTAGCGGGCAGCAACTGGGGTGCATATGCAAACACTCTTCACACTGCTTCACTTTCTCCAGTATACTCGGCTGGTGAGTACTGCGCTCCTGTGAGGGAAAACAGCGTACATTGGAGCAAGATTGACGTACAGCTTAATGAAACCATGAGAGTTGTTACTGGTACAGTGAGGTCCACTCCTACTCAGTGGCTGCCTGTTTTAGCAAACATTGCTCCTCCAGATCTGTGGAGAAAAGCAGCAAAAGTACAGTTGTTCAAGAAGACCTTTGCACACAGGAATTCACTTTTGTTCAATGCCTTACGAGATCCACCTGTGATGAGGTTAAAATCCAGGAATCCACTCTGGACTGATCTACACTCCTATGAAAAATTCAGTGTAACAGCTGAATGGAGACAGCGATGGGAACAATGTCCACCTACTAACACCTTTCTGATTAAAGACCCAACGAAGAAAGTGCCAGGTTTCGATCTTCCTCGACATGAGTGGTCAAAACTCAACCGTTTCAGAACAGGCCACGGCAGGTGCCAATATATGATGAAAAAGTGGGGATATTGTGAAAGTGCTGCGTGTGAGTGTGGTGCTGAGAAGCAGACATTGCTTCATGTTGTTGAGAGCTGTCCAATGTCAGCATTTAAGGACGGTTTACGGACTCTGCATGAATTGACACCAAGTGCAGTGGACTGGTTGTCGAAGCTGGATATTCTAGTTTAATTACCTCTATATTTTAATTTGTATGTTAATTGTATATTTTTACAGATTATGCTTGTAAATGCCATACGATAATAATAATAATACCACAGGGACTTTTTAGGATATTTTTGTTTGTGATTCCAACTTCAATTAACAAGATTTCATTCTTTAAAAGGTCATGTATCATCAGATCCAGTTTGTTGTGTTCAATGCGAAGCTCAGTTTGTATGATGACGTCTGATTTTATTCTAATCCGCTGATTGGATATGACATTTTCCACTTTATAGTTCTTTATTTTCTTAGAATTATTCAGCCCATACTTTTTTGTGAACATGAAATGCAAGCATCTGACAACGTCATTGTGGCATTTCTTGTAATCCAAATTAAGCATTCATCCACATTGAGTTGCCAGATGGTCTAGTGTCTTATTGCCCTGGTTGCAGTGTGGGCACCTCTGGAATATACTCCCATGACTAAAGAAGATGTTTCTGTCTTGTATCTTACAGAACATTCCTTCTTCCTGTGGAGATATATTCCCCCTCATTAGCCATAACGATGACTGATTTACGTCTACAAATTTCTCCTGTTGTTCACGGAACAATGTGGAATGCATTGACTTAGCCATGATTCGATCCATTCACATCTCTTTTTGTTTCTGCTTAACTACTTTTACCGTTACATCGTTTTCGTCCTTAACTCTCTTGGAGCCAGGCGGTACTGCGAGCGTCCGCCCTTTAAATTGCCAGAGCCAATGAAATTGGCCTTTAAATATCCGTGCGGAAGTTGCCAGAGCCGATTACATCGGCCGGCTGGAAATTCTATGATATACATACTTTTTTGGCAGTCTATAGTGACGTGCATACTTCTATGACAACCTGTAGTAAAGGGGCTACAAGTTATTGTGTGCCTGACCTTGCTTTGGAATTTCTAAGAGGCTGTTCTAGCTTTCACAAGAGTTGTTTCCTGTGTTTAGAAATACCGCTAACCGGTCAGTACAGGATTGCTCCTTGCAGTGAGTGGATTCTTGACAGCAGAATGGCAAGTAGTTCATGTGATATATTTTCAGCAGGTATTGATGACGATAAATTAATGGAATATTTGGAACAATGCGAAGTGAACGCGGATGATTTATCGGATAGTGATAGTGAATTTAGTTCAGAGAGTAGTGATGAAATTATACCAGACACGCCCCCGGGATCACCACAGCTAAAGAAGAGGCGTTTATTTGTTTCTAATGGCAGTAAGGCTACTGTGAATACTGTTGCTGATGAAACTAGTGATGATGAAGATGATGATGATGATGTCTCTGGAGAACATTTTGTGGAAATTTCTCCAATTGAACCTGACAACGTTCCTCAGTCTCCTGTTTCGTTCATGGAACTTCCTGGACCTAAACATGCCCCTGCGCCTGATTCTCCGCCCATATCATACTTCAATTTATTTTTCACTTTTTCTCTGCTAAACCTTATAGTCACCGAGACCAATCGCTACGCTGACCAACTCCTTACTTGTAATGAACTGTCACCTAATTCCCGCTCTCGATGTTGGAGACGCACTACAATTGATGCAATAAGGGCGTTCATAGCTGTCATCATGAATATGGGACTAATAAGAAAACCTACCATTGTTTCGCACTGGAGTACGGTAGACCATTTCATTACCCCTTGGTTTGGTGAAATGTTCTCAAGGAATAGGTTTCAGCTTATTTTGAAATTTTTTCATTTAGTTGACAACAGTAAGCTTTCTCCTCCTGGCTCTCCAAACTACGATCCCTGTGCTCGATTCCAGCCTCTTGTAGATCATGCTAATAGGCTATTTAGACATCATTATACTCCTCATCAGCAACTTTCCATAGACGAAAGTTTAGTTGGAACTAAATGCCATACACAACTACTCCAATACATGCCGAATAAGCACCATCACAAGTGGGGGATAAAATTGTGGATGTTGTGTGATGCAGTTAGTAAGTATTGTGTTGGTTTTTATACCTACCGAGGAGCAAGATCCACTGAAGACAGAAACTAAATCAGAATTAATGGACTGGCCTACACTGTAGTGACCAAACTCATTTTTTTTTTTTTTTTGCTAGGGGCTTTACGTCGCACCGACACAGATAGGTCTTATGGCGACAATGGGATAGGAAAGGCCTAGGAGTTGAAAGGAAGCGGCCGTGGCCTTAATTAAGGTACAGCCCCAGCATTTGCCTGGTGTGAAAATGGGAAACCACGGAAAACCATTTTCAGGGCTGCCGATAGTGGGATTCGAACCTACTATCTCCCGGATGCAAGCTCACAACCGCGCGCCTCTACGCGCACGGCCAACTCGCCCAGTACCAAACTTATGTCCCTAGGGAATTATTTTATGAAAGGTTTTCACGTTTACGCAGATAATTATTTTACATCAATCCCCCTTGCAAAACATTTATACTCACTTGGAACATTTATTACCGCCACTATACGAAGAAACAGGAAGGGACTACCAGATGCTGTGAAAAAGCCATTTAAATTAGTTTGTAATAAATATTTCAGACAGGGGCCAATTTTACTAGTGGGATCCAAACAGAAAAAAAAAAAAAAAAAAACTCAGAAAAATCAGGTGGTACTTATAAGTACACGCGGAGCTGCAATAGAAACAGAAGTGCCTGCAACTGCTAGAAACATTAATCAACCCAAGAGGAAACCTAACGTGATCTTAGACTATAATCGTTATATGGGTGGCATTGATACAAATGACAGGATGGTGTATTTTTATTTAGATGAACGTAGAACTTTGAAATTCTGGAAAAAAGTTGCATTCAATATAATTTTGAGAATGGTCTTAAATGCTTATTTGATGTATTTAGAAAACTGTAACGGAAAGAAAATGACTAGGCTCCAGTTCTACTCCAGTAGAATTGAATCTCTGAGTACTGAATGGTTTGATAATAGACAAAAGATTATCATGAATATTCCCGTGTGTGGCGTAAAACTTTTGTCAGGTAGATTAGAAAGATTGTATGTAGCTCTCCGCAACAGAGAAAGAGGTCGCGAACTGTGTGCATCAAGTGCGATAAAGGCCTGCATACTAAATGTGCAGCTCTTCATAAATGCCCTAAATAAACAAAATATATTTAAAGTTCTACTTGAACAAAAACAGAGATTTTATATGACGTTGCATTACGCTTTTTATTGTTCCTATTAGTGTTAGTGATAAGTGATTAGTGTTAGTATAAATAACCTTAAGTGCTTCAACAGTGGTCTCAAACTTTGAACAACATTATATAACGGTGACGAGTCTTCTTCTCAAAAATTTTCGGTGAGTAAATTTATTTTGTCATTTTCCTTCTTTTTTACTAGTGACATAGTAAATTTGTGTTTGCATTTTTTGTTTTTCTTTTTCTCGTTCAGAGCAATTATTCTGTTCATAAATGAATTCTCTATCATTACGTAAATGCCGGTCCCCACGGGTCAAGTGTAGTGTGCCTGCCTCTCACTCGGAGGTCATGGGTTCGATTCCCGGACAGGTGAACGTTTTTTACCTGGGTCTGAGTGTTGGTTCGAGGTCCACTCAAACTAAGTGATGACAATCGAGGAGAGATCTTAGGCTAAGAGAGCTACCTTGGTCTAGAAAACCATGAATAATGAACGAGAGAATTCGTCTCACTGACCATGCGTCACCTCGTAAACTGCAGGTCTTCGGACTGAGCAGCGGTCGCTTAGTAGACCAAGGCCCATCAGGGCTTTAGTGCCATAGATGTTTTAATTACGCATATTGTATTGTATTGTATTGTATTGTAAGATGTTTTTAAAAATAGATACTGAAACAGAAAACTAGAAAAGGGGATTTCCGATAAAATAAAAACTATAATCTCAACTATTATTTTTTACTTTTTAATAACTCAGAACTATTTTTATACAATCTACACCACATATATAAAATTTATCTTAAGCGTTTGCCATACATCGATATATACATGAATTTTATCGGTGAGTAAAATTGTCTTATTTTAATTAGGGACATACGTTTGAATTTTAATTTTTTATATTTTTCTTTTTCGCGTTCAAAATAATTATTTTATAGAATTATATTTAGAAATAAATTCTGCATTTAGACGTATATTCTTTTGTATCGTAGATGATATTTTCAGAGTAGATATTGAGAGAGAAAGTGCAAAAATGTTTTTCTCTTCCTAAAAGTAAACGTTATCGACAACCATAATATCAACAATAATACTTTTTAATTATTTATATCACTCTAAATCAGTTGTTTATTTTATGTAGTCGACGTGTAGAAAATTTCTTGCTGGTATTTGACATACACCGGTAGATATACGCGAATGTTAAAATGCACGTAATTCTACTAAAAACGGCCTGGCACTTTACAGTAGTAGAGTGCAGGCGGAGCTCTGGCCTCTTCCAGCTGCTAGTGAGCGGCCGACTAGATCGGCTCCTGGCTCCAAGAGGGTTAATTAGGTCCTTAATTAGAAGGTCTTCCTATTAAGCTCAAACTTTCGGTTTGTGTTCCTAGATGCTATACGATTTTCAGCTATCACTATCTTCTTCTTGTAAATAGCTATTTTCTCAAGAATCGTATCACACATCTTCTGAATATCACTACTCTTGTTTGAATGAATTTGATTTTCTCTACACATTCTAATCAACTCTTTACTTGCTCTTTCATTTGGGCGGTAGGCATCAATTATTTCCAATTTTCTATTCAATTTGTTGATCTTGGCTTCGATAGAGCTTTTCAGCCAGATACCTTCTTTCCTTTAGCTGTCACCATCTCATACATCTGTTGACATGCATACAACACATCATTCATTTCGGCGATCGTGGTTATTTGCTGTTCTACTTGTTCCGGTTTAATGATTACATTAATCATTTCGAGTATTTCTTGATTTATTTCCTGTTTTTGCCTCTTTCTTCTTACAATATTCATCAATATTTGTCAATAACGTTCATTCACTTTGAGGAACAAGTCTGTGTTCTTCACCATAGATGGCATTTGTATTGCATTATTTTCTTTGAGGTTATCCGTTTCACAGGCATTAATATTCTGACTCTTATGTCTGAACCGATTGTATAAATTCCTGACATCAATTTGACGAGCTCCTTGGTCAAAGCGTTGTTGAAACTCTTTGGTTATTTTCAGCCACCATCCTCGGGACATCCTGCTAAACCGTGCATCAATCATCTGCTGCAATCTTTCGATCCATTTTACTTTGTCGCATTCTTTAATCTCATTGACTAATGTTACAAATACAATCTGCTTGTTTTGTGCTTCTGCCACCTCGACCATGTTTGGGTCATCTTCCCCCTCTCCCTCACCTTGTTGTACAGCTGTAGACAGGGTTATTAGGTCGGTATCTTGCGAGACATCGTTTGATTCTTTCAGTTTATTCGATGATTCGATGCTCGGAGTAACCATTTGATTTTGATCACGTGTGTTTGTGTTAGTAGACGTTTCCGTTTATCACCAGAACACTACGCGAACGACCCACATTAGCGCTAGATGTATAACTGCGCTCTAGTGTTGTTTCCTCACAACTCAAGTGATAGTTCCACAAACTTATTGCTCCAATACGCCTTTAGCGGTGATCTTGTGAACTACTTATTACTACTTATTACGTTTCGATGTTGTCTAAGCTTCGATCCTAACTTTTATTCGTTTAGGTTAAGTACCTTCATGCAACCATAGTTCGTGATTCTTAATGACACTAAATACTTCACACAGACTCACCTTCATTGTCCGTTGATCAGCGTTTGCTTCTTACACTCTTCACAACTAATACAGCCTGTATTGTGCAATATTGCCTTTATAAGTACCAATACACTATCACTCGCAAACGATACGTCCTGTCACACAGCCGCCATCATTGAATAATAATAATAATAATAATAATAATAATAATAATAATAATAATAATAATAATAATAATAATAATAATAATAATAATAATAATAATAATAATAATAATAATAATAACAATAACAACAATAATAATAATAATAATAATAATAATAATAATAATAATAATAATAATAATAATAATAATAATAATAATAATTGTACCGGGCGGTACACCTCTACGATGCAAGTTCAAAACTTGTGCCAATTGAAACTTCTCTATAGGAGAAACCCTGAACTGTAACAACTGAATTAACTCTCCTGTTTATCAGAAGATGTCTCTAGGGCCCGGTTTCATCAACACATGTTAAATATATACTAACAAGTAGTTAGTTAATATGGAGTTAAAAATTTAACATCTTGTTAGGTTTCTTGCGTTTCATCAAACTTTTCTTGTGAAATGTTAACTAATCGACTGTTAACTCTCCCAATATTGCAAACTAGTGTGAATCAAGGAGGCAGTGGTACGAACATGCTGTTTTACAGCGCGCTCCGATGCGCTTTTGGTTGAGTACAGCTGTAAAATATGGCGCGTGAAGTAAAACGGAATCGTAGTTCTAAGTTTTCCTCCTTTGAAAAAGAGTTGTTAATTGAATTAGTAAATATATATAAGTTATTGAGTGCAAGCGCACAGATGGCTTGACGATAAAAGAAAAGTACGAGGCGTGGGAAAAGTCCGCGAGGGTTTCAATGGGGTTAACAGATACTTTTTTAGCGGGTATCTGCTGTCACCTAACAAAATCACTTCGTTAATTGTCCCACTTCAAACTGTGCTCCGATATGGGAGTTATTAAATATTGTATTGTCGTGCAGAACCAGACCACCTAGCAAGTATATCCCTGATTTGGAGGTTAGGCTCACTA
Source organism: Anabrus simplex (assembly GCF_040414725.1). Classification (NCBI taxonomy): domain Eukaryota; kingdom Metazoa; phylum Arthropoda; class Insecta; order Orthoptera; family Tettigoniidae; genus Anabrus; species Anabrus simplex. The sequence goes on along the minus strand of NC_090273.1, from coordinate 79,297,547 downwards.
ATCACCTGAACATTAACATTAACAGAGAAATATCCCTTCCGATTACGATATATTTTGGCCCAATTGCCTCCAGGTGATTGGATTCTTACATGTGTGCAATCTATGCACCTAGAACAAACATCAGTAAAACGGCTTATTTCATAGAAGTCGCCGATAATTTGCTGACGCTCTTCTACTGAAGGGAATGTTATATACCTCCTTCTCATAGATGCTATTGCTGCAGACACTCGACAAACAATTCTACTAACAGTGGCTTTAGAAATTCCAGCATTGTCTCCGACCATTATGTGAAAATAACAGTAGCAAAAAATCGTCATATTATATCAGTACCTGCAACATTGGAGAAAGAGGTAAGTTTCTCTTCGTAGGATATTCCAACCTCACTTGAATTTCGTCAACAACCTTAGCAACGACTATTTTCGATAACCTGTATCTATGAAGAAATTCCGCATCCATCATTACGTTGCTGAACTCTTCTTCGATCAGGATTGTTTTGTATAAGATCTAAATAGAGCTATTCCACCTCGAAAGCGAGATTCACAGCAGCCATTTTGGAACAGGTTGCTAAATGCTAATGTTAGCCATTTAACATTGGAAATTGCTGATGTTAACTTTAATATGCAGTTTAACATTTGTTAATGTTAACAGTTGTTGATGAAACGCAAATTTTCTTAAATCGTATGTTAAAATGATTTAACACCTTGTTATGTACTAACATGTGTTGATGAAACCGGGCCTAGGTGTTTTTGATTTGCTTTTGTTGATCACGAAGTGTGGACATTCTCTAACAGAGGTCTCTACTAAAAACTATGATTATGCACTCTGGTGCGAAGGAATAAACTTTCTTGGAGAAATTTTGTATTCATAAGTTTTGTCTTTACTAAATTTTGTTCTTTTATTTGAGGGTTGGCAATATTAAGCTTCCTTTCCGCCTGTTTTGAATTTAACCAATCCTAAATTTCTGTAATTAATTTCCCACCAATAAGGTGTTTCTTCATCGCCTTGTGTATACGTTTTTGCGGTTAGCCAATAAAACTCTGTGGGCAGGTCCTAATCATTCATGAAAGGTCTCGAATTTTCCGCGAGGGTATAAAAACTGCTGATTTTCTTGTCTCCGGGCCACTCGTATAACATCTAACTCAGTGTGTGAATATGTAGCAGGGGGCGGGAAGCGCCTCTTTCTTCAGGCAGCAGCTCTTCAACAAGGTAATGGCTCTTTAACATCTTTATTTCTCGCTAGCTCAGCAGTTTAACTTGCGGGGAAGGTTCGAAACCTTTAATATGTAACCCTCCTCTTTAAAATGTAAATCCCTTTTCAGTCTATGTAAAATCTACAAATCTCTTTAACTGCAAAGTGGGGATAGAGAGTGGTTTACCCTCTTGAGCTCCTCTTCATTTTGAATTTGAGGTGACTATGTTTTCGTAACCATTTTTCTCTTCCTTCTTAATGTGTTAAATTTATCTTGTATACTAGTCACCTCCATAGATTGGGATTAGCCCCTGTGTAATCGGCCTAGCACCACTTAGGTTTTAAAATGTGTATTTAGGAGTGCAAGTTCATGCCTGCAGTCCTTTCTGTACTTTGGGCCAGTAACTTAACCTGTTGTTTTTTGTTTTTGTTTTCTTCATGCGAAGGCCCTGTAGGTTGGGTACATGATACCCCTGTTTCTTTGTAAGTGTGCCTTGAGGGCAGTTAGAAGTAAAGTTTGTTGTGGCCTTTGATAGGCTTGTAAAATCGAGAGCGGGTCTGCTCTTTCTTGTATTTTGATGGGGGCCTATAGGAGGCTTAACATGGTAATTAGGAGCAAGTGCTCCTTGGTATGATGGGGTTTTCTGCCCCTTAGTTCAAATTTGTACCTTGGTAAAGTTGAGCTAATAGCTCAAGGATTGTGAAAGTGGGGCTTGAAGCCCAAAACTTGTAAAAAAATCCCTGAACTGGTAAAATTATTCTTGTACCTGCCTTTCATTGTTATTCCACCTAGTGGAAAATTGTTTTCTTGGTCTTGGACTGGATAGTTGGTTATTGTTTGACTCGCTGGTTTTTGTTGAAGTCTAAAGCTCTTTGTTAAATCTTGTTAAGTTTTGATTATTTTGAAAATATAACCTTTATTGAAATTTTAAATTCATCTTGTGGCCTTGTAGTTAGACCCATTCTATCCCGCACCTTCTTTCACCTCTGCTGTTCCACAGATACCTCGGAATAATAATAATAATAATAATAATAATAATAATAATAATAATAATAATAATAATAATAATAATAATAATAATAATAATAATATTTTATTAACGGTAATACCATTTAACACACAATAGAGAAAAATAAAAAAAACAAAAACACATTAAAAAGAAAGGTCAGTGGAGTCCTGCTCTAAATGAATATAAATGAAGAAATTTATGTTGTACTGAATCTACTGTGTGGGCAAAATCCTCCTTGATATTATTCTGACATATTTACTGTACTATTCCTTCTAAAACACCCTGTAAAAATTATTATCTGAGGAAATATCTGTAGTTTCATTGTATCTGTTTTAAAGATGGTGGTCATGCTCTGTTAATAAATAACAGAGATTTAACAAAAATAAAACATTTTTTTTCTCAAGAAGTTTCTAGCATATAAAGAAATTATAATATATAAATAATGTACTGTATCGGTATATGAAATGTAATGCCTGATCACTTACCTGATTTGCAATGCTGAGAATGAGCCCATACTTCAATGGAAAGAAAGCAGAGGTTGGGTACAAATCTACAGCCAAATAGGAGCATATTGCTGTTACAAAGGCCCATGGAGAGTTCACAGAAATTTCACTGTAACACAATGTATAATAATCCTTTCTAACATATTTAGAGTGTAAATGAACTACACACACATTCATATAATGCCTCATTATCCTTCCTTACTCTGTCATGAAAATTCACATCTTTGTCTGAATTTTAGTTAATTCTGAGATATTAAGAAGATAATGTATTTAGACTGATACTTTCAGGGCTCATATTAAAAGGAACCTTTCAGATTTTGACATGTGAAATAAGTTAACAGGTCCTTTGGTGTTTTTGATTCTATACTGATTTCATCTTTCTGTTGCTCCCTCTTCCCACACTGATGCTATCATTGTGTTTACCTATCCTACACATACCAAGAAAAGTTTTATACCACATGTATTTTAAGTGCTCCTAAAGAATGTCTGCTGAGATAGTAGTCCCATTAAAATGAGAAATCAGAACGTAACATCACCTGTTAGGTGTATATGGAAGTATGACATGAAATCTGAAGACAGTCCAGAAGAGTGCGCTGTAACTGGAACCCTCAGACACAACATGTGCAGAACAGTTTGTGGCCTGTTCAGTGTGTAAACAGTCCTCCATGAGTCATTATGGCATTTGATTTTATGCACATTGTTACACTGCATAAGCAAGGCCTTGCCCACCTGGCTGATGTACACCACAGTGATATTGATAGGATATAAATCCACTATTGTGTGACAAAGTATTGTTGTTGCAGGGGTCACCTGCAGTCATCAACAGAAGCTGATGACCACTACTTGCGAATTTTGACTTGCAGAAACCGAGAAGACTTAACAACAGGGCTTGTGTAATACCATCCTGATGGCAACTGAGAGAGCTTTATCTACTCAGGCAATCCAAAATCATCACCGTAGGGCCCTCCCACACTAGAGTTCTTGGTGAGCACCAGCAAGTACACCCCAGCACCATGGCACTAGGTGCAAATGGGTAAGGGAACTCTCGGACTGGAACCTGGAATCATGGTGTCTGGTCTTCTTCAGTGATGAGTGTAGAATTTTTCTGATGGAGGAGGGTGCAGAGAGAGGAAGAACTAACACCAAACAAGTCATATTTACCATATCATGGATCTAACAGGGAGGTGGATCTGTCATGTTTTGGGGTGACAGTAACGTTTCAACATCTGATGCCACTCATCATCACTGTAGCAGCGACTGGGGCTTAATAAAACAATTATTTCAAAAAACCATTTGGAACATTAAATACAATTTGAATCATTAAAGCCATACCATAAAATCAAAATTAAACAAGGTAAAACACACGGAAACTAGCGGCAGGATGTGAACAGCGGAAGGAACCCCATGAGGTGTGGATTGAAGAACTTTTATGGCCAAAACTTCACCAAAGGATAATTTAGTTAATACCTACTTATAGTAAATAAATATTTATTATGAAAACATTAAAGAAAGGGAAATTAGGAACACTACTGGTAACATAAACACAAAATAGAAAAGCACACCCTGACGTAATTAAGTTGCAGTCTTACAATATTGCCAGTAGGCTACTAATCTTCATGTAAAATACTTTTAATGTGAAGTGACCACCTTCACCAAAGAAATGAAATACAGGTCATGGGAAAACATGTTAAAATGAATCAGAATTAATGAGGTCAAGCTTAATGAAAAAATTAAAGTTACAAAATGTCAGAAAAAGTTTGCCTTCTGGCAACATGAAGATGGATGTAAGACTTCTTTACACCATTGTAAATTACAATACAATTGATTTCTGATAGAAAAATTTAAGGGTAAACTCCTGTGACAAATTAAAATGTGGAATAAAGTAAAATTAGGTTACATTAGCAAACTTTAAGATTTGCTTACCCCGAGAGAAGGCAGTTCTCCCATGGAACACAAAGCTCCCGGCCTGCACATCTGCTCTACATGATGCCGAAGACAGAATTAAGACACCCTGCGACGCGCTTCCCGAAGGTAGCCCACGCTGGATGGTGCAACCAGAAGCGGCCCCGCAAAATTAATGACCAATGACTGCACAGGAGTTACCTTTCGATTTATTTAAACCAACCACATTTAAATGTTTAATTGGGCTCTTGTTAGAAAACGTCTCGATCCTTGTATCTTGTGCAAGTCCCAGAAAAGTTGGCACGTGCAGTACAGGATGTCTCACATAAAATTTAATACAATTATAACTGATCCAGAATTTACTTGAAGAAGGCCAAATATATAAACTCTCACAGCAAATGTGTCACTCACTGAGGGCATGATGACATTGTACAATACTGGGGCTAAATACTCCAGCCCATTGTTCAGCCATATCGACAACATATCAGAGACAGGTTTGTGGTACAAGATGACAATGCACTCAGTGCATGCATGCAGTTCCTGTCAGGTATACATCTTCCTCAGGGAAGCTTAAATCAATCACATAGAATGGTCTGTGGTGTCTGCTGACATGAACCTTATTGAGCATGGCTGGAGGGCTGCTGTTGAAGAGTGGAACAGGGTAGAGCAGGATAGCCTCAAGCCCCAGTTAGGCAGCAACCCATGAATGATCACAGCATATCTCAATGCATGGAGTACCGGTAGAGAAACACCAGAGTAAGACACTGGTTTACAGATTTGATAGACAGATGCACTTTGCCAAATAATGTGTTGTGTGTTTTGAATGTAAGTGTATGTACTACAAAGCAATCAGGTTGTTCATTACAGAAAGTATATATGTCCTTCTCATACTTTCTGCTGGGTTGTAAGCAAACTAGTAGCTCAGCAATCCAGGATGAGTAAAACTTTTTTTGAGGTGTGTATTGCACAGTGGCAGTTCCTCAGATGCAGCTACTGAAGCTCTGATTCACCCATGTACAAAGTATTTTAATAAGTTTTAATTTTTAATGTTTTAATTTTGTATTTTTAACTTCCAGTGTTGCTAATACATTCTATACTTAGAGTTTGAGATTCTGCAGTGTATTTGAAACACCCAACTCCTGGCATTAAGAGGGATTGGCCCTCCATGGGCTTAACCAAGGAGAAACAGATGGCGAGAAAGTGCTGGCTGAAGCTTCTTCATTCTTACATCGCGTTGTCCAAAAAAAAAGGAAGATGAACGCAAGCATGAATAAGATTTATGTTTGAGGATAGCATGCAGCTCTTGTCTAGCATTTAGTACTGAACCAGTAAAATACAGCCTGACTTTATCATTTACTTTAAGACTGCATGGGTTATGTCTCAGGGCTGTTTCAGGTAAATTATAGCTAGGGCTTGATACAGGAGGAAGGGTCCTATCTACAAGAAAACTTGAAATTTTTTTCAAGTATTAAGTTTATTCAAATAAATGCATGTTGAATTGCATATCACCTTAGTGTAGATATTTGTCGTCTTCAACATCGCCTATCAGGTAACCGGTACTCCCAGGTCACTATGCTGAACTGGACTGGAACTCGTTCTGCAGGCCCCTCTCGTTGCGATGAAATGGAGCTGGAACACCCAGGTCAGTCTGACGTTGGATCGAACTTGTACCTCTGAAGTTCTAAATGGTCTCCGACGTTCTCAGATGATGTTGCAGGGTAATCACTCGTTACTTTACTCACATGAGTGTCCACAATAGCACAGTCCCCTAACACATTTATTTAACACCAATGTTTAATTTAATATTGTCGTGATATGCAGCCGAACTCTACTAGTCCCTTGTAGATAGAATTTAAATGTTCTTTAAAAATGAAGATAAGGATAGCATTGAATTTAGAAAAGAAATAAATCACAGTTCATGAACATAACGAAACTGAAGACTATTCATAAATTATGCACAGTTCGTGGTTGCTTTCCACTGAAATATGGGTGCACTTGACACAAAAATAAATATGTGATTGCTCAAGAGTTTAACCTATGGACACTGCTGCACTAATTATTAAACACTTTGAGGAAGAAATAATGTAAGCAATTATTATGCACAGTTCAAAATGCAGCTCGGTTTGAAATGAATATCATTCACTTCAACCCAGAAATTGAGAAAATAAGAAAGTTAGCAAGTACTATGCACAGTTGTACATTAACACAGTTTGAATTGATTATCATTCAGAATTAATCACTTGTGTCGAAGCACACGAGTATAAGTTACGTAATAGGCAACCACTTGCATTTATGGTAGTGAAAAATTTAAACACTTTCATGAATTTGTCTACTTAATAAAGAAAATAAGCTGACTGAGTTTTAAGAAAATTCCACAGTTAATAATAATGCAGTGGTGTGTCACTTTGCAATGCACAACACTTGTTGAGACCAAGTTCCACAATTGTAAAATGGTAAAACACTAAGTTCCACAATTATAAAGACTATCACGTACTGGAGTTTCTATACACGCACAAGTTCTAAGTTCCACTTGGCTGTCAGAACCTAAGTCCACTGTAAGACTTGTCACATATTGGAATTTCAATACACACACAAATTACAAGTTCCAATCAACTCACAGAACCTAAGTTCACTGTAAGACTTATCAAATATTGAAGTTTCTACACATGCACAAATTACAAGTTCAAATCAACTCACAGAATCTAAGTCCACTGTAAGACTTATCATATATCGAAGTTTCTACACGCACACAAATTCAAAGTTCCAATTGACTGTCAGAACCTAAGTCCACTGTAAGACTTGTCACATATTGGAGTTTCAACACACACACAAAGTACAAGTTCAGATCAACTCACAGAATCTAAGTCCACTGTAAACACTTGTAGAATTCGAGGATAAATTGGTCAGCACTTTGACCCAACGAACATAGTAATGATGCAGCATGGTGAGTCAGACTGGACTCCCAGCTATGACTGCACTGCAGTGAATTGGTTGGGTTGGCTCGTCTTATATATGGTTTGTGCTTCTACGTCATCAGATATCATGATTTCTATAAAGTTGGATAACTCGAGAATGGCACAATGGATTTACGTGAAACTTATAATTAGAAACGTTTACATGATCCTATACAAAATGACGCATCTCTTAAGTTGATACGATCATTATTACAGGAGTTTTGAATATTTTCAAGTCAAACCTTCAGGATGGCATGATGTGGCTTCGAGAACATGTCAGTCCATGCTGGGCAACACATGGCATGACCAGGCGGGTAGCCTATCTTGCTCTGGTGTCCACGTCACTCATACAGCTGTAGCTGGTTCAGGTGGGTTCGCTCCACTGAGTGTAAACAAACCAAGCTCGCAGTAAATATCTTGCGTGATGATTAAACATTATTGATCTTTTAAAAAAAAACACCATGTACGATGCGTAACCGGTACAGAACCTAGCTCCAACCATCTTAAAGCCACTTAAAGGTGGGTAAAAGTATGTACTCAGGTACTGTAAGAAATATCTCTTGCTCACCTTGCTGTTAACTTGTCTTTTGCCATTTCTTACTGCAATTTGTTTGTGAGTGTTTATGAAAGGAGTGATCATTGTATTTGGTTACTGCATTTTATGCATACTTAGTTTAGATTATTATACAATTCTAGCAATAAGTTATTTTTTAAAAACATCTAAGTTCTTTAGGCTTTTTCAATCATGAAATTACCAGTGTTTCGCCCCAGTTTAGCAGTGGGCTCATCATTTGGATTCCTACAACTTTCCCAGATACTGGCAGCTAGTGCGCTGCTGAGACACCACTGCAAGCCTCTTATGTAGGACAATGCAATGACAGTGTACTAGGGGAAGCATGTGACTCCATATTTAAGTGATGATTGTTGGCAAGTAGACGCTGTGTGAGGTGAAGGGAATAGTGGGAGGGGGGGACAGACAGACAATGTTGCGAACGACGAAACAACATATCAGCCACACATAACAAAGTTCAGTTCCATAGGCGCACAAATACAATTTTTAAACAAGTCAGATAGAGGACCAGACTTCCTCAAGTGAGCAGACACAAACACATCACTCAGAAGGTGATACAAACATTTATTACACATGAATAAAGCACTGCATATTTACACATATGTACAACAAATTCAGAGGTACACCAAAACTCGTGTACTGCTGCCAGTCGCCATGTTCAGTGTCTGTCTGTATAAAGCAAAATAGAGCAGCACATTGCCAACTGTAACAAAATGAAATGCAGCAGGCGAGTACCAAGACAAAGCCGCAACATACTCCCCCCTCTGAGAGATCTCAACACGAGTACCAAGACAAAGCCGCAACATACTCCCCCCTCTGAGAGATCTCAACACTCAAAATCAAAGTCAAGAGTTTATGCTCATCACAGACAAATGAATAAAAAAAAGAAAACTCAGATACAACACATACAAATATACAACTATACAACATCCTTGGGCAATGGACACAATTTCACCATTGCACAGTGCAAAAGACCAGTTTTAGTCTTTACACTGACCACACGAGTAATGTTGTCACAACCAGGATGGAGCTCCTGGATTATACCAGTCTTCCAAACCAGAGGAGGAAGGTTATCCTCCCTTAGAAGCACCAGATCTCCTACAGTTGGAGTCCACTTCCCTACGGAAGACCATTTACGTCTTTGTTGATTGTATGTATTCCTTTGACCACTTCTGCCAAAAATCGTGCTACAGCTGTTGCACCAAATTCCATTTAGTTAGACAGGAGCGGGAGCTGTTGGATATGTCTGGAGAGGGGATAGAGGTAAATTGTCTCCCTACTAGAAAATGTCCAGGTGTCAAATAGCATTGATCATTGGGGTCGTCAGTCATTGAACAGACAGGTCTCGAGTTCAACACAGACTCAATTTGATACAAAAGAGTACTCAGCTCTTCAAAATTAAGAATGCATTTTCCTAGGGTTCGCTTTAAAAGTGATTTTGTGGACTTTACTCCAGCCTCCCAAAGCCCACCGAAATGAGGACTGAAGGGTGGAATAAACTTCCAATTCAAATTCAAATTAGATGAATATTCTTCTATTTCAGTAGAGCTATCCTTAATAAGTCTTAATAACTCATTGTTGGCTCCAACAAAATTTGTGCCATTATCACTCAAGATGAGATTTGGAAATCCTCTACGCGCCGTGAATCTTGTAAATGCGGTGAGGAAGTCCTGAGTCGTTAGATTCTTCACCATTTCAAGATGTATTGACTTAGTGACAAGACAAACAAAGAGATCAATGTACACTTTAAACTTTATCTTACTCCTCGGGTTATCACCTTTTATGATGACTGGGCCACCATAATCAAGACCAACCTTAACAAAGAGTACCGGGCGAGTGATGTGTTTGTGTCTGCTCGCTTGGGGCAGTCTGGTCCTCCATCTGACTTGTTTAAAAATTGTATTTGTGTGGACACAAATTTTACATAAATGGTTTTATACTTCTTAATAATATTAATAAATTCACTTTTAAAAACGTGTGATTTGACATAATCTGAAGATGATCTTTCAAGAATGAAACATGTCATTCTATTTTTAATTAAACCATATTCTTTTCAGGTAAAGTCTATCATTAAATACAGTTGAACCTCATTTATACACTATTATTTTTCTACGTTTTTCGCAGTTATACGCTAAAATTTTTAGGCACCGAACTTTGTCCATCAATATTTAGCCCAATTATATGTTTTCTGGTTATATATTTCCTCATTAATACATTTGCCTGGTCCCCATGATCAAAAACATATTACTTTACTTACTCATTTGTATGGTATGCAGTACTGAGGATATGAGTCACAGAGCATCTCTCTGCGACACCATCTAATCCCATCGAATTCAATAAGTGGACTCTTTTGAGTTAACCTTTTTGACACTCGCTGCGGATAAAAGGGTTGCCACTGACAATGCATTAGGTGAGGCGACAATAGATACCAATACTTCATGTATTTATGGAATGCACTGTCACTGTGCATGTCAGTGATGGGACATTTGATTCATTTTACTGAATCGATACAGTAACCCAATTCACGGCACATTAGAGTCACAGGTCCTACTGCATCTGTGTAGTATGTACTGGTAAGACAGTAGCAACAGCATTCAGTGCTCGCTGCTGCCATCTGGTCTTCAAAGTACAAACTCCTTTCTTATGCGTCGTCTAGCTTTGAGGTTCAGGTTGCTCCTGCAGCCACGTCTTTGTATTAAGTGTTGATGTTACAAGGCCTTTCCCCGACAGTGACTTCATTAAATAAAAAAAATCTGTACACACAATAATCAATGATCTGCATTTAGAGCTGTCACCCAGGTGGGAGATTCCCTATCAATTGCTTGCCTGGTCGTTTCTTATATGATTTCAAAGAACTCGGAAATTTTATTGTACTCAAGGTAAGTACAAAACAAGTAAGTTAAAAAAAAGAAATGCAGGAAAAAATAGGTAGTTGTGCAGTACTATATTGTAATACTACAGTAAAAAAGTCACATAGTTAATAATAATAATAATAATAATAATAATAATAATAATAATAATAATAATAATAATAATAATAATAATAATAATAATAATAATAATAACAACAACACAAATTTTAAACACTAACTTATGGTTTTCTACAGTTCTCTGAAAGTCACAGCTCTATTATACATACCGTGACACTGACCACATATGATTGAAGTCTTGTGCAACGATGTGACATATGAACTGAGAGGATACTGAGCTGTTCTTCCCAATATAAAACAGGTACTTTTGAGTGGTCATGAGCATGACTCATAGTCACAGGGCAGGCTAGAGTCTATTATATATACCGTGACACTGACAACATATGATTGAAGTCTTGTGCAACTGTGGATCAGTGGTAGAGTGTCGGCCTCCGGATCCCAAGATAGCGGGTTCAAACCCGGCAGAGGTAGTCGGATTTTTGAAGGGCAGAAAAAAGTCCATTCGATACTCCATGCCGTACGATGTCGGGATGTAAAAGATCTCTGGTGACACATTTGGTGTTTACCCGACAAAATTCATTAAATCTCAGCCATAGACGCCCAAGAGAGTTTCGGTTTACTCGGTCTGCCACCTAGTGGGGGCCTAGAGTAAAAAACGGAACGCCGAAATTGACGAGCAGACAGCCAGATGGCGTCAAATTGAAATGTCTGCACACGGTAGCTGAGGCCATACGATTATTATTATTATTATTATTGTGCAACGATGTGACATACGAACTGAGAGAATACTGAGCCGTTCTTCCCAATATAAAACAGGTACTTTTGAGTGGTCATGAGCATGACTCATAGTCATAGGGCAGGCTAGAGTCGAGTTTAATTAATTTTCAAATGTCAACTAAGTTATAATACTAAGATTCATTAAACTAATAAATAGTATAACCTAATAGCCTACCTACTTACTAGCTACTTTAGAATTATGTTTTTAACACTGCAAATAAATCCATCTATTATTTAAACTTCCCTGTAAGAAGAGGACAGTGAATGCAAGTGGGTATTATTTTCAAATGCTGTACTGGGCGAGTTGGCCATTTGATAAGGGGCACGCGCCTGTGAGGTTACATCCGGGAGATAGTGGGTTCAAATCCCATTATCGACAGCCCTGAAGATGGTTTTCCGTGGTTTCCCATTTCACACCAGGCAAATGCTGGGGCTGTACCTTAATTAAGTCCACGGCTGCTTCCTTCCAACTCCTAGCCCTTTCCTATCCCATCATCGCCATAAGACCTATCTGCGTCGGTGCGACATATAGCAACTGGCAAGAAAGAAAAAAAAAAAGCCTTCAAATGAGCTGAGCTCAAGAGTCCATTATAGCATACGATTCTTTCAGTGTACCATGGCTCTGTATGTATTGCTCCCCGCCAATGTCCAGTGTACCCATAATGAACCATATATGTGTTGTGTCTCACTGATCCGTGACTGCGTACGATTCTTTCGGTGGGCTATGGCTCACTGTATGTCTCACTGCAGCGGAAGCTTGGCTCTCCACCAGTGTCCAGAGTTCTCACTTAGTTTACAAAAGAGTACATTTATTGTTCCACCTATTCAATACAATCAGTACCACGTTATGTGGTTAATTAGACACAGAAAATCTGAATATTAATGGGGACATGTTTTGCCCTTCTTATTGGGCATCATCAGCCATATTAATTTAATCTTAAAAGAAACATTGTTTAAAGGACAATGACATTGATAATTTGTAAAAATTGAACTGTGATTTCTTATGATATTAACTTTACAGAATAGTGGTTATAAAATATGATGTTGGGACATACAACACATGCTAAAATTATTGTAAACAAATTTAAAATCTTGTCTAATAGAAAATTTGTGTCAAAATAAAGTTCTAAAAATGGCACTTGTCTGGTACTGAAGTGGATCCTCTTTGTTATAAAAGTCAGCATATATTTGCTGGGGCAGTTGCCAATGTAAGTTTTCAATAGACTAAAATGGTTGAAAACTTGAGGGTGAATTTTGTTTATATTTTGCGTTCCAACATTAAAAGATTGGTTAAGAGAAAAGGCGAATGTTATGATGTTATCTTCATTAAGTTGATTGGTCTAAAATATTATCTGATATAACCGTTGCAAACAGACGTTAGTGTACTGGTTGAGGCTGCTTTGAGACGAGTTTATTTCAAGTATTTGACTGATTATGTTTGATTTTCACGTGAAAATTTAGTCCTAGAAGATGTAGAAAGGGGCTGCCTGGCTAGGGCGGTAAAGGCGTGCTCGGTTCGCCCGGAAGGACGTGGGTTCGTATCCCCATCAGGAAGTCGTAAAATTTAAGAAACGAGATTTCCACTTCCGGATGTGCATATGGCCTTGAGGTTCACTCAGCCTACACCTAAAATGAGTACCAGGTTAATTCCTGTGGGCAAAGGCAGCCGGGCATAGAGCTAACCACTCTACCCCATCATGTGCCGCGGTTAACAATGGTGGAAGCCTTTACCTTCCACTCCTCCAAAGGCCTTCACGGCCTGTACGGAAGTGTCTTTGTCTTTGTTTAGAAGATGTAGAACATCGATGAATAGAAAGTGGTTATATCATATGCTTTATATATATCTATCTTACTGTATTAGCAGCGTTGGCTGATGATGCCCAATAAGAAGGGCGAAACATGTCCCCATAATATTCAGATTTTCTATGTCTAATTAACCACATAACGTGGGACTGATTGTATTGAATAGGTGGAACAATAAATGTACTCTTTTGTAAACTAAGTGAGATTGCTGTTTTCAATACGGATCAAAAATGAGAGTGATGATTTTTAAGTGTTCAGTGTGCCGATAAGGAGCCGTGTGTATCTTGTGTCTCACTGAGCCGTGCTTGCGCACGATTCTTTTGGTGTGCCAAGATTTACTGTCTCGCTGCAGTGGAAGCTCGGCTCCCCGCCAACATCCAGTGTCGCGCTAGTGAGCCATGAGTGCGCCAATCAGCACTGTCCGCTGGGAGTAAGCTGAATCGTGTGCCGTGAGCTCGCCGTTCCTGTGAATCGATTCACCCGGATACTTGAATGAATCCTTACACTGCTTCGAATCATGCATTCGGTAGCCAACACTAGTGCATGTGTATATAACTGACTAGTGAATGACTGTGTGGAAAAATCAAAGAAGCAAAGAAAAACTGGTGAGTTTTTTAAACTAGTGAAAAGCAGTAATCTGCCTGTATGCAAGTATTGTAAGTACAGTACTGTACTGATACTCAAAATACTGTAGTGTGTGCGTTTGTTTCATTTATTGCTTTCTTATACAGTAGTTTGAGTAATAATGCAACAACACAGTTCCAGTTCCATAGGAAAATTCACTTTTATGTTTTCTCATTTCTACATTAATTTAGCCATCCCTCTTTGAAAACGTGTACCTGTGGTTCATTCAGTATTTTTAAAATTTTATTTACTCATTAATTTTGACAGACTGAAGAACCTAACAGTTATAGATTACCTTACAGTTGACATCAGAGGGCTTTCAATTGGGTACTTTGCATTTAGGTGGTGGTGGTGGTGGCAGCGGCGGCGGTGGTTGCCACAACATGTTGCACGTAACTGGATGTGTACAGCTGGACACCGAGTGGTCTAGCTGCTGACAGTGTAGCTTTTTGCCTTAGTCTTGGGGGCTAGGTTCTTGCTCTCTTCCTTAGCCTTTAGAAGTGTGGATGATTGTTTAGTCTGTCTGAGTATAGTGGGGAGACTGGCACAGTAATCTGAATCTCGCACCCAGTTTGAGATGAGTTTGCCTTCAGAGCTGGGTCGGATTTAGATTTTGGCCCACTCCCAGTTTCAGGATGGGCTTAAACGGTTTTGGCACTCAGGACCCTAGAGACTTTGATACCTTTAATTTTTGTTGTGTAGTGCTTATTTTGTGAGTTTGAGTGTAATTATGTGTGTCTTTTGGTGTCTGTGTGTTGGCATGTGAGGTGGTTGTGACTGTTTGTGTGCTATTGCGAGGATGTTGATGTTTAGTTGGTGCATCATCTGCTTGAGTTTTACCGTCAGAAGTCTGTGTAGACTGGGAAGTGGGTGCTTTGTTTTGGTAGGAAACTGCATCATTCTTGGGGTAAGACCAAGCTGCTTACTATTGTAAATGGCTGTATTGCAATATTTTATCCATATTATATACAGTAGATATGAATTCTTACTTGATCCATGCATGAAGCTTAGCAATATTAGTTGAGAGAGGGAGATGACTGCTTCCAAGTCCCACAGGACACCATAGCTGTACACTCCAGGCATGAAAAAATTTGTTACTCTGGTGACCAGCAACATTATACTGAGCTCCTAAGTGCAAGCCTGATATCAGATCATCTGCAGATAACAATTGTAAATATTAATAACGATAAAGGAGTTTGAATTAAGCTAAATCAGTATAATGCAAAATCACTAAATAATAAAGAATATATGAATAGATAGGAACGTGAAACACATATTCCATTTCAAATCAAAGGATTTAAAAAATATATTTAATGTCTTAAAAGTCATAGTTCAACCAACAGTCTTTCTATTAATTTTTCTATGATATTCTTGTAATTTATCACCACCAAAGAAATTTCTAACTGAAATAAAATACTACCAGTAGACATTCTGATGGACTGCAAATGAGGTACTGAGTCAATAATATATATATATATATATATTTTTTTTTTTTTTTTTTTTTTTTTTTTGCGAGGGAGTGTGGAAAATCTTTCATAAGACGCTTGTGAGGGTCCGCACTCAACAAGTGTGTGGAGATTCTTACCCACTAAAAACCACACTCCCTTTTCCCACGACGTTTATCTCCGCCCCGGAAACCGCTCTCGCATTACTTCAGGACGGATGTCGTGCTTAATGTATCTTGTGCTTCATCTTCCTTCTTCTGCTTTACTGTCTGTCGTAATCATCCAGGTCTTTCTTTTTCTGACGCAGAATATTTTCTACGTAAACTGCCACCTGGTCCCAAGATTCTTGACTTCGTAGCATTACTGACACGATCCCTTCTGGCATCATTTCTCCCTGCATAACTTCTAAGCATCTTCTTTGTGGCAGCCAATGAACACACACAAAGAAAGTATGTAATATGTCATCGATATCACCGCAGTATATGCACGCCGGACTAGTTGTAGCCCTAGTCTATGAAGAAATTTTCGGAAGTATCCATGACCTGTCAAGAACTGTGCGAGATAGTCGTTCACCTCACCATGAATTCGGCCAACCCATACGCCCAAAGAAGGTATCAGTCTTTTAGTCCATTTCCCTCTAGAATCATCTTCCCATCTCGTTTGCCATTGTTGCATTCTGCGACAAAGAGCCAAAGCCTTTGCCTTTTTCCTTCCTAGCTCTTCTTGTGTGAGCCAAATTTCTTGTCTTTTGAAGGCCAACAAGTCAATAGGAGCTACTGCTGCTACTACTAGAATCGCAGGTTCTGATACTGTACGATATGCACAAGCAATTCGTAAAGCTGCTCTCCATTGTACAGCTGCAATTCTTTTCCGATATTTCGCAATTTTTAACGATTCAGCCCAAATTTCCGAACCGTATAGTAGTATCGATTGAACAGTCGACATGAGAAGCCACCTTTTACTAGATTTCGGCCCCTTGATACTTCCCATGAGTCTACTAAGTGCAGTCATGGTTTTTGCTGCCTTATCTGTTACCCATTGGATGTGGTCCCAATATGTAAACTTAGTATCAAGCGTTACACTAAGATATTTTGTGCTCCTAGTTGTTTCGATAGCTATCTGCCCGATCTTCATCGGTACAACAGTATTAACCCTTTTCCTTGCCAGGAGGATAATTTCCGTTTTATCATCTGCGAGTTCTAACTTGTAATTTATCATACATTCTTTGACACGTCGCATCACCTGATTCAATTTAAATTGAGCCAGCTCTAGGTTATGAGTTACTATCACAGCAGCCACATCATCAGCATAACCCACAAGTTTTACATCTTCTGGCATCTCCAGCCATAACAAACCATCATACATGATATTCCAAAGGTGTGGTCCAAGAATTGAGCCTTGCGCTGCACCAGCTGTGAGCCGTTTCCTTCTCTGACCATCTTCCGTGTCGTATAACAATGTACGGTCTTTCAAATAGTCTCGCAGTATATACATGAGATATTCTGGTAGCTTGAAAGTTTCTTTTAGAGCTTCCAAAATATAATAATAATAATAATAATAATAATAATAATAATAATAATAATAATAATAATAATAATAATAATAATAATAATAATAATAATAATAAATAATAATAATAATAATAATAATAATAATAATAATAATAATAATAATAATAATAATAATAATAATAATAATAATAATGTGAAAAACACAAGTATGAAATAGAACAAATGAACAAGATTGAGCAAGTCTTCCAGAGTGAGTCTCAGAATATTACAGGGGTTTTAAAAAGAAGATACAAGGGTACAAGCCTCTCTCTCTGTGCTTTCAAAGGAAAGATGGAACTTTAGTAACATCAAATGAAGAAAACTGTGAGGTCGTTGGCAAGTACTTCGACAAACTTTCAAGGCCTCTGGTGAAGACTCCATGATAGCAGAACTATGGAAATACACTCCAGAAGAAGCAATGGACATCTTGCATAAGACTATCATTGACATATGGGAGAAAGAACAACTACTGGAGGACTGAAAGGTAGTTTTAAGCCATCCTTTACAAAAGAAAGGAAATATCAAAGATGTAAATAACAATTGTGGTATCTCATTATTTCCAGTAGCATACATAATTCTATTGTTATCCATCCTAGATAACTAGAATGGCAAGTTGAGTGCTCGCTTGGAGAATACCAGGGAGGTTTATGGAAAGGCTGATCAGCAGCAGAGCAAATCCACAATCTTAAAATGATAATAAGATATCATATGTTGAAAGGCCAAACATACGTGTATACAGTTGTTGACTTCAGAAAGACATGACTCCATTGTTCGCGACGTGTTGCATCAAATAATTGCAGAAATGGGAGTCAATGAAAAACTGCTACTGGTAATACTAGTAAAACTCACTAATACCATCTCCAAAGTAAAATTCCAAGGTTGCTACTCTGCGCCCTTTGAAATTAAAACAGGTGTTAGGCAGGGAGATGTACTTTCACCACTGTTGTTCAACTGCACACTGGAGAAAGTAATATAGGAATGGCGTCAGATACTACAAGGTAGAAACTGCTCAAACCTTTAAGGACTGGAATGAAGGAGAACAGAGTAGAAATTGATTGCTTAGTTTTTGCAGATGATATAGCAATAATGACAGAAAATGTTGAAAATGCAACAGAAGAAAATAATATGCTGAAAGAGGTAGCAGAGCAAACAGGCTTGCAGATATCCTTTGAAAAGACAGAAGTAATGTCAAACATCAAAGACAACATGACCCAACAGAACACAAAATATGGAACAATAAACCATATGAATAAGTATAAATATCTTGGTGAGTGCATGGAGGTAGGTTTCCAAACCACCCAGAACATAGATAACAAAAGAGGCTTTTCTATAAATACCAAAATTCTTCAACACTGTCGTCAAATCAGTATCTCTCTATGCATCAGTATGCCTTATCCTATCTCAGAAATGTGTGCTTGCTAAGTTACAGGAAAAAGAAAGGAGAGAAATATTCTCCACAACATTCTTGGCCCAAACTACAGAAACAGAATGTACAGTACATAAGAAAATCCAGACAAGAAATCTACTCTAATATAGAGATCACGGACAAAAATGCGCAAGGGAAGAGCTCACTTCTATTGTCACCTACAACAGATGGATGACTCTCGATGGACAAAACGCATTTTTAACAATTTTGACTCAAAACCCAAAACAACAATTCTCTGGTACATTAACACCAAGAAAGGCCTCAGAGAAATGGGTCTTCGACCAGAAGACGTGGATAAACGAGACCTTTTCAAAACAAGCATCGAGACTTTTAGGACTGTCCGAGATGTGAAGCAGACAACTGGTGCAAAGTAATCGGATGAACGCCGTGCTTGACAAAGTGAGCTAATGAAAACCTACTGGATCAATCAAAAACTGAGCAAACACCAGAATGTATAATGAAACTTAATTGGCCAATTAGTGAATAATAAATAATAAACCCAACCCTTGAACAACAACAACAACAAAAACAACAACAACAACAACAACAACAACTACAACTACTACTACTACTACTACTACTACTACTACTACTACTACTACTACAGTTCCCGTTTCCAGTTCTCTCCTGGTTCCAGTTATTAATCAATATCTCCAATGTTGTCTGTCTCCCCATCACACTTTTCCCTTTTCCAACATTTCTTCTATCTTTCCTCCTCTCTTCTTTACACTCTCCTGAACTGTATCCATCCACCTCTATTGATACCTTCCTTGTGATTTTCTTCCTTTGGTTTCTCTACAAATACTTTCTTTGGAACTCGGTCTTTTGCGATTTGCATCATGTATCCATACCATTTCAGTTTGGTTGTTTCTACCCTGTTCTTTAGTTTTAAAACTCCAATCATCTTCCTAATCTCTTTATATCTGATTCTATCTTTTCTTGTCTTCCCTATGATACCTCTTAAGGAATTTCATCTCAGCTGCCTGAACTCTCATCTCATTTTGTTGTTGTTCATGTACCTGCCTAAAAAGCTGCTGCTGGTATTGTATTTACGGAAGAAAAATGTTAAAAAGAATTTTAACATCATGGTTAAAAGTAAGTTATTCTATTCTAATTCTCTAAAACATAGCTGTTGATCACAAGCAGATTTTTAATTAATGAATTAACGAAGTTATTAATATCTAAATTATATAGTACTGTACCTTGAAAACAGACAGTGATGGCTTGATGGCTACCATATGTATGTGGTTGAGAATTATCTATTGCTGTTGGGTTTATAAACATCCCTATAACTTGTTCCCCCAAATCATGAGCCTGTGGCACTTCTTTAACATCTCCTCGACATAAGCTGCACCGGAAAGGACGATATGGCAGGTTTTCAGAGACGCGATGTCCCTTGTGATTGGGACAGTCACTCTGAGTGCAGTGAAATACAGCACTGCGACTAAAAATAAAAAATGTTAATAAGTAGGCAGATACACTACTCAAAAGCATTAGCAACATACAGTAATTCTTAACCCTTAACTATGGACATACATTTTCAGTGACAACAACATAGACGTGAGGTCACAGAGACCGCGTCAAAATTAATGCGACTACCGAAGAGACAGTTAATGAGAGAAATTGCTAGCTGTTTTCACTTGAATACCTACACTTTATTCAAACTAAATCACAACATTTTCCATTTGTTAATCTATAGAACCCTCATACCTTCAAATTACAGTCGCAACAAATTACCTTACTTAGACTGCACTGTTCCATTTAAACACACACATCTTTTACACTAGCAACAAAAATGGACCCTAACCTGGGTATTAAAGATGTTTGATAACCACATCACTGAAAATTAACCACTGATGAGACTGATCTCTTGTTGGGATGGAAACTGAAAGCACTGAACTTGGCCCTCAATGTTAATCTCGCTCAACACATTCAAACCAGATCTTTCTTGTACACTCCAAGCACACTGGTTTTTCACATCTGTAGCTCTTGTAATATGTTTTCCTCTTCTTTGCTGGTGGGCTCAGATGACAAGTTATCCATTTTTCAAGTTTCTCCTCGGTAATGATATGCTCCTTAGGGATGCTCATAATTCTCGACATAGCGCCTTGTATATCCCTTGAGATCCTGGGGTTTGATAATTTTCTTATCACGTGAGACCTAGTGAGTTGAGCAGCAAGTTCTTTCAGAAAATGTTGCCTGGTTACTTTGGGGCTCCCACGATAGAACTTATGCAAGATATTCACATTTGCAGTGTAAGGGTATTTTAAAATTGGAATTAAGTCATGTCCACCTTAATATAGCAGCAGAGCTAAGCAGATCTTTCTCTGTTTAGCCGTGTGTTGAGAAATAAACCTGACTGGCATATTCCCCCTCCCTCTTTCTATTACTAACGGGAGACTGGATGCCCTTCAGCTTTGTTGGAGTAGCCATCTTGCAGTTTTCATCTTGATTTCGTACTATACACACGTGTGAGATGTAAGGTTTCCCATTCTTTTTGGATGGAAGTGATTTTGTAAGTGCCTTTATTTACCCTTTTCTTCTTTCTGGTTGTGTTTTGTTTTTGTTTTTTCCTGCTGGTAAATTGACCCTGTGTGTGTACTTAAAATTATTCTATTCGGTCCATGGCTTCCTCACTTCTCTTCTTCCTCATGTAATATCATCATCCTCACTAGTAATAGGGAGAGATTATTAATCATTACTGACCTTTTCTTCTAAAACCTATTAAACTTGTTCCAGTTTAATTTATTCCCGGTGGTCAGTAATTTTATCACCCTGTTATGAAGGCTATCACTTTGTATTCTACACTGCTTAGTTCTGTATCTGTTTGTATTTTTCAACAACAAAGTTATTATTCCACTATAATATTAATTCTTACTATCTGGTATGTCAGATATTATGTACTATCTGTGAATGAAAAACATTTTCAAGCATGTTATTGGCCGTTTTCCTAAATATTATTTTACCTTGTTGTATTTAATTACTGGTGGCCGATATATGCGTCTCAGTTCTGAGGGCTAACATTTTGTATGTAACCACTTGTAGTTCTGTATCATTCCACTTATTGTGAGATAACTTACGTCCAAGTATTACTTAACATGAATTATCATTCTGTTGTAAGCATTGGGTTCTGTAAATTAAGAATTGAGAAAAATGAAACTAGTATGTTTTGTTATGATGATATGTCATATGTTTTCATTGCATGATTTAATTTTTCTCGTCGTCTTAGTTACATTCACTGAGTCAGTATTGTTTTGTTTCACTGGATACTTTGAATAGAGAATTCTGCTTGACACTTGAACCGTAGCAGATGCATATAAGAAGTAATCCCTTATTGAAAGGACTTATTGCCTTAAACTGTTAAGTTGTGATATCATCTCCACTTAACTCCATGTTATGTTATGGAAATATTTACTACTTCATTTAAAATGCGATTGATGATATTTTTCATTTACCTTCGTTAATCATTTCTTTGGTGGTATGTTCTGGCGAAGGGGCTAGCCAAATTGATCTTACCTGTTTTGAAACTGGTACGTATGGTACCATGCTCTCTGGAATATTAATTAGTTAATTAATTAATTAATTAATTAATTCTTACCTTATGATTAATCTTGTGGATTTTGTATGGACTCTATTTGAGTACCTTTGAGCAGTTGATTTACATGAGAATGGTATTTATTGAAAATATTTGCTTCTTGGTTTCTGTTCTCTGAAAACCTTAATTAATTTAGACCTTACCGTTAACACCGTAACAGGAATATCAGTATCATTTTCCACCGGGCGAGTTGGCCGTGCGCGTAGAGGCACGTGGCTGTGAGCTTGCATCCAGGAGATAGTAGGTTCAAATCCCACTATCGGCAGCCCTGAAGATGGTTTTCCGTGGTTTCCCATTTTCACACCAGGCAAATGCTGGGGCTGTACCTTAATTAAGGCCACGGCCGCTTCCTTCCAACTCCTAGGCCTTTCCCATCCCATCGTCGCCATAAGACCTATCTGTGTCGGTGCGACGTAAAGCCCCTAGCAAAAAATAAAGTATCATTTTCCTACGTTCATCCCTCTTAATTATCTTTTAATTATTAAAACAACCTCTTCTTTACTTCATCTGTTTGGCTATTAACACATTGGGTGCCACGTGCCTTCATATGGTGTCACGCTGGTCTTCAAATTTGAGATGGCGTGACACCACATGGTGGCACACAGGTCTTGAAATCAGAGTTGGCGTGAAGCCATTTGGCAGCACAGCAGAGTTTCGGGCGATGTGCTGTAGAAAATCAGATGTGACATCTATGCGCATAAAATTGGTACTACGTGAAGAGTGAACTACAGGGTCTATTCCAGCTAAGTATTGCTACTATGTGCCAACATATGGTGCCACAGTATTCTTACAAAATCACTGACTGGCCAGTGGTCATTCTCACAACTGAAAGCGTGCTAGACATTGCTTTTTCCTTGTTTAAATGTTGCATTTGTGCCAATAGAGTAACACCTTTTAGAATTCTGAATCAACATATTCAGAAACTCAGATATGGGTGCAATAGGATCTATCTCTCTCCGCTGCATTTTGTCTTCAGGTTGTCAAAACGCAGGCTGCACAGAAGAATGGAAAACCTCGTACCTCACATCACAACACAAAATATTTCTCGACCCGTACCATCAGCTGCGAAGACTGAAGTAATGTCCTCTTTATTAGATTTGAAAACCGACAAATAAATAAGGAGGCCTAGAAAAGCTTTCATTTCAACGTATGCTCGTTGCTGCGTGTGTTGTATCTGTGTGCTTGCTTAGGCCTAACATTTAACAGACCCCCTCAAATGGCTAATGTCTCCAGTCAATCCAACATAAGAGACTTCAGTTCACGCAATTTGCATCTTATTCTGTGTTGGTCTTGAACTCCCAGTAAAAATGAAGACACCTGTTATTTGGCTTTAACCATTGTTTCGGATGAAGCGGATACTGGCCTCTACCTTATAAGCGGCTTCAGGCGTAATCAATCCTGTTTGAAGTGTTACTACTCCATGTCTGCTACAATATGTGATTTCTCTTGCCCGACTCACATATCCATTCAAGATTGGGATTTAATTATTTCTTTATTCAAAAGAATATAATCATCACTTTTTGTTATGTATGAACATTCTTATTAACTGACTGGTAGCAATGAGTTTGATTATAACACTGCCAGCTCTGTGTTGTACCTTATGTTTTTAACCTCTGGCAACATGATTACATGTTTTCTTTTCACCTAGCCATGATGAACACACTTATGTATTTTTCACTCTTTTATGTTTGAACATTCTGATTGACTGACTGGTAGCAATGATATCCTAATGATTTTAATTATTTCACTACCAGCTCTATATTGTACTTTCTGTTTTTAACCTCTGTTTCAACATGATTGTGTTGGTTTTTTTCTCTTAGCCATGTTGTAACATTTTATGTTTTTTCACACTAGTTTTAAGCTTATTTGATTTTCTAAATGTAAATGTTGATTCTAAGGGTGCCATATATTTTAAGGATACTAGGTTTGGGGCCCTGACCTAACTTTAGACTAAGATTTATTTCGGCTGATGATGCTTACGACAGTTAAGCGAGACATGTCCCATCTCACAACGCCTGTTGTAATGTTTATGTCCTAAATATAAGGAAAGATAAGTATTGGAAAGGTGGTGTTAACTACACTGAGCCGCACGAAAAACGCAACCTTCAATTTCTTTCAAAAACTGAAATTTATCCTAAATTTATGACACTTTCATGACACTCCACCATCTTATGATGGAATATTGTGGTACGGTCACATCTAACAGTCTAAAGACAATTATAAACAAATTGAACAAATTAAGCGAGAGATGCACATTTCAAGGAAATCTTGAATAAGCTCATAAAGGTAATGCACTCTGTTTTAATGTTACACACTTCACACTTTCACTTCACAGACCTCAGAGATTATCTCAGGGATCTCTGTTCGCATCTTCAAAAGCGTGTATTGCCACCTCTTGCAGCAATGACGGCATTCCACCTTTCAGGCATGCTCCTGATTAATGCGGTAATGTTCTGTTGAGGAATCATCTCCCATTCTTCCAGGAGGGCGTTCCATAGGTCCTGTAGGGTCTCTGGATAGCGCTGACAGACTCTTCTCCCCAGCTGGTCCAAACATGCTCAATGGGATTCAAATCGGGGCTTCGAGCAGGCCAAACCATAGCATGAATCTCTGTTTCATCCAAGAACTGTTGCATAATTCTCGCAACATGTGGGCGTACATTAGTGTAAAACCATCACCAATAAACGGAGCGAAAGGTACAACATGCTCCAGAAGGATTTCCTTCACATACCGATGTCCGGTAAGGCTTCCATGCTCCACAAAGACTAAATCCGTCCTTGCAGCTGTATTGATTCCTGCCCACACCATCACAGAACCACCGTGAAAAGGTGTTCTGGATGAGAATGTGCAAGGGGAATACCTTTCCCCTGGCCTTCTCCAGACCCCCTCTCTTCCCTCAGGTGATCAGAGGCCGAATCACGACTCGTCGGTGAACAACACTCGATCCCATTGTTCTACTGTCCAGCCAAGATGTTCCCTTGCGAAACGCAGTCGAACTGTGCGATGCTCCCTGGTGAGTTCCAGTCTTGTAGCAGGTCTTCTGGACTAAAGATTGACTTCTTCCAGTCTTCTTCAAATGGTTCTCTCACTAACATTAACCCCTCGAACTTGGTGGAGTCGATTTCGTGCTTCAATAGCGGCGGTGTGACGGTTGCGGAGAACTTGAAGTTGTAAGAAGCATTCATCTTTCTATGATGTTGCTCTTCTCGGGCCTGATCCTGGTCTCCTTGCAAAGCCTTCAGTTTCCCTGTACCTTTGTACGGTTCGGGAAATTGTAGAAGGTGTAGTACTCAACACTTCTGCAACGTAATGCATGCTGCGACCATCTTCCACCAAAGCAATGGCTTTCGCAGCTTGTTCAGGGCTTAACGGCATGTTTACTCCAGAAAGCTGATTAAGAGAATCACAGAAAGATCCTACAAACATGTGTGATTGAAAGGGGAACAATTAAAAGTACAACAATAAGTGCTACAAGAGCAGGAAAACATTATTGGCTCATATCCAGCGATGCCTTTTCCAGGTTGCACGGAAAAAAACAATTGAGGCTAGTGCAATAAACAATCAACACTTCATTGTTTACTCGCAAAGCAACGCCAATAGCATACCCTGTCTAAAAACAATGGTTGAAGTGCTTCACTTCGATTAAATAGATAATTACACATCATTCATTGGGTGTTGCGTTTTTCGTGCCGCTCAGTGTATTATTCTTATTTTAATGTTCATAGTCAGTTTTTGCTAAAATACCTGGAAACCTTACATTACTACTGGGGTGATTTTAAGCTTAAATAGAGTCACTGCTGTGTCTACAGACAGATTCTAAAGTTTTGTAATTTCATACACGGCTTTGGTTGTTACTGCTTTCTTGTTTTGTACATGCAGTGTGAAGGTTGAGCCTTTAGTTTGGAGCACGATTCCCAAAATATGGTACAATTTATTGTCGCTGCAGGTGAAAACATCTGTTGTTCTAAGTTTCTATCCATTTCTAAATTTCATTACCTTCAGAGGTTTATAATCATTCATCTGTTTTGACTAAATTTTATCTGACCTTACAAATTTTCACTCTTTTACACTTCAGAGAT
Source organism: Anabrus simplex (assembly GCF_040414725.1). NCBI lineage: Eukaryota > Metazoa > Arthropoda > Insecta > Orthoptera > Tettigoniidae > Anabrus > Anabrus simplex. The sequence continues at coordinate 79,271,189 of NC_090273.1, read as the reverse complement.
GCCAGTGGATTAAATCCCTGATGTTTTAAAATAAAATGTTTTAAAATAATCTACAGAACATAATACATAATAAGAATAGCTTACGAATATTTTATAGGTGTTGTCATTGCAATTAGTATTCCGTTCAGAAGCATAATTCCACCAACACCAGACACATGAGGGTGGTATATTGGAATACTGGATATAGAATGGAGCCTGATTATAACTTGCACTTGTTCTAACTGTAAATCAGGCACGGACAACAGAGATGCCAGAGATGTATGAACAACTCTGTGAATAACTGAAGTGGCCCTAAGTGGTTCATGTAGGAGTAGTCTGAGAAACTGAGGACCTAAAGATTTAAAAAACAAACAAAAAAAAAACCAACATTAGAGTTTTTATTGAGATGTAACACAGAATATCTTACACTGCACATCATAAAGTCCTTTGGTTTTATTTCATATTAAATATGTTATTGAATATCTACAACATAATAACCATTGCTAAAACAGAATTGTATAGCTCCCTAACAGAGCTCCAGGCTCTCAGGAGCATTCTCTATGCAATAAATAAATAAAGAAATAAACTTTTACAAGCCTGTCTGATATAATTCATTTGGAACAATATTACTGTTTAATGATGGATAAATTACCAACTAGGAGTACTTCCAATTGTTTTTGAGGGGGTACCCTCAGTAACAAGGACAACAGCAAAACTCAAAACACAGAGACATATTACACTAATATAGGGCTTTCAAATTAAAACAGCATCAGTTGCAGATACCTCATAGTGAGCTCCTGGTCAACACAGCCACTAAGATAAATGTTTCCTGTCTTCTTTCTGTATCCAAGGCGACTCACTGTGTTGACCATCATAAAGAGGTCTCTGTAGCAGCAGCATCTTAATATAAAGCCCTGTGTTTCAATGAAAGAAAAAAATGAAAAAAAAACCCACACACACAAAAAGTTTCTAAGAATTCAAAAAATAGCATACAAGACAACATTCAGAGCAAAGAAAGGAAACCTTATCATAATTCAACCCAGAAACAAGAACAACCAACACATACATTTACATGGTGTTTACAAAATGAAATACAATAAAAGCAAAAACCAAACAGCCATGAAGCACCTTGGCCAACCAAGCAACTGCTGCTCATCCCAAATGCCTGTAGATTACAGGATGATGCATGGTCAGTGTGATGAATCCTCTCAGCTGTTATTCTTGGCTTTCTAGACCAGGTTGCTATCCCACAGTCCAATAGTTCCTCAATTGTAATCTGAGTGGACTTCAAACCAGCCCTCAGATCCAGGTAAAAATCTCTGACCTGACTGGGAATCAAACATGGGGCTTCACAGTAAGAAACATGCTCGCTTCCCCTAGCCCATGGGGCTGGCTATTGAAATGCAATGAATGTCTCAAATTCTATGTTGGACAAACAAGCTGAAATTTCAAAACGATAATCATACAACACATCAGAGCACTCAAACATAAGCCAGAATCTCATACCATATCATACATAAACTGCAATGTTGACAATGGACATTAAGCGTTCCTGCCTTAGGAGTCAGCTGCTGAGAATGGTCATTTTCAAAATGATTGAAAGTACTCCAGTGATATAATTCATATATCGAGAGATAGGAACTCGAAATACAATTAACACAATGACAGGTCAGGAACGGAAAATGAAGCGATTGAGAAGAAGACAGGGACACATAAAAACACAAAAGGACAAGAATAGTCTCCACATATTCATACACTGTTATCTTCAAATAGATGGGCTTCTATTAGTTGTTCTTATTTATGCTCCTATATCACATATTTTTGTTCCTTTCCACTACTTACAGTATACTGATATGCAATGTTCCTTTTCTCCTTTTGTGTCTGTGCTGTGTTCATAGCCTCTTATCAATTTTATTCATCTTTATATTTTTTCCACTTTTCTTCTTATCCTACATTTCCCACATCAATAATGAATACCTGTCATGATGGCACTTCAATGAATGTTGAAATCCACCCCCACCCCCCCGATAAAGCAGGAAAGTAGAAATGAGCTTGGTTGGCTGCTGAGAAGAAATGGCTGTCGAAGAATTGAGTGTGATGAGGAGTGGCAGGCATCGGGTAATTATTGAGTGGAAGGGGGGGCATGATTAACATGAATATAGGAATGTAAAATGAGGAACAACTATTAATGCAAACATTCCTATATAATAACTATATTCACAAACAGAAAAAACAGAAGAATAATTGAACTTGTTTCTTAAATACATTTTTTAATATCTTTCAGAAATTTAGATATACAGTATAAGTCCGTTATAGCGAGAATCCATAACTGCGAAAAATTACTCGCTATAGCGGATTGTCGTTATATCCGATTTTTAAAAGTAGGGAAAACCTCCATGCACATTAAAATCAGTATGAAATGGCAATCAGTTTGTTCAAAACTTGCGTTTTTGCGGATAATATCCAAACTACGACTTACTTGTTTGTTGCTTTTTGAAATCCGATACTACGTAAAAGTGTGTGTTTAATTTCATTCTGAAAAATGTATATTACCATATTTCTCCGAATCCAAGATGACCCCCACTTTTTCCTTCAAACATTTTTAATCAGGCTTAAAAAGTGCTTTGTAAAATCATATGAATGCCTTTCTTATACAGTACGCGTTTTTAGACTATTTGTAGACGCCGAACATTGGCTTTAGTTATGCCGTATATTTTTTACAGCTGTAAAATTATGCTTAATTTCAGCAAGTTTAATAACCATTAACTTAAAATTGGCATCATAATATCGAAGGGAACTCGTTGAAAATTTGCCGGCAGTACACATTCCACGCGTCTCTACAATACGATAATCCATCAGGAAAATATCCTCGCTTACTAAAAACTCTTACTTTCACTCAGCGTCAGATATAACTGGCTGCCGCTACACGCACGTCTTGCTTGCCGGATTCGGCCAACTTCAGCGACTAGCGATGTATAGGTCTTAATCGCGGACTTTGAAAGTCAACGAACGAGTTTACTACGCCGCTGTATGCAAATTCCGCCCTTGCATTTTTGTGCACATACCTCACAATTTCATCTTCGACTTCTTTAAAGCGTACTTGTTGCGGGCCACTGAATGCATTTTTTTGTGCAGTACGCATTTTTAAGCTATCTTTGTCTTTACGGTAACGCTGAATATTGGCTTTAGTTAGGCCTATGCCGTATTTTCTTGCGGCTGCACAATTATTATACATTTCCGAGTGTTTAATAGCCATTAACTTCATTAACTTCAAATTGGCACCATAACATGAACGAGAACCCGTTGAAAATTTGCCGGCAATACCTGTTCCAAGTACCTTTACAATACGACGATCCATCACGAAAATATTCCTGCTGTCTGTAAAAGTTAATTTTACCAAGCGTCAGGTACAGCATACGCGTTATAACTTTGCTACTGAGTAGCCGTGGGCCTTTCTAAGAATTCGAAGGCTCGCATGTTTTGATGCCATTCTGCAGATTTGAGAAACGTTTTTGTAGAGGATAACAGAATGTCTGTCATTCTCTCCCCACTATTACCCGAGGTCCAGTGACATTACACATACGCAATGTACAACCGGTCGCCGCGGCTAGCAAAGTATGATCAAGAGGCGGTCGTTTATTGTCAACGAGTTTTGTGTGCGCGCGCGGGGGGGTGGAAAGAAACAAAGTGGTTACTGCGGTACTTGCCAGTGGTGTTCATTACTATCAGGCCACGAATGCAAAACGACTCTTGATATCTCACATAAGATTCTGAGAAAAAAAACGTTGTCTTGAATTCGGAGAAATACAGTATCACTCCAGAGGCTTCTGTGGCAAACATTTCAATACTGGTTCTTCTTCAAATGGCATCACCTAACCTAACCGTATATGTATCACGAAAATCTATTAGAAGCGCATCTAGAGAAATGATAACCTCCTGACACGGGAATAGCTTTCCGAAATTTAACTAGACGCGAGAAAATATAAATTATCCTTTGAAATCAGTGATGTTCCCTGCCAAGATGGCGTCAGCGAAGGATGTAAGTGAAGATAGCTCCCGGTTCTCTTGCGAAATAATCGGGAATAAGTGTGGTGTAAACAAGAAGCGAGTGAAGAATGGTATCCAGTGTGAAAAGTGTTTAATTTGGTACCATTTTGAGTGTATATGTAGTGCTAGTTTTGCTAAAAATGAAGATACTTGGACTTGTGTTAGCTGTGGCGAGAGCAAATTGAATAGCGGTAACAAACCTAGGCCTACAACGGTCAACGAATCGCTGGCGTCTCATTCCTTGGAGGATGGAGGTAATGATAATGTACTTGTAATTCTCTCTTTATTGCAACAGGATTTACAAGCATTAAAAGCGGAGAATGAGATTTTAAAGGAGAAGGTACGTTTACTGGAATCGAAAGTACCGGTACCGGTACCAGTAAACACTCAGAACACAGGTAGCTCCGTGAATTCTAGCACGTGGTGTCAAGTTGCTTCAGATTTTAGGAGGAAAAGTGTACAGTTAAATAAGGACAACTTTGTAATTGACACCAAAAATAGATTTTCAGCCCTGAGGGAAGTAAGCGATACGCAAGGTATCCGTATGGGAAGCACTCAAACGTATAGCGCAAAATCCGTTACGAGAAGCGGCAAAGTTAGGCCTAATCCCACACAGTGCACCGGCGAAAGTGTCGAACATTCTTATATTTGGTGATAGCCAGGCGAGGGGAATTGCGGAGAAAATGATCAAAGAAGATATTGCAGCATCAGCTGTCATCTATCCTGGGGCCCCAATGAAGAAGATATTGGAAAACACGGAGCAGGCGGCAAGAAATCTCGGAAGTCGTGATGCAGTAGTGATCATCGGCGGGACGAACGACATAGCTCACGACGACGCTAAGAATGTCATTTCTGAACTTAAATGTACACTAGGTAAGCTGACTCATCCTGCCCCCTTGCCATGCAATGGTAACCGAGTAGACCGTACAGCCAGGGACTCGACACCGAGTGTTGGGCGGCGGAAAATAACCTGACTCCCCACAAGAGCCAACGGCTTCGGGCGGATGAGCTCTTGTGGGAGGGTAATGGGCCCTCAGCAGAGGAAATGCTGCTGAAATACCATTGAGCTGCAGTGTCTGTACCCCAGAGGGGCGGCTGCAAAAGGCGTCTGTTCTCCAGGTTAGGGGCGGCCTAATTATATGCTGGCAGCAGCTATAAAATGCCCTCAACGACAGACGAAGCGACCCGTCGGTTGAGGAATCATTTGTCGCATCTATGGCTACGTCTCTTCTAAATTCGGAACATACTACGGCGTCCCCTCAAAGCGACGCGCGCCACTTACGCCCAAGTGACGTGATAAATGAGCAAGGTTACCTACTCATGGACGGGGTAGGCTAAAGAAGCTAGTTCAACCCAAACAACTACTGAGATTTGCTACTCTCAATATTGGTACGTTGACAGGCCGACATCGTGAACTAGCAGAAATGCTTAAAAACAGACGTGTCAACATTGCCTGCATCCAGGTAACCAAGTGGAAAGGTTCAAAGGCAAAAGAAATCAGAGAAGGCTACAAACTCATCTATCATGGTACCAGTACACGAAATGGTGTAGCAATAGTCGTCGACCAGAACTACCGCAACAATGTCACCAGTGTCAACAGGGTGTCAGATAGGCTTATGTCTATCAAGATTGACTCAACTTCCATCACTGCCCACATTGTATCTTGCTATGCACCTCAAACTGGATGCACTGAGGATGAGAAAGATGAATTTTGGAACAGTCTGGATGCCCTCCTTCGAGCAATTCCCCAGGATGAGTCCATTATTCTTGGAGGAGATTTAAATGGACATGTCGGGTCTCACAAAGAAGGATATATGCGATGCCATGGAGGACATGGGTTTGGTGTGCGAAATGATGATGGATGTCGGATACTCGACTGCGCAGAGGCTCATGATCTGATTGTTACCAACACATATTTTAAAAAGAGGCCAACACATCTGGCTACTTATACAAGCGGTGGTCATGCTACTCAGATTGATTATTGGCTAATCCGTCAACAAGATTTTAAACTGGTAACGGACACTAAAGTAATTCCGTATGACAGCATTGCCCCTCAACACCGATTGCTTGTCCTCGATATTCGTAGCAATGTTACACAACCTAAACCTAAGACTGGGCCTGACCGAATTAAGTGGTGGCGGATGAATGCCCAACAAAACGAGTTGATGACAGCCTTGGCAAACTTCTCCGTGAAGTCCGATCAATCGGTTCAAGACATGTGGAAAGATGCTGTGGAACAGATACATTAGGCGGCAACAAAAACGTTGGGAAAAACCATACCCGGAGGAAAATATATTGATAAACAAACCTGGTGGTGGGCAGACGAAGTCAAGCAAGCAATCAAGGAGAAAAAGATAGCCTACAAGACTTGGTGGAACTCACGTCTTGATACTGATCTTCAGCAATATCGCGACCTGAAATCTGCAGCAAAGAACCATTATTACCAGTCACTATACGACCAGCGACACACCATCAGGAGAAAACAATATGATGTACCGGTAACGGCGGTACCAACTAAGTCCCCGTTATGAAAACCTTAAACTTACGTGTTATGATCCGGACCGCTTACGAAGAACTGACTAGGCAGCGAGCAACAGCTGCGCGCGTGTGACGTAGTGAGCGGGTGACGTCACAGCATGCCTCGCTGCACTACAAAGCCTGGATTGATGTAGAATGTTCTACGAGTTTCGGATCAAATACAAATACGTGCTGCTTCGCTCAGCAGATCAGTGAATGTGAGTGTGTGTGTGTTGCAGCATGTTATAGTGAGCAGCAGTGCGCTGCAGAATGTGATACCAGTTTGTGGCCGGGATTTCTATAAGCACACTAAACTGTAGTATTCGCACCGTCAGTTCGCGGGTGCGGTAATCGAGCGTGAAGCCGCTGCTAAGTTTCAAGTTCGTGGACTTTAATATAGTCACGTTGAATGTGGACTTATTCAGATTTCCTTATATTGTGACAACCTTTTACTCCGATAGGACGTGAGGTGAATTGTGTATCATCTGGACATTATTTATTGACTGTTACTCTATACGAGTGTCCAAGACCCGCAAACATTTTCGAGTGTTCGAAATTGAAATTTTATGGACTTAAAACTGATTGCTCCTTGCCTAGGACTCGATACTTTAAGTTATAAACTGTGTTTAATCCAAATTTAATTTACCAATCCGTAAACTGTGGTCATGAACTGTGAACTGTGCAGGTGTGAACAGCGCATCTCTATTTTAATGAACAGTGCATTTCCATTCTAATGAACAGTGTACATTTAGTTTATGGACAGTCAAACCAAGGACTGTCAGTACTCAGTTAATTTCGTCTTTTGGTTTCAACACGTGAACGAGTTTGATTCACGAGCGGAACATCTTTATTTTATTTAAATTGAACAGTGCTTCAATGAACTTACTTCATGTTGTCATAGGTGCAACAAACTTTAAGTAACTTTAAACTGGACAATCAGTTCCGAGTGGACTTTATTTTGTGAATGTTTCTTTCACTTGACACGTGATAAAGTTAAGTGACATTTCACCGAGACATTTGTGTTTGGACTTTGTTGAAAGCATTTATAAACACTCTATCATCTGTGCAGAAGCAGCCTTTGCACTAACTCGCCCCAGAGCTGAACAATGTTCATTCATGTTCACCATTTACAAGGACTACCTCGACGCCATGGATCTTCAAAGCACCGAATAGATCTTCTAGAACTTCCATCGGGGGACGAATGGTGGTTCGCTGCTATGGAAAATGGAGCTGCCGGAATCCAAGGACATCGCCAGCCATAGGACGAGGAACTTTTTCGACTGTATACGCTGTACAGAGGTGATATTAATTTCAATTTTTAATAAACTCTGGAACAAAAGTTTTTTAGATTTCATTTAAACAAACCCTCTCCCTCTGTATGCACTTCAGCGACTGGTACACGCCCTGCGTCTCATCTCTACCGAAGTACCAAATTTACTGTTACAATATATCGTCTTGCTAAGTCCCGTCACCGTTCAACTCAGGACATTGGACACGTCATGCACATCAAGGGAGCCGACGCCAAACTGCTACGAGATCAACAATCCATTCTCCAGCGTTGGGCAGATTCCTTTAATAACATCAGCAACAAAGAATTTACGCATCCACCAATTTCTAGTCCTGATCCTATCGTAGGCCCTGTTCCCTCAATTACATCCGAGGAAGTAATGCTTGCCATTAGCAAAATGAAAAATGGAAAAGCAACTGGTCCAGATGACTTACCAGCGGAAATCTGGAAAATGCTCGGAAAGCCTGCTTCAGAGTTCCTTGTCTCACTCTTCAACCAAATCATTGCCAAGAAACAGCTTCCACACTCATGGACAACTAGCACAACAGTTCCAATCTGGAAGGGAAAAGGAGATGTGAGTGATTGCTCGACCTATCGCCCTATACGACTCCTCTGTCATACTTTCAAGATCTTTGAACGTGTACTTGACAGCAGACTCAGATGTATTGTCTCTGTAACATCAAACCAGTGTGGATTTGTTAAGGGATGCAGTACCATCAATGCTATCCATGCCACACGCCTCTTGATGGAAAAGCACAGAGAGAGACAGAAGAGTGTACACATGGCATTTCTAGACCTAGAAAAGGCTTTTGACCGTATCCCACACGAACTTATTTGGCGAGCTCTTCGCTGTCATGGCGTCCCTGAAGAGTATGTAAGCTGGGTGCAACTTCTGTATCGCAATTCCACTAGTGTCGTCCGGAGTCCTGCTGGAATCTCTCCGCCTTTCGATATCACTGTGGGTGTTCATCAAGGTTCTGCCCTTTCACCATTTCTATTCATCCTCTGCATGGATACGGCAACAACTGACATACAGACTTCACATCCCTGGACCCTTCTTTATGCCGATGATGTGGTACTTGTACAAGAAACCCGTCCTGAACTCCAGCATCAGGTTCAAACGTGGAAGGACAGACTGGCTGAAAATGGACTCCACCTCAATATCCAGAAGACTGAATACCTGGAATGTGGCCCCCAAAGCAAGAGGTACCACAAGTATCAGTGAAGAAGACCTGCAGAAGACCATGCAATTTAAGTACTTGGGATCCATCGTCACCTCAAACTGTGACACCACTCCTGATACTCGGATGAGGGTAAATGCAGCTTGGCTCAAGTGGAGACAGGTCACTGGAGTCTTCTGTGATAAAAAGATGCCTCAATATCTAAAGGCAAAAGTTTATAAGAGTGTGGTACGGCCAGCATCTATCTATGGGACTGAATGTCGCCCCATGACGAAACAACAGGAGCAAATGTTGACAACCATGGAGATGAAGATGCTTCGATGGTCCATGGGGCTGACCCGATGTGACCACATAAGGAACACGGACATCCGGCAAAGGTTTGGTGTCGCGCCCATCATAGACAAAGTAAGGGAAGCCCGTCTCCGCTGGTACGGCCACGTCATGAGAAAACAGGACGCCTCAGTTGCCAAAACAGCGCTCCACATCAACCCAGAGGGAACAAGACCACGAGGAAGACCGGCAAAGAGATGGACTGACAACATCAGGGCAGACATGCACAGTGTTGGCTTAACACCAGAAGATGTCAACGACAGACAGAAATGGAGGAGATGTAGCAAAGCAGCAGACCCTGCAAGTCGGTATTAATGCTAAGAAAGAGAGAGAGGTAAGCTGACTCACACTAACATCTTTGTAGTGAACGTGCCCCACAGGCATGATTTGATTAGAGACTCGTGTGTGAACATTGAAGTGGACAAAGTGAATACAGATATGGTTAAAATTTGTAAACATTTTCGTAATACACAGGTAATTGATAGCAGCAGTTTCGAGAGACACTGTTACACAAAGCATGGCCTTCATCTAAACTGTACCGGGCGCTACACCTCCACGCCAGCAATTCAAATGTTGCGCCAATTGAAACTCCTCTACAGGAGAAAGCCTGAACTTTAAAAAACTGTATTAACTCAACAGTTTCTCCGAAGATGGCTCTGTGTGAATTTTTATGTGTTTTGGTTCGTAATTGATCAAGAAGTGTGGACGTTCTCTAACAGATGTCTCTACAAAAAACTATGGTAATACACTCTGGTGTAATGGAATGAACTTTCCTGAAGAAATTTAGTATTCATAAGTTTTGTTTTTACTATATTTTGTTCTGTTATCTTTGGGTTGGCAACATTAATTCTTTCTATCCGCCTGTTTTGAATTTAGCCAATCCCAAATTTTGTTAATTTATTTCCAACCAATCATGTATGTCTTCTTCGACATAGATATGTTGCTCTAAGCTATCCAATAAAAGCGAAAGGGTGTGTCTACTCATTCCTGACAGGTCTCAAATTTTCCACGAGGGAATAAAAACTGCTGATTTTCTTGTCTCGGTGCCACTAATATAACATCTAATTCAGTGTGTGAATATGTAGCAGGGGGCGGGACGCGCCTCTTTCTCCAAGCAGCAGTTCTTCAACAAGGTAATGGCCTGTTAGCATCTTTATTTCTTGCTAGCGCAGCAGTTTAACTCTCGGGGAGGGTTCAAATCCTTTAATATGTAACCCATCTCTTTAAAATGTAAATTCCTTTTCTGTCTATGTAAAATCTACAAATATCTTTTACTGTAAAGCGGGGATAGAGAGTGCTTCACCCTCTCGAGCTCCCCTTCATTTTTGAAATTAAGGTGACCACGTTTCCGTAACCATTTCTTCTCTTCCTTAATGTATTAAAGTTTTCTCATACGGGTCACCTCTCTAGCTTGGGATTAGCCCCTGTATTATCGGCCTAGCTCCACATAGGTTTTTAAACAAAAAACTTTAGTGTAGGAGTGCAAGTAATTGCCTCCATTCAATTTTGTATTTTGGGCCATTTATTTAACTCGTTTTGTTTTTCTTTCTGTGAAGGCCCAGTAGATTGGGTACGTGGTACCCCTGTACCATTATATTTGTGCCTTGAGGGCAATTTGGAGTGAAGTTTGTTGTGGGCTTTGATAGGCTTGTAAAATTGAGAGCGGGTCTGCTCTTTTCTAAATTTGATCTCTGCGTGCCTCTAGGAGGCTTAACGTAATTAGGAGCAAGTGCTCCTTGGCATGATGGGGTTTTCTGCCCTTTTGTTCTATTTTGTACCTTGGGTAAAGTTGGGCTAATAGCTCAAGATTTGTGATTGTAGGGCTCGAAGCCCAGACCTTGTAATTATCTCCTAACACTTGTAATTTCTTTGTATTTGATTTTGGCTTGTTGTTGACTTGTTAAGTTTTCAAATTCTATGTTACCATTGTTAAGTTTCGAAAATATAACCTTTGTTAAAGTTTTAAATTAACTTTAATTTTGTTGTTGAGACCTATTCCAGCCTGCACCTTCTTTCACCTCTAACTACCACGGATATCTCCGTAACATAAACAATTCAGGTAAATGAAAGATAGCAAATATTGTTCTAGATTTTATTAATCATAAGATATGTACTGTAAAACAGGCAACTCCCTTGAGTTATAATACTGACCAGGAAAACTAGTAGAAAGAGCCAGCTGTATTTCAAGCTGGCTCAGCCAACTAGAAAATGAAACTCAGAAAAGTAAGGAATTTCAAGTTACCCAACTGCAACAGTCAAGTTTTAGGGAGGAAGGGGGTCTGAGATTGCTCTTGGTAAACTGTCAGAGTGTAGTAAATAAACAATTAAAATTCGGAACATTGATGGAATTTTATGAGATGATGTTTTGATAGGAGTGGAATCGTGGTTGAGAGAAGGGGTGGGTAATAGAGAAGTATTTCCAAAAGGGTACACAGTCTATCGTAAAGACCAAGGAGATAAAAAGGGAGGGGGGTGTTTATTCTGGTGAAGGAAACTTATTGTTCACATGAATGATTTACCGATGAAAGGGATGAAATATTAGGAATAAAAGGAGGTGGGAATTATAGGAACATACAGGCCTGGAAGAGAGGAAAGAGACATGGAAATATTTGAGAAAATAATAGATTATACTCATAAAAACAATAATAATGATATGGTAATAATTGGGGGAGATCTAAACTTGCCTGAAGTTGAATGGGTTACGTGAATGATGTTGATTCACGAACTATCACTGTAATATTTGTCACAAATGGAAGACAGTAATTGCTTTTACTCAAATAAAGTCTCAAATCCCAGGTTGATTAAGAAATAATACGAAATATTTTATTTTAGAGAATACATACTTTACTGACTTACAACAACTATTTCTGCTACGTCGCAGCGTTTCCGTAAGTGTTTTGTTTGTCCAACACTGTCGCCTGTGATATCTTTGCTCACTGAAGTTCTTTGGTGTCGTTTTATTGATTTTTCTCATTCGATGTAATTTGATGGGCTGTCCTTTTAATATATATATATTGGCACAGGGATCATGCTTTTTTTCAACAAAATACCCGCACTCCCATTCGCCAGAAAGAGAGCTCGTTGGTGCCAGCCCTGGACCTCAAGAAAGAAAAAAACGACGGCACGAGCAGCAGAATGCAAGACATATGGCCAAAGATAACAAAAACCGCAGACATAGCATTCCCATTCATCGGTGCCAGCCCTGGACCTAAAGAAAGAAACAAACGATGGCGCAAGCAGCGGAATGCAACACCATGGACTCCTATTTACAGCCAGTAAATACGTTTACATATTTCCTGCTAGTAACGACGGTATTTCTTAATCAACCTGGGATTTGAGACTTTATTTGAGTAAATCAATGATTACCTTTTGTTTGTGACAAATATTACAGTGATATTTCGTAGATCAACATCGTTCACGTAACCAGTTGAATGGAATGGAGCTGCAAGTGAAGCCCATGAACAGAAACTGGCAAATAAGTTAATTTGGGAGGGAGGATTTACACAAGTAGTACAAGAACCGACTCATCTCAATAACTTACTAGATGTATTCTTGGTTAAATCATGGGAAATTGTTGATAATACTGAGGTAATTGAAGGAATAAGTGACCATAAGGCTGTAATAATGGATGTAGGACTGGTACCAAAAAGGCTTAATAAGAGGGTCACACAAGACAAGAAATTGTTAAATGACCTCAGACTCTGTTTATTATACAAGGGAAATAAGAAAATTAAAAAGAAAATGTAGAATAGTAAACAGGAAAACAAAGAAGGTAGGGAGAGTAGAGAAAGTAGAAAACAGCTAATGAGGGAACTGAATAGAGTGAAAAAGGAAGCAAAAGAGAATGATATGAATGGCATTCTTCAAGAGCGTAATGACCACAAAGGGAAATGGAAAAAGCTGTATTCATATATCAGGAATCAAAAAGGAAAAGGAATCCAAATTCCTACAATGGTGGGAGAAGGGGGTGAACACTATTTAACAGATACTGGGAAAGCAAACCTCTTTAGTAGGGAATTCAGTAGATGATTGTCAGGAGTTGGAAACCGAAACAGAAGATACAGAGGGAGAGAAACAGAGGGAAACAAGAAGCTTCTCTTTCACAAAAGAAGATATTTTCAGAGAAATCCAACTGCTTCGACAAGGAAAAGCAGCAGAAGTGATCAAATTACTGGGGAGGTGTTAAAGACAATGGGGTGGTACATAGTGCCTTATTTAAAATTTCTCTTTGACTATGTCATAAATAATAGTGTAATACCAAAGGAATGGAAAGAATCTATAATATTACCAATTTATAAAGGAAAAGGTGATAAAAGGAAACCAGAGAACTACAGACCAATCAGCCTGACCAGTATAGTTTGTAAAATACTGGAGAGTTTAATATCAAAGTACATCAGAGGGATATGTGATGATAAAAATTGGTTCATGAGGAGCCAGTATGGATTTAGAAAGAAATTTTCTTGTGAGGCACAACTGGTGGGATTTCAACAGGACATATCAGATCAGTTGGATTCAGGAGGCCAGTTAGATTGCATAGCCATAGATCTTTCCAAAGCCTTTGATAGAGTGGAACATGGAATATTATTAAAGAAATTGGAGGGAATAGGATTGGACCCAAGGGTTACACGTTGGGTAAAAACATTTCTAAATTCAAGGGTTCAGAAAGTCAAAGTAGGAATTAACGTATCGCAGGAAGAGAAAGTTTGGAAGGGAATTGCACAGGGTAGTATAATCAGTCCGTTACTTTTCTTAATATACGTAAATGATTTAGGGAATAATATAATATCAAAAATAACATTGTATGCAGATGACATAATTGCTTATAGGGAAATAAATACCATTGAGGATTGTTCAGAATTACAAAGGGACCTTGAGAGTATCCAACAATGGGTTGAAGAGAATAACATGAAGGTTAACGCAGGCAAATCAACTGTTACAACATTTACAAACAGGTGTTTTAAAACTGAATTTGAATATACTTTGGATGGGGTAGTTATCCCAAAAGATGGTAAGTGCAAATACTTAGGTGTAAGATTTGAAAATAATTTGCACTGAAAAGGTCATGTGGATGACATTGTTGGGAAAGTATACAGATCGTTACATGTCATAATGAGGCTACTTAAAGGATGAACAAAGAATTAAAAGAGAAAAGTTACTTAAGTATGGTTCGTCCATTATTGGAATATGCAAACAGTGTTTGGGATCCTCACCAAAAATACCTAATAAAAGAAATAGATAGTGTGCAGAGGAAAGCAGCAAGATTTGTAACAGGGGATTTCAGGAGAAAGAGTAGTGTATCAGAAATGTTAAAAGAACTAGGGTGGGAAAGTTTAAGTAAGAGAAGGGAGAAAACTAGACTTATAGGATTATACAGGCTGTTAGGTGTATACGTGCAGATATTTCTTGTAGCAATAGAGAACGATGTGACGAACCACTATATATCAAACTTTTAGTAATCAGCGGAAGTTATTTTCGAAAGTAAAGGGATACGATGTTTTTAGAATAGGTAGTATGCCTTGTTCTGAGAATGAATAGCTTTCCGTTGATAACAGGCAAGTCACGCGCCACCCGTGCCAAACCGGTTTCTGTTTATGTTTCGGAGCAAATGTACTACTGTAACGAGATGTTACGTAATATACTTGCTAAACTGGTTTTATGTTTACGAGCAACTGAACTACGATAACAGCTGAAGGCTGCTACCAATGTACGTACCTACATTTCGTGTTTCTTGCCGGGCTGTATGGCTCAGACGGTTGAGGTGCTGGCCTTTTTACTCCAACCTCGCAGGTTCGAACCTGGCCCAGTCCGGTGGTATTTGAATGTGCTCAAATACGTCACACTCGTGCCGGTAGATTTAGTGACACGTAAATAGAACCCCTGCGGGACCTCATCGTCTTCGAAAACCGTAAACGTAACGCAAATACAATTATTATTATTATTATTATTATTATTATTATTATTATTATTATTATTATTATTTTTTTTTTTTTTTTTTTTTTTTTTGACTACTCGCCAATAATGTCTGCCCAGAAAATACTTCTCATCGTTTATAACTACGGATCTCGACAGTTGTATAATGTCCTAAATATGATGATTTTCAAAATTGGCTTTACGTCGCACCGACACAGATAGGTCTTATGGTGACGATGGGACAGAAAAGGTGTAGAAGTGAGAAGGAAGCGTTCGTGGCCTTAATAAAGGTTCAGCTCCAGCATTTTCCTGATGTGAAAATGGGACACCACGGAGAACCATCTTCAGGGCTGTCGACAGTGTAGTTCGAACCCAGTATCTCCCCTATGAAAGTTCACAATTTCGCGCCCCTAACCGCACGACCAACGTATTCCAAGCTCTAATGCCGGGCTGAGTACCTCGGACGATAGTTCGCTGGTATTCTAATCCCATCTTGGCAGGTTCGATGGAGGCTCAATTCGGGGGTATTTGAAGGTGGTGAAATACGCCAGTTTCGTGTCTGTAGATTTACTTGCATTTAAAAAAGTCCTGCAATACAACATTCCGGCGCCTCGGCGTCTCCAAAATCCGTCAAAGTAATTATTAGGACGTAAAAAATTACATTATTATTTAGTGTTTACAAACGAAAAGCATATGTGTAATGGTAAAATAAAGTATAACGTACTGCTTCCTTTGCAGTGCTTAATAAATTTATCAAAATAAAAGTGGCCAGTCTGAGTTGCTCAGACGGTTAAAGCACTGGTTTCTTGGTTCCAACTTAGCAGGCTCGATCTTGGTTCAATCCGGTGGTATTCGAAGGTGCTCAAATACGTCAGCCTGGTGTCGGTAGATTTACTGGCACGTAAAAAGAACTCATGTGGGACTAAATTACAGCGCCTCCAGAAACAGTACGAGTAGTTAGTGGGACGTAAAGCAAATAACATTACCGGTATTATTATTATTATTATTATTATTATTATTATTATTATTATTATTATTATTATTATTATTCAGTCTTATTATTATCGCTACTACTCATGTTGAACTACTTCTTATTACTCTTTTCCTCGTCTGATTATTATTATTATTATTATTATTATTATTATTATTATTCACCTGTTCATATTTTCGTCTTATTCCTCTTTTTACTTTTTACTTTTTTCGTTTCTCATGTGTCACAATTACATCTTACGTTACGTTCTGTTACATGTTTATGTTTGACCTTGTGATACATCACCTTTAATCTGCTCTGTAGCCTTTAAGAGTGTAGCATGGTCAATGACCTCAGTGCTTGTTTTGTTCACATAACTGGACTAAGAACTCGTCTCAATCGGCCCAGCAAGTTCAAGGCCAACCACTTTTCTCTGTTTGTTTGTTTGTTTATTTACCAATGTATGTATGTATGTATGTATGTATGTCAACATTGTACTATGTCAACATTGTACTATGTCAACATCATACCATGAAAATTTACTCAATAAACGGGGTGTTTGGGGGGACCTCTGCCCTGGGTGGGGTGCTCTGCGGACCTCCTCTGGGGTCCGTGTTGTTGCTGCGGTTATCTCTCTGCGCGGTCAGGTATTTACTAACAGGGCCGATGACCTCGATGTTAGGCCCCTTTAAACAACAAGCATATTTACTAACGTATTCAATTCAATTTATTGTATGTACAAGACATACGTCCAACTTGAATTATTTCATCCTCACAACTCTACTTCCTTACTACATGGCCCAAGAGCTACACGCATAGCTGAAGGCCCACCCACTCCTCCACGAGGTCTGGGAATGAAATAACTAATTTGATTGAATTTTTTCCTATTTCAGTAGTGATGAATATAACACAAGCATTTTATTGAAGTTTTATACGTGTTAATAATGATGATGTGATGATGATGATGATGATGATGATGATGATGATGATGATGATGATTGCTGTTTTAAGGTCATCGGCCCTTAAAAGCGCGTGCCTTTTGTTTTAACTCGTAGTGAATAAGAAACAAAATATAAATTGCTCGAACACACGTAAAAACCAAAACCACATGCAGGGTAGAATTGAGGAACTGCCAAAATACGTTCAAGGTCAATGTCTAGAGTTTTAACAAGCACGTCTTCCCTGTGCTCTGTTCAGCTTTCGGCACGTACAAGTCACTCGCGCACTGAAACTCTCGATTTATAATTTTTGTTACCGGTACTTCAATTTCACTGCTTGGATTTATGAGAATATCGAACTATCGGGACTCAAAATACTATATCGATACTGTACTGTACTCCCAAGCCATTACGGTGCAGAAATGGCGTAACATCTGACATACCAAAGCGAAACTCGTAGCAATTGTTCACAGTGACCACCCTGGGCTTCTCTGCAGGCTTCACTTCTCCGAATGCAGTTGCGACGCATTCGAGACAAGGAACCTGTGTTGTTCAGAATATCCTCTGGTGCCGGAAGAATATGTTTACGGAGGTCATCCGAAGAGGTTACTTCAGTTCAGTATACTTTGTGTTTCATGTCCCGCCAGACATAACAATCCACTGGAATAAGGGCTGGCCAATTGATAGTTCCACATCGTCCTGTCTACCGTTGAGGAAATGTCTGCACCATCGTGTAAAATCCACGTGGTTCGGCGTAGTCGAAGCGACACATCCTCTGAAAGCTCCAGTAACGTACTGCCTCTACAGGAGCAAGATAACATTAATAAAAAGATGTAACCGACCTCCAACTACACCCATCCAGATGTTAATTAGAACCGGTGCTGGAAATCGCCTTGTCCTATTGAATGGAGATGTTCCACAGCTCATGAGTGGGGTATAGTGGGTTCGAACCCCTCTGTTGGCAGCCCTAAAGATGGTTTTCCGTGGTTTGCCATGTTCACACCAGGCAAATGCTGGGGCTGTAACGTCATGAAGGCCACGGCCGCTTCCTTCCCTCTTCCTTGTCTATCCCTTCCAATCTCCCCATTCCCCCGCAAGGTCCCTGTTCAGCATAGAAGGTGAGGCCGCCTGGGCGAGGTACTGGTCATTCTCCCCAGTTGTATCCCCCGAGCCAATGTCTCACGCTCCCGGTCACTGCCCTTGAGGCGGTAGAGGTGGGATCCCTCGCTGTGTCCAAGGGTAAACCTACCCTGGAGGGTAAACAGATTAGGAAAAAGAAGAATAAGCCTTCTATTAGAAATGCCCGGCGGCAATTCCACAGTAGACCGAGCTCGATAGCTGCAGTCGCTTAAGTGCGGCCAGTATCCAGTATCGGGAGATAGCAGGTTCGAACCCCACTGTCGGCGGCCCTGAAGATGGTTTTCCGTGGTTTCCCATTTTCACACCAGTCAAATGCTGGGGCTGTACCTTAATTAAGGCCACGGCCGCTTCCTTCCCACTCCTAGCCCTTTCCTGTCCCATCGTCGCCATAAGAGCTATCTGTGTCGGTGCGACGTAAACCAACTAGCAAAAAAAATCAACAGTAGCTACTTTTCCTTCGAGCAATGTTCACGCATGGTTGCAACTACGGTTTTTGAAATCTGTCTCAATAACAATATGACTGAATACTTACAGCCTTTTCTTTCAGTGTCCACCGTCATTTCATTGACCTGAAAAGTTTATGAATAAGCATATACAACTCGCATTGTCTATTGTCAGAAATTCATCGTAGTTTGTCGCAATAACAGCACCGAAATGTTGCGCTCATTTTTCATTTACTTATTAATTATTTCCTTTCATTTTGTCAGCTTGGATCACTGAGTAATGCCATTG
Organism: Anabrus simplex; assembly: GCF_040414725.1. Taxonomy (NCBI): domain Eukaryota; kingdom Metazoa; phylum Arthropoda; class Insecta; order Orthoptera; family Tettigoniidae; genus Anabrus; species Anabrus simplex. The sequence continues at coordinate 79,252,157 of NC_090273.1, read as the reverse complement.
ACGTCTTATAAATCACACACACCTACACAATACTTGATTCGCATGTATGTGCTGGTACGTATCTTCGAGGTCACTGTAAGGATTCTGTGTACATTTCATACAGAGTACCCTAGACCGGTTTTCAAGTACAGCAAGTGGCTGGCACGTGAGTCATCCTCTCCTACTTGCCAAGCCTTTAGGGGAAGTGCACAACAACATGCGTTGGCCTGCGATAAGAAACAGGTTCAACAAGCCCTATACTCTGCTACTGTATTTCCACTACGCGTGGACAGAATGACGTAACAGGCATATCTTGCTACGGCCGTTCAAAACACATTAGGTCCTGAAATATTTGGCTCAGTTAAGGGCAAACTAATAGGACAAGGTAAAAAGTACATAGCATATATTGTGATATGTCTTTTTCTTTGCCGACTAGCTTAATATCTGCACGTATACCCCTAACACCCTGTATAGAGCCTATACAGGAGAAGCAGCATGGGGAGACATCTGTGAGAGGCTTCAGTTGGAAAATAATTATATTGGCAGGACTGACCACAAATATAAAATTAGAAGGAATTTTAGCAGAAGCGACTGGGGTAAATTTTCATTCATTCGGAAGGGTGTGAAGGAGTGGAACAGTTTACCAGGGGTAGTGTTTGATCCTTTTCCAAAATCTGTACAGATATTCAAAAAGAGAATAAACAGCAACAGAGAAAAGAAATGAAATTTTAGAGGGCATTCGACCGGTGCAGGTTAATGTAAATAAAGAATGTGTGTGAATAAATTAATTTCATCCCCTGGTCTAAGGAGTTTGGACAGCCAAAGTAGGGGACTGCCTGTAGGGGTGAAGTACAGTGGGGACTTTGAGGGACCTGGGACCGCTACAGTAGCTGTGAAGGCTGTTCAGGAACTCTGAAAAATGGTGGTAAAAGGGGCTCTGGTTAAGACGCAGCAGGTCGTTATGCTACTTAGGTTCCAGAATGGGTAAAGAAAAGAAAACGTAAATAAATGCAATGTAAATTTTAATCTTATACCAGTTGTACAGTATCATTTTAAGTAATTCCACATACTGTATATCAGTTGGCTATATTTGTAAGTAGTACAGGAGATATTATAAGTAGAATTTTGTAAACAATGTAAATTTATTAAGGATGAGCTGTGTGTTTAATAGAAAAAATTGTTAGCGTAAATTATATAATATTGTATAACAGGAAAATTTTATTCACTTGTTAATTTAATATTTAGTGCTTGACAATAATGTATTTTAGTGTACCATTTGCCACTGAGGTAGACACCTCATTTGCAAATAAAGAGATTTTGATTTGATTTTGATTTGATATCTTTAGGTGAATCACATTCTTACTTAATTTCAGTATACAATATACCATTAAAATTAAGAGATCATTTACTTCAGCCCTTATTTTTAACGAGTTAACAACTGCTATCAGCCAAGTTATTTACGCATTTATTGCGAAAACGTGTTATCCTCTTTCATTTTGAATTTTCATTAGAGAACAGCAGTCGACGGGTATTAGTAATCGACTCCAATATCGCCTTCGATTGTTGACGAGAGCACTCGCAAATGCACATAGCGAGAAAACTATACTGTACCGAAGATCGATCGCATTTTGTGGCAAAGTTTCAGTTTTGTTATTCAAATAGCGTTACCTATTCTAACTTATCTGTACTGTATGTATGATGAAAAGATACTTCAAGCGCCAATAGAGAAATTATAACCTTCTCGCTATAAATTTACATGATAATAGCCTTTCCATGGTTTAACAGACGCGAGAAAAATAAACTAACCTTGTAATCAATGACGCACTCTGCCATATCTTGAAATGTAGGCCTATCTCATTCTTACTTAACTGCGGTATTTAGCATTAAAATTAAGCGATCATTTATTCAGCGTTTATCTTTAACGACTTAGCAACGGTTATCGGACGCGTTATTTACGCATTTATTACGAAAACGGGCCGATGACCTTCGATGTTAGGCCCCTTAAAACAACAAGCATCATCATCATCTACTACAAAAACATGTTCTCCTCTTTAATTTTCCTTGCGGACAAGCAGTCAACAGGTATTAATAATCGACTCCGACATTGCCTTCGAATGTCTACGAGAGAGCTCGCTGGTGGGCATAGCGAGAAAACGATACATACCGAGATGATCGATCGCATTCAGTATAATTACTGGGTGCATAAATATCGGCAACGGAAAAAAATCGAGCACGCATAATCGCTCGTAATAACGGATGCGTCAGTGATAGGGCTCTCGCTGTAACCGAAAGATAATACACCGTTTTATATAGGAATTTTGAAGGATGGTGATGATGCTTGTTCTTTAAAGGGGCCTAACATCGAAGATCATGGCCCCGAATTTTGAAGGAACGGATAAAAGTATCGTTATAACGGGGTTCTCGTTATATGCCGTACTCGCTACAGCGGACGTTTACTGTATTCACAAAAAAACAGAACTTGATTCATAAATAAATATTTGGAAGGAATGTTTTATGTATGAAGCTATCAAAAATAATCACAAGTAAAAAATTAGAACTTGCCTCATAAATACGTTTTCTTAATAAACGTCCTATTACCGTATATTACACATTTCACGATATGAAATGTGAAAAGCTCTACCACCAAATGTACTGCCTGAACAGTCTCTATTGGGAAATGTAGTTCTCTGAAGCAATGCCTACTTCTAATCTAATTTTTTAATACAAAGCCATCTACCACCTTCTCCAGATTTAACGCCTTAGCAGTCTCTGCAGACTACCAAACTCTATGTTGTAAGGAGACTTAACATCTAGGAGGAGAATTTTTGGGAAGCAAAATGGCACTCTGCCCCTCTAAGATAATTTTTGATAGGGCAGAAAACACTTTACCACAACCCCTGCCCCCACAAAGTTGGCACCACTGAAGAGTGGAGATTGTTCTTGTCCTTTTGTGTTTTCATGTTTGTACTTATCTCCTTTACTATTGCTCCCTTTTCCAGTGCTGACCTGTCATTGTATCATATTATCTGTTCCTGTCTTTATATATATGACTTGAAAAACTCAAAGGACTTTATATATTGCAGAACTTCCACGATGTAGTTTAATTAAATGACCAAAGCAAATTGTAATATTACAGGATTTTATTTTCAGACCTGACAATTCCAATAAGCTTTTTAAATCTATATCCACTGGAAAACGAAACGGTTTTCCATATTCCTTCCGTTTCTGCCATTTTGTCAAAAGCTTTTCATATTTGTGACCCATGTTCTGCAGTTTCTGTAATTGTCCACTTTGATCAAAGTATTTAAGAAAATCTTCTTGTAGTTTTAATTGCATTAAGGGAATGTATGCTTTTATTGAAGCACATTCTTGATGCCTAAAAACAAGATCAGTTCATTAAAACAAAATAAATTAGGCATAAATCAAGACTAAATAAGACAGGAATTTAATTTAGGAAATCAGCAGCCAGCTTCAGAGATGTCCAGGAAAAGAACTGGTCATACAAAAGGAGGGAAGTAGCAAGAAGGAGAACACCTTGCGTGGTCCTCAGATGGCCCTAAATGAAGAAAGAAAGAAAGAAGAAAAGAAAAAAGAATGGACGAAGAAAAACAAAACGAATATTCTACTTCTCAAAAATTTCATCTACCTTGTCTGGATCCTGCTTTTCTTTCTTCTCCTCATGACTAGAGCTAGGAATATTAGATGCTGCACTTTAATAATTTTTTGCTATTAAAATATTCAAATTAACTTGTCTTACAAGGAAAACAGCTAAGAGCTAAAAACTAGGCTATCCTCGACTGAATCAACCCCCCAGTTCTCAGGGGAATTCACAACTGTAGAAATCTCAACAGCTCTAAAAGAAATAAAACCAGGCAAAGCAGCAGGAGTGGATGGGATATATCCAGAATTCCTGAAACATTGTGGACCTAGAACTCTACACTGGTTACTTATGTTCTTTAATGACATCTTCCATCTTTGGCTTCCATCTTTGCCTAAGAGAACTAAAATAGTTGCCATTCTAAAGCCCGGAAAAAGTGGAGATAGTCCTGAAGATTATAGGCCAATAGCACTCTTAAGTATTTGCTACAAGTTAATGGAGACAATGATTTACAACCGAATCTCAACCACAGCCTTCCAACACATACCAACTGAACAAGCAGGATTCTGACCTAACCGAAGCTGCTGTGACCAGGTCTTGGCACTCAACAGTCACATTGAGAACAGATTTCAAGACAAGAAGAAGACCATCACTGTTTTTGTGGACTTGACATCAGCTTATGACACAGTGTGGCGACAAGGGATGATTTTGAAATTCTTGAAGATCATTCCCTGTAAGAACCTTGCAACACTGCTGAACAACATGCTATGCAATAGAGCATTCAAAATACATTTACACGGCAATAAGAATAAGCCCTGTATACTAAACGATGGTTTACCCCAAGGATCAGTTCTTGCTCCTCTACTGTTCAGCATCTATACTGCAGATCTTCCAGAAACTACTTCCAGAAAATTCATGTATGCAGATGACATAGCTCTAGCTGCCCAATCGATTTCTGCAGAAATTATACTCACAAAGGATCTCCATAACCTGAACAAATATTTCCACCTAGACAACCAAAAAGCCAACTATGTACCTCAAGTCGAATTCAAAGGCCAAAAACTTAAGTATGACCCATATTCAAAGTATCTGGGCATCACAATGGATCGGACACTTTCATACAAGCAACACCCCTCTAACACTGCAGCCAAGATAAAAACAAGGAACAACATATTACACAAGCTCAGTGGAACAGGATGGGGAGCAAACGCGACAGTACTACGAACATGAGCTCTTGGCTTGATCTATCCAGTAGCAGAATACTGCTGCCCTGTGTGGCTTAACAGTGTATATATTTCAAAAGTTGATACACAGCTGAATGATACCATGAGGACAATATCAGGCACCATCAAATCAACACCCCTAAAATGGTTACCCGTTTTATCCAACATCCATCCCCCTCACATATGAAGAGAACTGGCTCTTGTAAGAGAATAGCAGAAATGTCGCAGTAATCCTCAACTGCCCTTACATCAGGACTGCAATCCTCAGAAACCGAAGAGATTAAAGTCCAGAAACCCATCATGGAAATTAGGCGAGAAGCTCCTGGAAACACATTTTGATGCTGATGAGATCTGGCACTAAGAATGGACCTCTTCAAATCCTGACCACCTGGGTTTAATCCACCATCCTTGTAGAGCTCCTCCTGGTTTCAACTTACCGAGAAGGGAACGGACATCTCTGAACAGAATCAGGACAAACCATGGAAGGTGTAAATTCTGGCTTCACAAGTGGGGAAAATCTGAAGACCCATTCTGCGACTGTGATAATGTGCCTCAGACCATCCAGCACGTTGTTATGGACTGCCCAAAAAGAAGATTCAATGGATCTGTTCAAGAATTACATAGTGCCTCTACAGAAGCAGTGGACTGGCTGAATAGCCTGGACATTAAGTTTTGAATGCTAACTTGTAAATTACATACTTAATTAAGATATATGTATTTATAATGTATCCTTGTTTTTCCATACAAAATAATAAATAATAATAGTAATGAAATAGACCATCTTAATTGTGCTTTGGTTGCACATTTTCTCATTGCCAGCACCTTTTTGCACTTCCCAACCTCATGCTCATGCTCCTTTGCCGTGTTTCATTCCCATAAAACTTAAACAAAGGAAATCAAACGTTTGCAGCTTTTCTCCGAATGACTTTTTAAAAGATAAATGGACAAATCTCCAACTTTCTGTAAGTTTTTGTTAAAATTGACTATCTTCATGGAAGTATCATATTACTTTTGCTTCAGCGCTGTCATGTTAGGCAAAAGCTTTCATATTAGTTTGCACCTCAATAAACTCTCTTTAGGCAAAAGATCCACAAATCAGTATGAACTTCATCGCACTAGAGTTCGGCAAAAGCTTTCGAAGAGGAAGAAAAGGAGGAAGGTGAAGTCCCACCAACTAGTATCGCTGACTGCTGGAGTAGGGAACAAATTTAAACTATTGTAACTTTTCAGTCCAGAATACACTTTGGCTAGAGCGTGGTGTCTTTGCCATTCTCTTTTGTTGACAACATTCAGCATGTTGAAACAGAAAATGAATGCTGGGATGATGAGGTTAAACACTTTAGTGCAGATGATTATTCAAAGTGATGGGTCTGTTCTGACGTGCAATGTTTGTGATGTTTCAATATTGTGATGCAACTTCTACCAACACAAGGCTGACATATTTGAGTATGGTATTTTCAAATACCACCAGACTGTGCCAGAATCGAACATGCCAAAGTCAGTTCAGAAGGCCAGCACTGAATCACCTGAGCTACTCAGCCCGGCATATTCATATGGTGGAAAGTCGGGGTATGAGTGGTACAAAGAAGAAAAGTCCTCTCATTTCTAATTACTACGTTGATGGGGTGGAAGTTCCTTATGGAGATCACTGAAAGTACCTAGGTGTTAATATAAGGAAAGATTATAACTGGGGTAATAACATTAATGGGTTACAGATCTCTTCACGTAGTTATGAGGTACAGGTTGTAGTAAGGATGTAAAGGAGAAGGCATGTAAGTCTGGTAATACTCCAATTAGAATATGTTTCTTGTGTATGGAACACTCACCAGGATTACTTAATTTGAGAACTGGAAAATATCCAAATAAAAACAGCTCATTTGTTATAGGTGATCTCTGACAAAAGAGTAGCATTACTGAAAGTTGCAAAATTTGAGCTGGGAAGACTTGGGAGAAAGGAGATGAGCTGCTCGACTAAGTGGTATGTTCTGAGCTGTCATTGGAGAGATGGTATGGAATGGCATTAGTAGACAAATAAGTTGAGTGGTCAATTAGAAATAGGAAAGGATTTCCACCTATCGATATTTATTGCACTTATTATGCTACAGTACCGGTTTCGACCCCCTACATAGGGTCATCTTCAGCTGAATAATTAATTCACATATAGATCATGAAGCTATGATTAAGATTACATTGTCTGGGGAATGCTGAATGATAAATATTTGGTCACGTCCAAATGAGACATGTCAAAATGGGAACTGGCATGTGTGTCACCATGTGTTCAATGCAATTATATGTCTATAAATGATATGCTTTTGGTCTTAAAATTAGTTTATAAAACACTATCTCCACTTAAAACTAACTTTTAAGTATGTAAGCTTCATGATCTATATGTGAATGTATTGTTCAGCTGAAGAAGGTGGGGGTGATTATTGTTTTAAGAGGAAGTACAACTAGGCAACCATCCTCTATATAACACTAATCAGAGGGAAAAATAGAAGGTATCCGACACTTCAAAAAATGAAGATATTGGCCAAAGGAAGACGAGGGCCATGAAGGGCGTGAAAGACTCCCTAGCCCTCGCAAACCTAATAGCGTCGGGGTCGGAAAAGAACAAGTATTGACCAAGGGAGGTTGGATAGGATAGATGAAGGTGAGGAGCCTGGCACAAGTAAGTGGAAGCAATGCCAGGACTCAGCTGATGGCCCCGTGGTCACCAACTCCAAAGTTTGGAGCCCCTGGGGCCCCTTTCAGTCGCCCCTTATGACAGGCAGGGGATACCGTGGGTGTTATTCTACCGCCCCCACCCACAGGGGGATCAGCTGAAGAAGACCCTATGTAGGGGGTAGAAACCGGTACTGTAGCATAATTTGTGCAATAAATAAGTATTGATAGGTGGAAATGCTTTCCTATTCCTAATTGTGTTGTTATATTTTGTTCCACGCGAGTAACGACTGTTTACAAGTTATAAACAAATCTCTTTATTATTGTTAGTACAAACTCTCTGGTTTAACAGATAGAAAACTCTCTGCTAGTCTCTGTCACAGAATGATACACCGATAGAGGGAATAGATGGCATCTCAATCCCTGACATCCTCTCCACCCTGGTCTATCTCCAGCTGCACTGGACGAGTTATCACAGTCCCCTTTGAATCCTTAAGAACCACGGTTCTGATCACTCCGTGTCTTCCAGCTTGGATTTCCGATATGCGGGCCTTCTTCCACATGTGTCGTGCTTGGTTGTCTTCTTGAAGGAGTGCTACGTCTCCGACACTCAGATGTGGTCTGTTACCTCGAGGACGTCGAACTTCGTGAAAGCTCCTCAGCTCCATGAGATATTCCTTAGTCCAGCACTTCCAGAAGTCATTTGATATCTTTTTTTGTAGTGCTAACTCCTTTGTCAGGTTCGTCCTTAATGCTGGTTCTGGTCCAGTTGGTATGGCCATTAATCTTTGTCCGGTCAAAAACTGGGCAGGAGTCAAAGCTTCTGTGTCATCTTCATTCTGAGAGATGGGTTGCAAGTTGATGGCGGCTTCAATATTTACTAGAATGGTGTTAAGCCTTTCCTCGGTTATCAGCGCCTTGCCTAACACCTTCCTCAGGCATCGTTTTGTAGTGCCAACCATCCTCTCCCACCATCCTCCCTACCAAGCCGCCTGTGGAGGAATGAACCGCCATTTGATAGAATGGTGTGCTAGGTACTGGTGGACAGAAGATGCGGTAAAGTATTGCCACAGTGAAGACAATTCTGTGTTTGTAGCGTGGAAAGTCTTAGCGTTGTCCGTGTAGATCACATGCAGCAATCCTCGTCTTCCTGCAAATCTTTGTAATGCGAGGATAAATGTTTCAATGGTCATGTCTGAACATAATTCCAGGTTTAAGGCCCTCGTTGATGCACACATGAAGAGAGCAATATAACATTTCTTCGACTCATTCCCCACCTTGATATATAAGGGGCCTGCAAAGTCAATCCCAGTCGCTTCGAATGGTCGTAAGGGCTTTACACGGTCAGGTGGCAAGGATGCTTCAATAGCTTCACCAAATTTGTTGTGGGCCATTTTACAGGTCAGAAAAGTGCGCAGAACTTTCTTTATGGCTTGTCTGGCGCGAAGAATCCAATATTCTGATCGTAGCTCTGACACCACTATCCGTACACCTAAGTGATGAAGCCTGATGTGTGTCTGCCTTATCACAAGTCTGGTGAAAGTGTGGGATCCATCCAAAAGTATTGGATGCCTTTCTGTATGCGTCAGGTCTGCGTATTGAAGTCGTCCACCAAGTCGAATGATGTCGTCTTCGATGCATGGATTGAATCTTGCAATCTTGGACTTATTTGGAAGCGGAATGTTTCGCCTCAAGGCGGTGAGTTCCATACCGAAACATTCTTCTTGCATCTGATGTATCCAGTAAAGTCGAGCATTATTTATATCTATTTCTGTGAGATACTTGGGGTATGGCCATGATGTGTGTTCACCAACGAGCCAAGAAGGACCATGCCACCAAGTATCATTTGAGCGTGTCATTTGTTGAGAGTCCCCGCGAGAGGTAGTCTGCGGGATTAGTGTCGCCGGGACAATGTCGCCATTGACTAAGGGGCTGTGTAGTTTAGAATATCATTAACCCTGTTAGCAACGAAAGGTTTCCACCTATTTGGGTCACTGCGAATCTAACCAAGCGTTATCTTACTGTCGCTCCATAGCGTGGTCTTGTTTATGCTGAGATCGGTCTCTGTACAGAAGAAGTAAAGGAGACGTGTACCAATTAGAGCAGCAAACAATTCTAATCTGGGAATCGTTACTTTCCTCACAGGAGCTAGTCATGCCTTGCTGCAAACAAGGCATATGGCACATATCAGACTCTGACCTCAAATATAGTGCAGCACCATATGCCTTTTCACTTGCGTCACAAAATACATGTATCTCAGTGTTCCCTTTGCTTTTGGATCCAATTCATCGGGAAATGTATATTGGTGATAAGTGAATTAGTTCTGACAACCAATGTTGCCATTTTTGCACCAGGTCTGGTGGGAGAATTTCTTCCCATGCGAGTCCCCGACGCCAAGTGTCTTGAAAGATGATCTTCGCTGTGATGAGTACCAGTGCAAGTAAACATAAGGGATCATAGAATTTAGCTGTTCCCTTTAAAATGCTACGTTTGGTTCCAGGCTCTTCTGCCAGATATTCTAGGATGTGCTTAAAGTCGAATGTGAAATCATCCTTGAAGGTTGATTTGTCAATAAGAGCTGTCGCTAACGGGTACGTTTCCTTATGAAGTGAAGCTAGTTCACTTAAAGTGGCAGATAATAGGAATGGGCTGCTTGCGAGGCCGAAGGGAAGATGTGTGAAGCGATATGCAATGATCTCTTGTGTCACCTGATAGTCTCCAGGGCCATCTGAATTTATGCGATACCACAGAAATCTAGTTAAGTTGCAGTCTTTCTCATTTAGATAAATTTGGAGAAATGCTTGGCTTCCATCTGAAACTATTGCATTATGATACTGCCGAAAACGTAATAGGGTAGCAAGAATTTCGGGCAGTAAGTCTGGTCCAGTTTCTAGGGCATCATTTAAGGACGGTGACCCCTTTTCATGCGATGATGCATCAAATACAATCCTGAACTTAGTAACATTACCGGTTTTCTTCTTCACAGCATGATGTGGCAAGTAGAACACATTTTCAGATGAAGCGTTTGCAGGCACGCTCTCTATCTGGTCTTTAGCAAAGTAGTCTAGCATATGCTTATGATACATGTCGCAAAAATCTCCATCTCTCTTTAGTCTCATCTCTAGGGCTTGAAACCATTTTCTTGCTGTGGGGAGATTACTTGAAAACTGAACATCCTTCTTCCTAGGAAGTGACACTACTCTCCTTCCATCTTTAATGCAGTAACTGTCATGAAACTCTTGAAGGATAAGCTTATCTTTCGCCAGGGGCGTTCTGGTGGCCTTCGCTTGTATCTCGATAGACTCTAGCTCCCGGAACCGTCTAACAACGTTGTCCAATACCACGTCTTTGTGCATTGAAATGTGATGTACTGTGGTTTGTTTGACTATAGTACTTGATCTGTTCCCACTAAGTATGTGTCCGAAAATTGTGGAAAGCAGGACCAGTGAAGGCGACACTGTAATTGGCTGTTTTGAAGTCACGATCTTCCAATAGTAATCCGCACCTGTAAGAACTTCTATAGGTAGGTCTTCGTTAGATTCGTCTCGTGGATCAGCTAGTTTTACCTTCCTGACCGAAGCCAGAACTCCGATGTCTTGCGGCGGTGTTGGTTGGGCTGAATATGTATTATTACGTTTGAAAGCCATAACGGTAATCAAGGCCATTGTTGAGTATCCCATGATGTCAAAGCTGACTTCTCTTCTTTTTTCTGCAGTGCTAGAGGATGCTTCAAAAGCAGTGATTTCTAGACTCGTGTTACCGGTGACATTGTTCCAGTTAATGTATTAAGGAACTGTGAATGAAGCTCGACTGACTTCCCGAATCCAGTATGCAGCGCGTTAGTTTGTTTCTCCCTGTTGGCCTTTGATCCTTTGTAAGTACGTGAAGTTTGGAGTCGTAACTGAAATCTTGCCAACTGATGTCTGCAAGCTGTCGTTTCTATTGCAGATAGAGACATGGTATTGCTCTTTACATTTAGTGCAAAATGCCTTCCTGCATTTGAAACATTGACCTTTGTTATGACCTCGCCTTAAGCATAGAAAACAATGATTCGTAGCTCTCAGTTTTTCGGTTCTTGACTGGATATCTTTCATTTGATGACAGTCTTGGCCCCAATGTCCGAAATTCTTCTCACAATACACGCAGAATAGCTGTATTGGTCTTCGTATTCACTTGAAGAGCGGCTGCCATTGGCATGTAGTTCAGTGGTTGAGTAGCATCACCACGTATCTGTTGAGCAGCTAGAGCTCCTTGAATTTCTTCATTTAGAAATTCCATTAATTTTTTTTTTTTTTGCTAGTTGTTTTTTTATGTCGCACCGACACAGATAGGTCTTACTGGGACGATGGGACAGGAAAGGGCTAGGAGTGGGAAGGAAGCGGCCATGGCCTTAATAAAGGTACAGCCCCAGCATTTGCCTGGTGCAAAAATGGGAAACCACGGAAAACCATTTTCAGGGCTGCCGACAGTGGGGTTCGAACCTACTATCTCCCAAATACTCGATACTGGCCGCACTTAAGCGACTGCAGCTATCGAACTCGGTAGAAATTCCATTAAATGTGGAAGGTTGCCTTCCTGTAAGCCATTTCTTTTTGCATGAATTAGCCAGCGGTGGCAAAAGTCTTCTGGGAATGCTCTCAGCAGTTTGGGTGCTAATATCCGTCCGAACGCGTCTATGTTTTCACCTAGTGCTCTTAGTGCTTCTAATCGTTGATGGCACTCAATGTAGGTAGTGTTTAACATCGCTGGGCTATCCGAAGTGGCAGGTTCTAAATTTTCCAATAAATCTAAGTGGCTTTGTATGATTCGGTCCGTGTCACCGTATCTTGAATGAAGAATCCGCTTCGTTCGGTCGTAGTTATCTGCCGTGACCGCTATTCCGTCAACCAGAAGTTTAGGTTCACCCTCTAGGTAACCTCGGAGAAACACGTGTTTATTAATGGTTGAAAGATGTGCGTTGTTGTCCACAGAAGACAGGAATTGTTCCCAGAACCTGGGCCATGTCTCAATATCGCCTGCGAAAGGTTCAAATCTGATAGTAGATAGTTTAACATCTTGAGTGATTGGAGGTTGTGTAATTGAATCAACGGTGGCTTGAGTGTTGTCCTCACACTTCTCTTTAATGAGATTAGTGGCTTTCCGTATTGCATACTTCGAGCGGTCAATATATTGCTCGCAATCCTGTGCGTCCGTCTCATACTCATCATCATTCAACAAATTGTGTACTTACTTGTTCGTCCAGGATTAATAGTTTTTGTAGTGTGTCTTGTAAGCGGTCAAGAGCGCGAGCTATTTCATCCTGTTCCGTCGAGTCGTTAACTTCATTCAGGTACGTGGAGAAACATGTAACATTCGACCGGTGGGTCTTTTGTGTCCTTTTAAGTGTATTAAGAAGCTGTTCATTCTCCGTCATCGTGAAACTCGAGGGAAAGTTGACCTGAAGTGGGCTAGTATGGCAGTGATGGAGAAGTGTGCGATATGCGCCGACAGATGTTTATGAATCTTATGTAATTGTATTGCTTGCCAACAGATGGCAGCACCTGTACCTTACTGATTCGTGGATGACCTTCGTATACTACCAGATTATGTGTGTATTAATATTCAAGATGGTTGCTCTCGGCTTCTAAGATGTCATACACATATAACCTTCTATGTACGCTTGACCATTTCTCAATAGGCATGCTTCCCTTTACTACAACCCTCTTCATCCAACATTCTTCGTTTTACAACAATTTTCCTAATTAAATATTACAGAATAAATAGAATGTGATCTACTCATCTGCCGTTTGTCGTGATTTTTATACTCTTGTGATGTAAATACTCACGGCGTGAAGGAAAGAGAAACCTCTTGCAGATATCCATTCAGTGTAGCTGTCTTTAATGTTAGTGTTGATGGTTCTTCGTTTCCAGGGTTTTCGGCACCAGTATTATATTTTTTCCACGCGAGTAACAACCGTTTACAAGTTATAAACAAATCTCTTTATTATTGTTAGTACAAACTCTCTGGTTTAACAGATAGACAACTCTCTGCTAGTCTCTGTCACAGAATGATACACCGATAGAGGGAATAGATGGCGTCTCAATCCCTGACATGTAGTTCGTCAATACGGATATGAAGATCATAGATTACGATAAGTTGAGTGGTGTTTTTAAAAGTAGGAATAATTATAATATTATATACAATGTTTCAAGATGGCTAGAATGTCTGTGTTATCTATTTAAGCTCTTCAGGTTAGCACTCACATGTGTCCCATCAACAAAATTGTATGTATTTAAAAATCTAATTAGTGTTTTCAATAAGTTTGTTGTTTCATATGGAAGCTGCCCATAATATCTATCCTACCATTAATTTGTAAACACAAAAGTTGGAATTCAAGAGGACACACTGGGGCAAATATTTGGTAATAAGAAGAGGAATTAGGGAATGGAATAATTTACCAAGGGATGTGTTTAATAAATTTCCAAATTCTTTGAAAGTATTTAAGAAAAGACTAGGTAAACAACAGATAGGGAATCAGCCAACTAGGTGACTCCCCTAAATGCAGATCAGCGCTGATGGATTGATATGCAAATTAATTTGTCATTTTCACTAAGAAAATTCTGAAAAAAGCTCCTGCTAGGATACAATATTTATGTTGAAATTACACGACTTCCTCTTCCACTTTCCTCAGTTCTCACTGGATGGGTAGTGGGTTGAAGAATTCTGTGTTTATCTTTTAAACTATTTTTAAGGATACATGTGATTCTTAGATGCTTTACCAAAGGATTCCTCAGCTGTGACAACGGACAAAGAACTAGCTCCTAAACAGGAATTGCAAGATGAACATTTTACTGTGCATGGCCACTCTTTCCTGTGAACTACCATTACAAAACTGAAGGATCAATGTCCTCAGAAATACGTGCAATGGGCTGTACTGATAGATGGGAAGGAAGCACTGGAGGGTACTAAAAAGCAGAAGGTGGAGAAGAACTTAACCATAAAGACTAATGTTGATGATTTTGCAACAAACAAGGATCTATACTGCTAATAATAAGAGTTGGTGTCTGATAGGTAAGGTTGGAGGGAGGAGCACTGCACGTGCCATTTCACAATGTTGCCACATTCCAGCATTCCTTTCTACATGCTCTTACCCCTCGCTTCCGGCTCACTTGTTTCCTCCTTCATTCTGGCCGCTGTGATCTGTTGTAGACTACCTGGCTAGGCGGTGTCGTCCCATTTGCGATCACTCTTATACAAACAATCAGGTTCTTATCACTGACAGTGACAGGTTTGGCAACTCCCAGCAAGACGAGCTGCCCTGAAGTGTTATCTCCATGGCAACCGCAGTCGCCCCATCCTCGTTTCCATGGCAACCACACAGCCACTCCCTTTATCCCGCCTCGGCAGGCAGTAAACGGACCTCCCTCTAAGGAATGTCAGACGCCAACTCTTATTATTAGCAGTATACATTACCGAATCCAAACAAAATATGCACCATTTATGTCCGCTGACGTGGAACATTCCTTTTCGACATACAAGAGTTTACTTAGTGAGTGGAAGCGCAGCTTCACTGATGAAAAGAATGAATACATAAATACCCATTCCTGGACAAGCGACTTTAATAACACTGTGTTTTGGGACTGTCTTTAGGAGGAATTTTTAATACATGTGTGAATTTGTGTCATAATATGTAATGTTATTGGTTTTAATACAGTTTGTAGTTTTAAATTTGCACCTTTTAAAACAAAATTATTGCTCCTTTTTGACCCTAATTATGCACTTAAAATTTCTAGCTCTACTCATTACCCAAGTTCCTAAAGCAAATGTCTGAATTAGGATATAGCACATCTGGTGTATCATTCTTTCACTGTTTTGGGGGACATCTTTACTCCACATTAGACCTCTAAAATTTTTGAGGAAATTTCTGCTTGTCTCCCCCACTCACTTAGTCTTTTTTGTTTAGTCCACCTTCCTGTATTAAGTTGCCTAGATACTGTACTTTAAGTTCCTCAGTTTTTCCCCACCAATCATTACTCCATTTGTTGGTCTATCCTCCTTCCTGGTTGTAAGAACCACTCACACTTCTTTATACTAAATTTCATGCCATATCTTTGTAGTCTTTCAGCCCATGTTTCAATTGATCCTGAATTTCCTCCACTCTAATTCCTCAAACTGTGAAAATATCTGCAAACACCATGCTTTCATTTTTCTTCCCTCAATTTCCTCTGCCATTCTCATTGTTAAAACATCCATCCCTTCAGTGAAAAGTAATGGTGAGGGTGCACTTAACTATTCTAAATCATTCTTCTGTTCTAGCCAATCTGTTCTCTCTCCTCATACTTTTACACAACTCATACTCCCTTGATAAATCTCTTTTACCCTCCATATAGTCTGTTTCCCAACTCATTTGTTTTCTGGGGCCTTCAATATCTTGTTCTACACACATTATCATATTCCTTTTCAGTATCTAAGGCTGTCATCAGTAAATCATCTTCGTATACATAATGCCATTCTTGTAGCTGTCTTGTTGCAAATATGAAATCTACAGATCTTCCAGGTCTGAAGCCATACTATTCTTCTTTCAGACCTCCTCCTATTGTAGCTCAAATCTGTACTTCAAGAAACTTCTAAAAAGTTTTGCACGGTGACATATTAGAGTAACTCCCGAATAGTTTTTACACTTCCTTCTAATTGCTTCCTTGAAGATAGGTACAATAATTGCTCCCTCTTCCAGTCTTCTGGGATCTTTCTCTCCTTCCATACAACTCTCATCACTTGAAACTGCCACTGTTTCGCCACCTCTTCAGCTGCTCTCACCATCTCCACACTCGCCTGATCTAAACCTGGTGCCTTCCTGTCTTTCACCTTTCTCAATGGTACTTCCACTTCCTCCCATGTTAATTACGTTGCTTTCAAAAGGAAACAGAACCTCGGAAATAAGAGGGAAGCACAGAATGTAGGCAATGTTCTCATGATGAATTTTATTAAAACCAAGCATTTAGTACTTTAAAATGAAGCATTTGAACATTGCAAAATAAATTGTAAACTTTTTATTAATGGTTTAACGTTGCACTAGCACATCAAAGGCAATCGGGTACAGAAGGACGGGAAAGGGAGGTCATGGCCATGACTTTGATTAATGTACATCCCCAGCATTTGCCTAGTGTGAAAATGGGAAACCACGATAAACCAACTTCTGTGAAAACATTTGTTTTATTCTACCTTGCCAATGAAATGATTAATGTTTCCTGCTGATTAAAGTGGCTGAAGTAATCTATGTACAAGAATAACTTCAGGGAAGGGTTACAGTCAGATCACAGTAAAGAAGCTAATTAGGGATAGTGGACTTAACCAAGTAATAGGCTTTCTTACCACAGGCAATATTACATCAAATGCTTATCTAGTAAGACCTGATGACATGTATTATGGTAGCTGTATGAAAATACAAGGAAATACCATCAATTAGCAGTAGAATTAAAGTTTTATTAAATATCCCTTAGCTCCACAACTAGATAATGGGGAAAAAGTAAAAGTATACCAGTACAGTACGGCTGATCTCCAGATTGAATGGCAAAAATTCATACATAAAATATTTCCAAGCTGGGCATCTGAATGGGGGTATATGAATGCGATGTGATGTGGGATCATTTTTTAATTATTTTGAGCAAGGCTATTTAAGAGTTTGTGCCTTATAAATGACTAAAACATGCAATGTGATGTTGGATCATTTTGTAATTATTTTGAGCAAGGCTATTGAAGAGTTTGTACCTTATAACTGACTAAAACAGAACCCAGATCTGGAGTACTACAACAGAAAATTAAAAGCATTCAACAAGACACTTCAGTGTTTGGAGCATGTGAATGGATTTCCCAAAATTTCTGAAGAACTCCTTCAAAATGAAAAAACTGCTTGTCTTCTAGAGGTGGTGGTGGTGGTGGTGATTTTTGTTTTAAGAGGAAGTACAACGAGGTAATCATCCTCTCTGAACAAATAAGTGGAAAAGAAATTTAAAATATAAAACAAAATTATTTATTCAACAAAGGAATTTGGAAAAGCAGTACAAAATAAAACAAAAAACAATTATAGTATTAGGCCGAAAGGATTACTAACGTATCAAAAGGGAACGTACGTTCCCTGAGTAACAGTACACTTTACATACCCTTGATCAGTCCACTGTCGCACATAAAGCGGATGACGAGATCAGCAGTAGTCGCGTCATCGGCTAGTATGCGTTCGAGTGTTTCCTGCAGGCCGAGGCTCCGTCTTAGGCCAGAGAGATCGGCGCACTCTGTGAGGATGTGGGCCACGGTGAATTCGGCACCACAAGAACACACTGGGGGGTCTTCCCTCTTTAGGAGATAAGAGTGCGTGGATCGTAAATGACCTATCCTCAGCCTGCACAGTACTATGGCCTCTCTCCGTGAAGGTCGGAAAGAGGACCGCCACACGGTAGTTGTCTTCTTAATTGCTCTCAGCTTGTTGGGAGTTCGGATATCTAGCCACTCCGATTCCCATAACGCCAAGATGGTTCGACGTAGCTGAGAACAAATATCCTTAGCAGGTACATTGACGGGTCTTGGAGGTAAAAGTGCAGCTTCCTTTGCTGCTTCATCCGCAAGTTCGTTTCCCGCAATCCCAACGTGGCTTGGAAGCCACGCGAAAGTAATTCTGGTGCTAGCATCGCTTAACCTGGCTAGAAGGTCATGTATCCGCTGCACCAGTGGGTGTTGCGAGAAACAGGTTTCAATAGACTGCAGAGAGCTTAACGAATCGGTACACAACAGAAAGTGGTTTCTTTCGTCACGCAGTGCAAACTGCAGAGCCTCTAAAATGGCGTAAAGCTCTGCAGTATACACGCTACATACTTTAGGGAGCGAGACCTTTGTACTCATATCATCAATGACAAAAGAGCAACCAACATTATCTCCGATTTTAGAACCATCCGTGAAGATAAGTCTCGCAGCCAGATATTGGTGAACAAAGTCCTGGAAATACCTCCGATGAACGGAGGAATCCGTGTTCACCTTGGGTCCACGGAGTAAATCTAGACGTATATCCGGTCGCGGAACCAACCACGGAGGTACCTCGCTAAGAGTTCGTTCAAGACAACCACCGATATCAATATTCAAATCATGACATAAGCTATCAATCCGAAACCCAACCGGCCGTGTGGCATTCGGCCGGTCTTGGCACCGCTGGTGGTATTGGGTGCGATAAATGCATTGATAGCTTGGATGTAGCGGCATTTCACGAATTTTGGCAGCGTACGTTAGGAGTAACTGCTGCCTCCTTATCCGTAAAGGTGGAACTCCCGCTTCAGCGAGCAGGCTGGGAATGGGGCTAGTACGGAAAGCACCCGTTGCCAGCCTTACTCCACTATGGTGAATACTGTCTAAAAGGCTCAGCGTAGATTTTGATGCTGAGCCATAAGCCGCACTTCCATAGTCAATTCGGGAGAGGACCGTCGCCGTGTAAAATCGTAGCAGTACCGCACGGTCAGCCCCCCACGAAGTACCGCTGAGAAACTTAAGCATGTTAAGTCTCTTCATGCAGGCAACCTTTAACTGACGGATGTGGGGCTGCCACGTAAGTCTCTTATCAAAATGGAGACCCAGGAATTTGCAGCTGTCAACCACTGGTAAGACACTGTTTCGCAAGCGGAGCTCTGGTTCGGGATGCACAAGTCGACGTCGACAGAAGTGTACAACTGAGGTTTTCGCTGCTGAAAATCGAAAACCATGTTGCAGGGCCCATCTGTCGACTCGGTTAATAGCTTGCTGTAGCTGTCTCTCAGCAAACGCCACCCTTCCGGAGCTGTAATGTAGAGCTAAGTCGTCTACATACAGCGATGGAACGACTGCGGGCCCAGCAGCGGCAACTATGCCGTTGATGGCGATTGCGAACAGCGTGACACTCAGTACCGATCCCTGAGGTACTCCATTTTCCTGAACGTAATATTGAGAAAATGCATTCCCTACTCGGACTCGAAAGAGACGGAGGGACATGAAGTTCTCAATAAACGTTGGCAAATTTCCCCAAAAACCCCACTGGTGTAGAGTGGAGAGAATCCCATATCGCCAGGTAGTATCGTAAGCTTTTTCCAGGTCAAAAAACACGGCGACTAGGTGTTCCTTCCGGAGAAAGGCCTCCTGAATGGCGCTCTCCAGTCTGACCAGATGATCAGTGGCAGACCGATGAGAGCGAAAACCACACTGGTAGTTAGACAAGAGGCCCTCCCTTTCCATGGCCCACACAAGACGCCGGTTAACCATCCTTTCAAATAGCTTACAGAGGCCATTTGTAAGGCATATTGGCCTATAACTATCCAGAAGTTTTGGATCTTTACCTGGCTTGGGAATTGGTATTACAATTCCCTCACGCCATTGAGATGGAAACACTCCCTCACTCCATATTCTGTTGAATAGGGTGAGGATATCCTTGAGACATCTGTCACTCAAATGCTTAAGCATTTGATTATGGATTTTGTCCGGTCCAGGAGCCGTATCTCTGCATAGCGCAAGTGCACTTCGCAACTCCCACTCCGTGAAGGGCACGTTGTAGGGATGCGAAGCACTAGAGGCAAAAGAGAGATGGTGGGCCTCTGCTTCGCGCTTAATTGGAAGAAATGCAGGGTCGTATCTCCTAGAGCTGGACGTATCTGCGAAATGTGACGCGATGTGGTCTGCAATGACTGAAGGAA
Source organism: Anabrus simplex (assembly GCF_040414725.1). Lineage (NCBI taxonomy): Eukaryota > Metazoa > Arthropoda > Insecta > Orthoptera > Tettigoniidae > Anabrus > Anabrus simplex. Next base: position 79,232,015 of record NC_090273.1, on the reverse strand, counting down.
TCGTAACTATATCTCCATTAATGGAGATTCCGGGTACTGAGGGCACATTCTGTACTCCGACAATTCGGCGGAGTTTTGTCCACACTTGTGATGACGGAGTATGTGCCGTGATGGATGACACATACTTTTCCCACATAGCTTTCTTACTTTCTCGAATCAAAAAGCGGGCCTTCGCGCGCAGACGCTTAAATGCGATATGATTGGCCATCGTAGGATTCCGACGATAATGTTTAAAAGCCCGTCAGCGATCACGTATGGCTGCTGCAATTTCGTCCGTCCACCATGGGACCTGCTTCCGGCGACGAATACCAGACGAGGAAGGAATTGTTTCCTCTGCAGCAGCCAAAATTCCAGTAGTAATGGAAGAGACGTGGTCGTCAACAGACTCCAGCATATCATCAGCCATCACTGCGCGTTTTGTAAATTCTGGCCAATTTGCCCGCCGAAGTAACCAGCGCTTGGGTACTTCGGACTGTCTTTGATTCAAGAGAGACAGAATTATCGGGAAGTGGTCACTATCACAGAGGTCGTCGTGAACTTGCCACCGTAGCAGGGGAACTAGCGCACGGCTACACAAAGTGACATCCAGGTTTGAGAATGTGCCATGCGCGCTACTGAAATGTGTCGGTTCCCCTGTATTGAGCACACAAAGATCAAATAGGTTGATCATTCGCTCGAGCTTCCTCCCCCTAGAACAGGAAGACGGAGAACCCCATAGTGTGTTACGGGCGTTCACATCCCCCAGCATGAGGAAAGGAGGAGGCAACTGAGCGATCAAATCTTGTAGTGCATGCATATCAAGGTTATAATCCGGTGGAAAGTACACGTTGCAAACCGTTGTCATTACTGGCAACGGAGTGCGAACTGCAACTGCATCTAGCTGAGTACGGAGCGGTACTTCTTCGCTGAAGATGTCGGAGCGAACTAGGGTACAAACGCCCCCAGTTGCCGCGCCATCCACAGCTACTCTGTCTTTGGAATAAAGACGATATCCTCTCATAGTCGTGTCGTGTCCAGGTCTCAAGCGAGATTCCTGTAGACATTTAAAGTTAAAAACTTCATTATTGTTCCGTATTGAATAGAGAAATAAGATGTACAATATTATAGGTTAGGATCCACCTTTCAATACTCCGTAATAAGATGGTAAAAAGTAGTTACAACCTGTTTAATGGGACCGGTTTCAACACATTTTAAGTGTCATCATCAGCCAATTTGCGAAGATCTTAAAACAACTAGCACATTGAATACAGGCAAAAAATTAACATTGTATCATAACGTAGCAATTCAGTTACCGTTTCTATCTTTTTGGGAGGAGAGCCGGCAGATGGCTTGCCGGATTTCTTCGGTGATCCTGTGGACCCCGACTGAGTTGGAGAAGGCTTCTTCTCCAATTTTTTAAGGGAGCTCTGTGGCTTCACCTTCTCCTCCTTTACGATCTGGGCATTGGAAGGAGGGCTGGACTTTCCAGCCCTATTTGGGGAAGTCTTTCCCCCCGCCCTGTTGGGGGAGGACTTCCCAGCCGAACGTTCCTGGGAAGGGCCCTTCCCAGGCAACGTCGACAGTAACGCTCTTTTCGGTTTTTCACATGGTGAAACTCCAGTTTCTTTACTTACTGAATTTTGTTGCTGGCTTTGACTTTTCAATGCATTTTCAGTACCGGTGTTGTGTACAAAACTCTGTGGAGTGATCCGTACGTTTGCGACCTTTTCCGCGAATGAGATGGAGAACTCCGGAGCAGCCATGGACTTGAACTTCCTCCGGGCGTCTGGATAAGATAGCTTATCCAGCGTTTTTATCTCCTGGATCTTCTTCTCCCGCTTGAATGTGGGGCACTCCTTGGAGATTGGAGCATGCGTACCTGGGCAGTTGACGCACACAGGTGGTGGTGTGCATTCAACCCCAGCATGCTCGCACTTCCCACACATTTTGCAGGTCGTCGAACCTGTACATCGCAATGAGGTGTGGCCAAACTTTTGACAGTTATAACACCTCATTGGTGCCGGAATGTACGGACGAACAGTCAGACGATACATAGCTACTTTTATTCGTTCAGGTATGGTCTCAGCGTCGAAGGTAAAGATGAAAGCACCCGTATCGAGTAGCTTATCACCCACACGCCTCTTCAACCTCTTCACGTCGGTTACGCCCCGACGTGCTAGGTACCGGATCATTGTATCATCGGAAGACTTAACCAAATCCCTGTGGAATATAACTCCCTTGCAGGAGTTAAGGGTTTGGTGCTTCTCGATTTTCACCTCTACCTTACCGAATAACTTGGCTTTAAGTAGCCGTCTGGACTGTTCAGCCGTAGATGTCTTGATAAGTACGGATCCATCTCGGAGCTTGCGCATCTCGTCGACTTCACCAGCAACAATTTCTTCGATTGAATTGCTTATCATAAAAGGACATTCGTCAAGGAAACTTTTACCATCGACCCTGGAAGCAACCAGGAATCGAGGAAGACGTTCGTCACTCATGTAGTCTACAGGAACTGGAGTATACCGCTTACGTTTTTTACCTATATTTGACGCTGTTTTTTGAAGGGTGCCACCCTTTGTAAAAGAAGGAAGAGAAAGAGGTTCCGTCTTTTGTCCCACGAGTACTCACGGAAATAAGAGGTCGACCTCCGGCAGAGCCAAGGAGATTTACCGGAGGCAAGGCTATATACTCCAGAGGGCGCCCGGTATCTGGAGGGGGTCGCTTGGAACTACTCTCCCAGTAGCCATGCATCACCTCGCCACGACCCGAAACTTGTGATTGGGGGAGGATAAAACCTCCGTACTAACCTAATTATTTTTTAATTTAATTTTTTTAATTTTTTTTTTTTTTTTTTCTCTGTAATGTCTAACCTAATCTACCCGAGGCAGAGAGGTTGGCCAGACAGGAAGAGGAATGAAATTAAAGATGGTGAGAATAGAAGGGTAGAAATAGTGATGAAAAATTAAGAGCACAGACACCTCTCAAGCAACTCGGGGGACACCTTGTTAGTCTGGCCCTACACCGAGGCCTATCCAGCATGGGTAACCCTGAGCTGGCACAGCCCTCGGGATCAACAAGCACACAAGCCCCCACACCGACTTCAAGGTCATGGTGTCCCTAGAGGGGGTGTCTTCTAGAGGAGATGAATGTAAAAATCTCCATAATTATGTTAGGAGAAGGAAAGAAATTGGTCATGATATGTCATTGATATTGTCCAGAGATGATGATTTACTGATTATCTAGTTATAGTTAATAAAGTAAATACTTGTGGAATGTGCTTAATGGGCAAACTTGGTGGTAGTTATTAATAGTAACACCAATTGTTCTCTATTCCAAATTAGCTGCAGAGAAATTCTGAAAAGAATGAAGTTAAAGAAAAATAAGTCAGCAGGGTCTATGAAAGTTGTTAGGGAGGTTCTTCAGCTGGGAGGTATAGCTATTTTTATGCTACTTGAAAATACTATTCAATGGATCTATCAAAAATACTCAAACCATTATTAACAGGAAGAAAGCCATTTTGGTCTTGTTTTTGAAGGAGGAGGGGGTGGGGGAACAGAAAGCTGTTGGACAACTCCACAACTACAGGCCATTAGTCTAGCATCCACTGTATGTAAACAATAGAAAGAGGAGGGGGTGGAGGAACAGAAAGCTGTTGGACAACTCCACAACTACAGGCCAGTAGTCTAGCATCCACTGTATGTAAACAATAGAATGGAACACCTTATTTCACAATATTTTGTAGTTTAACGACAAGCAACATGGTTTTAGAAAAGATTTTCCTGCAAGAACCAGATGTTTCTGCACTTTCAGGATTTTAATGAGTCATTAGACAAAGATGTTCAAGCTGACAATAATGTAATTGATTTTGCTAAAGCTTTTGATCTATAGACTACAAAAAATAGTTTGGAATATCAAGGTTGTAATGCAATAATAAAGTTACAGAATGTTGTTTATTGTATCACAGAGACATACAACCTGGAAAGGAAAACTTTTACAAACTCAAACATTTTTCTTCCATATTTAATGCAACTATACAGTAATAACGAAAAGGTTACAATTTTTTACATTTTTTTCTTTTTATAGTGAAGGTTGTCCCTTCTTCACTTTGCCTTAGTACTGTGTATGACCTCTTCTGGCAATGTTTAGTTCTCTGATACTCTGTGGCAGGCTTGCGATCAGGCAACATCTTGAGGAAGAAGGTTCCACTCCATCTGTGCAACATTAATGAGGTCTGGGATTGTCTATGGAGGTTGTGGATTTTTAAATGTAAAAAGGCTGCTTTCAACCTGTCCTATGCATGCACAATGCAGTTCATGTTTGGTGAAGTGGTGGTGATTATTGTTTAAAGAGGAAGTACAACTGGGCAACCATCCTCTATTAACACTAATCAGAGGGAAAAAATGGAAGGTATCCAACACTTGGAAAAATGAAGGTATAAGCCAAAGAAAGGCAAAGACCAAGAAGGGTGTGAAAATTAAAGACACCCCAGGCCTCGCAAAGCTAATACTGTTGGGCTGAAGTTGGAAAAGAACAAGGGTTGACCAAGCGAGGTCAGATAGGAAAGATGAAAGCGAGGAGCCTCACATGGAACCTTTTCCATGTTTTTGATGCTGCACTTTGGGTAACCACTAAGATGCATGATACTGCTGCTTGTGTATGTCTACCCTGAATCAAGCCGCAATTCTGGCTTTGTTAAACTGGGAAATACACATTGCACATGAAACAAAAACACTAGCTGAAGCTTGTACTGCACTGTAGGCTATACACTACTACCAGTCTTCACCTGAAATAGCATAATTCACCCCAGGCTCAACACAGACCATAGGCAGAATCTACTGTATTGTAAACTAGCAATTGAATTATTTGTTTGTATACAATGCTCACTACCACTTACAACATGACTATAACTACACATGCCCTACCATATAATGTGCTAATCCCACAATATAGCAAACTTTTTTTTTGAGGTTTATAGAATCACACAATATCCTTACCTAAAAACTGGCAGAAACAGAGAATTATAAAAGGGTAGTTCTGTGGATCTGAGGATTGATGACAAACTGCACGTAGGGAGTAAAAGCAGGAAGTAAATACTCTGACGAAGTTGCTATAACATCAGAAGTTGTGCAGGGTAATGTTATTAGACCACTTTTATTTATGGTGTTTAACGCAATTTGCCAAACAAAATATGAAGTGACTGCTGATTATTTTGCAGATGATTATACAACATACTGTACTGAAAAATCCTAAACTCTAATGAAAGCAGATCATTACAAGCCAATCTAAACATATTGCATACGAGGGCACTTGACAACAAAGTAAAAATGAATTCACAAAAATGCACAAAAGAATGTGGAGCATACAAAGGCAAGAGGGTTTTCGGTAAGTCTTGGATCTGATGCACTTGTGAAGGGTGACTCATGCAAATACCTAAGAGTCTGCGTAGGAAATGCAGCTACCAAAAAGTCTTTACATTTTATAACGAGGCTGCTCAAGGCAGCAGTTCCCAGGCGAAGGCATTGGGCTATTTATCACTGATGAGGCCAATCCTGGAATATGGAGCAGCCATGAAACCCATATCAAACAACACTCATGATCATTATTACTGTCAATATTTTGGTCGGAACTAGCGCACTTGTTTATCATTGCGATATTCTTACTGTACAAATAAAAAGTCAATAACGGTCAATTCGGAATGAGATTTATAACTTGAAATTGCAGTATTCTATCAAAATGGATTATAAAAGATGAGCATGTGTAGCTATCATACTAGCACTCTGCACAAAACGTAAACAAGAAGAACCAAGCTCGATAGCTGCAGTCGCTTAAGTGCAACCAGTATCCAGTATTCGGGAGATAGTGGGTCGAACCCCAGTCGGCAGGCCTGAAGATGGTTTTCCGTGGTTTCCCATTTTCACACCAGGCAAATACTGCGGCTGTACCTTAATTAAGGTCACGGCCACTTCCTTCCCACTCCTAGCCCTTTCCTGTCCCATCGTCGCCATAAGACCTATCTGTGTCGATGCGATAATGATCATGTAAGGTCGCTACGATATTGATGAGTACTGTCAGTATTACTGACTCAGTATTACTGATCAGCCGAACTGGTTTAAGGAAACTGAGAAGGACCTACAAGAGTTCCAAATTACAGAAGAGATGCATGTAGATGGAACTGCGAAGAAAATAACCAAAGATAAAATAAAGAGGTTTCAGGACAGGGTGAAGCCCAAACGACTTTACAGAATTTCTGAAGAAGAGAAGAGGGCAAGATTTGAAAGGATGAAAAGATACTGGGAGAACAGGAAAACAAGCCTCACTCACTAACCATTGATTGATCTATCGTACCCCAAAGTGGAGGAAACAGACAATAAATAATAATAATAATAATAATAATAATAATCATGTATGTTGAATATTCAGCCCCAATGCTGGTTTGATCCTCAACAGATCTGCCATCAGCTATCATAGATGCCCTAGGCATCACTGAAGAGGTATACTAGGGAAATGAGGAGCGAGGTATTTTCCCGTTGCTTTTTTCATCAAGCCGGAAGTTGCTATTACATATTATTCTGCAAAGCGCACCCTATGCGCGAAATTTTCATATCATTCATAACAGAGGCTGGCTGCATAAGTAATCACGTTACCAGTACTAGCATCGCTCATATCTCAGTCACTTTCATACTGTCAAAGCCAAGGGTGAGATTGAGACAAGTTAATGAAAGTAACAAATTTGTTCTAGCCCATACCAGAAGACATACCGTAGTGCACTGTAATATGTCTCATCATCAAAGGCACAATAATAATATCAGTAATAATAATAATAATAATAATAATAATAATAATAATACAATAAAAGTAACTTGCCCTCACAGAACAAATGAAACATATGGTACAATACTATATTTTACCAGCACTTCATTAAACCAGTTCAGTAGCCTGCACAAAAGTCCCGGTACATGAAGCTTATAACCAAACGAATAAATCTAAATTAAAATACTAATCCAAAGCTATGGCAAACTGACCGAGCACCATTTTCAAATTAGCATAAGTAGATGAGGTTGTTTAGATATCATCTATATCAGCGAGTTTTGAGCAAGCCTGAACATTCCATAGGTTGTCAGAAGGTAGGCCTACCACTATCGCTATAGGTTGCTTTGAGAGGTAGGCTACGATAGCCTTGATATTAATGAGTCTATGATCAGTGAGGGGAAATGCTGCTCCTCCCTCCATGGGTACCTATCTTCTACTTTAAAAAAAAAAAAGTATTATTTTCACGAACTAAGATGTATCCAGGGTCAGTGAGGGGGAAATGCTACCCCCTCTCATGGGCGCCTACATTCTAAATTTTTAAAATTATTAGTATTATTTTCACGAACTAACGTTCCTATGTTAATATGTGTGAGGAGAAATCCCGCCCCTCGCCTCACGGGTCTCGTTGAGATTTAAAATATAAACTAAGGTTCCTAAATTGTGAAGTTACGGTTTATAAACGATGTTTCAGTGAAAAGTATGAAACAAATTTTGGGATGTCGATGTTTTCTTGTGTTCTGTGTCCCTGTGTTTTTTAATGTGTAATCCTCTGTAGTTGTTTGGAATATTGGAGTTGGAGATGACGTTCCAAGTTTAGTCTACCCTAGATGAAGAAGAAGTGACGGAAGAAAACGTGCTAGCATTTTGTGTGATATTGCTGTGAATTATTCGATATTGAACAGATAGACTTATTGACATTCTAAATCAAATCTAACTGTAGCCATTTACCCAAGCTAACTTAGTGGGCAAAATTTAAATTAAAAGCCCAATCCACATCAACAAGAAGGAGAAGTTTTCTTGTGTTCAGGGGTGACACTAAAAAATCATCTCGCTGCGTTGGCGCCGTCAATAAGTCCCTCCAATAAATGTTTTAAGTAACTATGCAACTGTATATTTATATTTAGTGAAACACACAAATGAATTCTTACGTTATTCCAAATTCGTAACTTAACCACCCCAGAGCTGCCATATTTCAATAGTCCAATCTTCCTTTGGTACCTACGGCAGCTGCTGAACAACAGGGGTCTATAATAGCTGGTTGTGAAAATGTAAATAGCTATTCTAAAGATGGCTTTGAAAAGTGAGTATATAACAGTAAGTAGACAATATTTAGTTACAATACAGGTACGTTGTTCAAGGTTCGGAAAACACGATAAAGCAGGTGCTCATTAACACCTAGGGTGGCGTGCACCATCTTGGAGTAAATTACTACGGAAGTAGCGTTTACTAAAGAAGTCCATACTACAGAAGTAAATTACTACGGGAGTTATTTACTCCGGAAGTAACGTCGGAGAGTTGAAGTACAATTTACTCTTTTAGTTACTACTACAGAAGTAGCGTTCGTTACTCGCGGAGTAGTGCTGTGTTCGTGTATCTTCTTTAAAGAAATCCAAATAGATAAGGTTATGTGCGATAGGAAACGGGGGAAAAAAGTAAGCGAAAAAGATAAATGCTTGTTAATAGAGATAATGACCATCTATGCAAAGGATATAAGGTGTAAGAAACACAACATAAAGATGCTGGATAAGAAAGGAAATTCATGGAAAGTCGTGGCGAAAGAATTCAATGCTTCGAATGACGGAAAACGCAGTGAAAAGCAAGTTAAGATTCTGTAGAAGGACTTAAAAGCGAAGAGGAAGCAAAGCAGAAAGTCATGGACACGCGGGAAAAATTAAAACTGATGGCGGTTTCTTCATACAGATGGCCTACATCCACAGCGAAATTTTCCCATTTTCACACCAGGCAGGTAGGCCCTACCTTAAGGCCACGGTCGCTTCCCAATCCCTAGGCCTTTCCTGCCCTATCGTTGCCATAAGACCTATCTGTGCCGGTGCGACGTTAAGCAAATTGAAAAAAAAAACCTCTTCCGATTTCTGAAAGTTCACCGTTGTCACCGAGAGGGCAATAAATGGGAATATGCGCGCAGTCACAGTCAATTGCACCCACGACGTGTGGAAACCTGCCAACGTGAAGAATATCCTTTTATTTTCCGAACGATCATCATCATTTGCAGGCGTACCTCCCTCTTAGCCTCAACAACTGCTTTAACCACGCGATGAAAGATACGGCTAGCAGTTGTGCGTTAAACGTTAATTAGATCACCGGCAACTGTACTGAAATGTTCCGGTACGAAACACTCGTAGGGCACACAGCAACTGTAATTTTAGATATACAACAAAATTAAGACAAGAATTCAGCTGTAAGTGATCTCCAAGTACATTTAGAAGGAAAGTAAAGAATTCCTTCCTAAGACCAAAAACGTTCCTGAAACTCGCCGTGTTCACATTACACGACTATCGCCTTTCACGCACTGTAGGCCTACGCACTATTACATTTCCCATCGTTTACTGCGTCGAGATCGTCAATATAATCTAAGTAATCCATAAACACGTTTGAAACGTCTTTCCTCTCATATACGGCACGATATTATCATTAGTCAACAAGTCTAAACTTAGCTTACTCCATGCACGACGTGAGAGTAAATTCTAACCTATATTCGTACGTTATTTACTTCTTTAGTAATATACTACAAGATGGTGCTCTTCAACATTTTACTCTTGTAGTAATTTAGTCCAGGAGTATCTGAAAGGACTAAAATACTTCGGAAGTAATTTACTCTCGTGTGGAAGTCGCTGAATGCTGACTTCAAGAGTACTTTACTACAGAAGTAGAACTTACTCTTGGTTGGTGCACGCCACCCCTAATAAGCGAAACCACCAGTCATCTTTCTATCAACAAAAACCGCACGGCACCGGCAAGGAACTTCGAGCGGCACTGGTTCCTTTCTTATTCGGATAGGGATAGAAGTATCTGCAAATTTAATCTTTGGGAACTGGCGTCATCGGCATGATGTTCTGCTGATGGAATTGCGTAAAGAAAAGGCTGCTTTCCCATGTTCTAATTGGGATATTTGTATCCAACGAGTCGCAGCAGTTTGTAAAGTAGTTCAGTTCTTTTGATACATGATCATGAAAATCTGTTTTTTTTTTTCTTTACCTTTAATTTATAATTTATGATACACGCTGTTACAGGAGAAGTTTGGACAGCAATTACGATTCTTATCCTCGTTCAGTCAAATGCTTATGCTTATATAGCAGTAGCTCGTTCGTCAGTTCCGCATCTTTCAAAATAGTGACAATCCACAGACACGAACCTCCCCCATCCTGTGATGTCAAGGTAAATAATGGATTATTTTATTTTTATAGTTTAACACCCTGTAGGTCACGACATCGTGCTATGCTGCTCGCGCGAAATACATTCACTTAATAGTACATGTTGGTTTTTAAAGACGTAAAAATCTACAAATAATGAAGTTGGGACCACCTAAATGTGATTTCGAGTGATTGGATGTAAAGTAAAGCATATTTAAGTGGTATTTGGAATTATTTTAGGCGAAATCAAGTACAATAAATAATAAAAGTAATACATTAAAAATGACTTACCATTATCACTGCTCGTATCACTCACATTTTTAAAATCTTCCAACTTAAAGGCTTTGTCCTGAAGTTCTTTTCCAAGTCATGAGCATCTGTAATTGTATGAGCTTCATTGTCGAGTATTGGTTTTACAAGTTTTGTAATGAGAGTTGCAGTCAGTGCTTTCTGATCACACTAGTCACATTTAAATGCCTCAGTGAACTTTGGAACAACAAAAACTTTAAATTTTTAAAACTAAATTCGTACTTCCCAGATAACGTAATGAGTGACCCGTAAAATTCAACATATTTTGCAGAAAGTAAACACATTTTTTTGAGGGGTAGCATATTGCTCCACGATCTTTCATCCTAATGAGGCACATCAATGGACTGTCAGTTGTGGCCGAGGATATCTGTCCCAAGCATGATTCACAGTTGGAATTTTCTTCCCCAACTCGAACAAGATAACCACATAACATGACCAAGGAAGACAACTCCAGAGTGACAGGTTTTTCTGAAAAGGCATGGTGTCATTCTTAATATCAATAACATCTAAGATAATATAAAACTACCGCGCGAGTTGGCCATGCGGTTAGGAGCGCGCAGCTGTGACCTTGCATCTGGGAGATAGTGGGTTCGAATCCCACTGTCGCCCTGAAAATGGTTTTCCGTGGTTTCCCATTTTCACACCAGGCAAATGCTGCGGCTGTACCTTAATTAAGGCCACGGCCGCTTCCTTCCAACTCCTAGGCATTTCCTATCCCATCGTCGCCATAAGACCTATCTGTGTCGGTGCGACGTAAAGCCCCTAGCAAAAAAAATCCCACTGTCGGCAGCCCTGAAGATGGTTTTCCGTGGTTTCCCATTTTCACACCAGGCAAATGCTGGGGCTATACCTTAACTAAGGCCATGACCGCTTCCTTCCCACCTAGCCCTTTCCTATCCCATCTGTGTCGGTGCGACGTAAAGCCATTATCAAAAACTTTCAGATATCTTAGGCCTATTAAAAATAGTACATATGAAAGAAAATGCAATAATCGTGAATTGATTAGCTAGCTTACCTTCGAGCGTCTCATCAAGTAGGTAGACCTATTTCCAGAACTGTTGCTGATCAGGATTACGATTATGGTGTACTCTCGGCTTGATTACCATTTCATCTATGATAAGGGATCCTAACATTTCCTCCACGCATGTCAAATTCATGGCTTCGTAATGGAGATTTTCTTTAATGAGGTGGTGGTGGTGATTATTGTTTTAAGAGGAAGTACAACTAGGCAACCATCCTCTGAAAAATGAAAACCTACAACCTGTTTTCCAGTCATTGACCGGGTCAGGGATGTAATTGAATGAATCATATATAGGCTATTAGTACGATGGGGTCGCCACTCCCAAAGTGATTTATTAACGATTGATAGATGCTACGAAATGAGAATGGAGGGTGTTGCTGGAATGAACGATGACAGGGAAAAACGGAGTACCCGGAGAAAAACCTGTCCCGCCTCCGCTTTGTCCAGCACAAATCTCACATGGAGTGACCGGGATTTGAACCACGGTATCCAACGGTGAGAGGCCGACGCGTTGCCGTCTGCCGTCTGAGCCTCTATATAACACTAATCTAAGGGAAAATGAACGGATCCGATATTTCGAAAAATGAAGATATCGGCGAAAGGAAGACAAGGGCCACGGGAACCTAATACCGTCGGGGTCGTAAAAAACAAGAGTTGACCAAGAGAAGTCGGCTAGGATAGATGGAAGTGAGGAGCCTAGCACAAGTAAATGGAAGCAATGCCAGGACTCAGCTAAGAGCCCCGTGATCGCTAACCCACGCTCCAAAGTTCAGAGGCCCTCGGGCCCCTTTTAGTCGCCTCTTACGACAGGTTGGCGATACCGTGGGTGTTATTCTACTGCCCCCACCCACAGGTGGACCTTAATGAGGGATGTTATTCTAGTTTTCTTCCATTCGAAAAGGCAACATAGGCCTAATTCTTAAGTGTCTTTTGATGCGGTAGTCGGAGGCAGTGAAGTGTTCTAATGAATCTGTAACCCATAAACTGAAGTCTCAATATTTAAAATGTAAATTACAGACTCTGGATGACGTCCCAGGCGACCAAAGTGAACCTAATTCCCCCCCCCCCCTGTCTGGATGTAGCAATTATCCACTTCTCCTGACGAATTGGACTTACAGTATGATATACTATATTTTATAGTGTATATGAAATTTACTTGGAGTTCACTTGAACACTAACAGTAAGTGAAATCTATAAGTAAACGTAATAAAAACACTTTTCTCCATATGTTTATACACTACAACAAATGCAAACTATAGCAAGATTTCGAGACATCTGGCGGCGGTACTACGAACCTGCTTGAGGACGGTTTTTATGCTCAGAACTAGCGCACACTTCCCGGCCTTGTATATCTCGTAGGCAACGGTACTGTACTAGCAAAACAGGTACTAGTATTTTTTTATTTTTTTTATTTTTTTTATTTTTTTGACCAGTGCTCCGTTGTAATCCGCAAGTGTGGTGTGAAGCCAAATACTGTATTTGGTGAAGCCCAATGTTTGAATGTTAACACTGCCGACTTACAGTCGAACTGTCGAACATCGCAATGGCAGGTGAGATTTTTTTAGAAATTGGACTTTTAGAATGCAGGATGTCAACGGGCATATGTATAATACTCTCTATTGCGTGTTTGTGTGGTGGTTATTGTGTAAATGAAGATATGTATTGAGACAAAAACACAAACACCCTGTTCCCGAGGGAGAGGAATTAAGAACGTGGTTAAATTCCCGGTTTGGCAGAGAATGCATATTATCCAGTCCGTGAAAAACAAGCAGTACAGCAATATCAGTACGGTACCTTGGGAGACAGGTTTTTAATACAGGCCGAATAGGCACGTACCTAGAGCCAATAACATACGCCTTGGGGGGCGGCGAGGGGCAGCAAATTTTGGCTAATACTATTTTTTCAATATTACCTACAACAATGTTTTGTATCATTGGAACAATTACAGAGAAATTAATGCCTTAATCTTTTACTAATTTATTCTTAGAACAACAAAAGACCTGTGTGGTCTTGTCCAATCAACATACCGGAACCGTATATTGATACTTACCATCCTTGTAAACTATTTGTTACCTCTTTCCCCCGTCCCTTTCAATATGTGTACTGGTGCGATAATGAGTGCCATCCGCTCATTAGGCTATACAGCGTAAACTTTTATTTCGTACGTATCGCCAATCCGTTACACGTCTGAATTATCTTAGATTGAAAAATCATATTGCTAAAACTAAGTTAATTTTCAGTCAAAAACGTCGTGCCGCGTGGAAAACATTTATATTTTCCCTTACTTCGCATATACCTCCCGTCCAATTATGGAGCGCTATCCGGACGTTGTCACATTCCTTCTCACATAACGGCCTCCGACCCATACCACAAGATATTCTCCTTTCCTTTTTCCATTCATTGACTCCGGATTATACATTACCTGTTTTTTTTTTCAATTCCTCAGTATCCCGCAAATAATCAATATTCCACCATCCTCCAACCCCTCCAGTTACGTGAATTGCAAGCTGTTCTCCATTCCGCATCTACATCCTCTCCTGGTCCAGATTACATTACCTATAAAATGCTTCGATTATTACCCTTGCGCGCGCAATCGATATTCCTGCACTTTTATAATGATATCTTGCTTACCACTCACACCCCTCTTCAGTGGAATGAATTTTTTCTCATTCCTATTCTCAAACCCCAAAAATCCCCTACAAACCCCGAGAATTATCGTGGTATCGTCCTAGGAACATGCGTGCGCAAAACATTTTGAAAACTACTTTTACAACGTTCGTTATGGTCACTGGAATATTATCATTTACTCCCTAAACATCAATATGCTTTTCTCAAAGGCCGTAGTACTCATGATCCTATTAATATTTCGGCCATAGACCTTCTTCTTGCCTAACACCGTAAATAAAGTACCCTTGCTATCATTTTGGATATACATAAAGCTTATGACTCAGCCCCATTAAATGTGCTTTGTGCTAAACTCGCTGCGAAACGGCTACCCGCCGCCTTCCTAATTATATTACAAAACTTATATACCTTTCGCTCGTTAACAATTAAATCGTCATACCATCATTTAACTAGTCGAACTTCCTGTAATGGCTTGCCTCAAGGAGATATATTAAGCGGACTTCTTTTTGCATTATATATTAGTGATCTTGAACACCTAATTTTGCAGCATGTTCGTGTTCTCATTTATGCAGAAGACATGACATGACTTCCCATGTTATTTATGCGTTTTCAGTGAGTTGACATAATTAAATAGTAGCGTGTATCATTCCTTGATATTTCCTCTCAACATGGGGAGAAAGGTATGTGCTGTGTTTGGCTGCAGTAACTATGAAGTAGAGAAGAATGCACGCTCGTTCTTCAGGTTCCCTCGTGACAAGAAAATGTAAGTGATATTGTGTCTGCATATGTATTCTTCCAGAGACAGAGATTTTTATAGTACTTCATAATCTTCTGACCTGCTCGACCCATGTTTTAACTGGCTTAAAATGTAATACGCATATTTTATTGTATAGTGCAGCAGTTAACCTTCAATACCGATGTGTTGTTGTAGGTGTGATCTGTGGGTTTTGAAATGTCACAGAAATGATTTGGATAAGGTGTACAAGAAAGAAGGGACGTTACGCTTATATTTATATAAGAATTATAAGATCTGTTCCGATCATTTCCAGGCCAGCGAATTTAAAAATCCTCGACTATACAGGCAAGGGTATGTTACATTTTTACTCTAATTGTACGTAAATATTCCTCAAAGCATCACTATGGACAACATTTTCATACTTTTCTCTCTTTTATCCCTCTTCTCAGATTAAAGCCGGGATTTTATAGATTTTCTTTCTGTTAGTAGGCTTCATGTCAAGAGGAAAATTGTCCAGCTATTAAATGTTAATTTATTGCATCATATGTGTAAGGAATGTGCCGATATTTTTATTGACAAGTGCCTTAATGTGGTGATACAATGTTTTTAAATGAGAAAAAAGACAAATCCAACCGTAAGAGTTCAGGCAGGAATGCTAAAGCGAAAAAAAGTAATGCATAAGCCATTTCACAGCAGTCCATTTCACAACTTGTTTATATGTCTAATTTCAGTCTTTGAATAATAACCTTTTAAATAATTCTTCATTCATTTATCCAGAATTGCTTTAGAAACATCGAAGTTAATGTCTCAATAACACTTTCTTCCTAGACGTAATTTATTTATCCATTCCCGTTTATACATTTCCATTGATATTTGAATTTAGCGCGATTTTTTCAGGTCAAGTCACTAGGAGCGTCACCGTCGAATTATCTCCCATTTTAGCAAGGCTAAATCCGTAAGTGTCGCGTATTGTCTCTACTGTATTTGCTGCTATATACACAGCTTATATTTCCTTGAATCAATTTCGACCTTCGCTTCTTAAACTATCTACGCTCCCTATGTATTTTCCCCCTTTAATCTTAATCTTTTTCACTATATGCCTACTGTCATTTATTCTAATAAGACTTCATTCTATGTATCCACGACCAAATCCAGTCTCCCTTGTCCCTCCTTGAAAAAAACCGCGCCTAACCCCTTTCGTAGGTGGTGTAAAAATTTATACTGATGGTTCTAAATATTCCCAAGGCGTTGGTGCTGCTTTTTACATTCCTCATTCCCAGACAATAGAACTTTTTCATTCCCAGCAACATTTTCCATTGTCTCGGCCGAATGATTTGCCATCCAACAAGCCTTACTTTATGCCCAACAACATTTCTTTCCCAAAGTCACAATTTATACTGATGCTCAAAGTGTTTTACATGCTCTAACATCTTTTCCCCCCTCTCTCAATTGGTATGTATACCATATTAAATCTTTACTTTTCCAACTTGAGCGTGATGGAGTATATTTAACTCTTGTTGGGATCCCAGGGCAATCTCACATTGCAGGTAATGAACACGACGATTCAGCTGCTAAAGAAGCCAGTCGAGTTTGTACCGCTCCCCTCTCAGTAGATATACCACCCCTAGATTACTTCTCGTTTTTACAGGAGACTGCCTATCGGGCTTGGCAAGATCAATGGATGATATAGATGTTGATTCCCATAGGGAATATGAAATATTTGTCCTGAATGAGCAAATTTATAATACCAATATAAATGGTCCGTTATTGGACATTATAAATTTTCCAGCTAGCTCATTCTTGGTTGCCAGCGTTTCGCCCTCGTGTGCTAGGGTGGGCTCGTCAGTTGGTACCTAGCACACCTATCAATACGCTGGCTAGTGCATACCGTGGAGGCCACTGCGTAGGCTAACTGGAGCCACCGGCAGTGCCAATGCACTAAGAGACTTTGTCTCATCACTAAAAATTGATGCCTGCTTGGCCATCAGATGATATAGATGTTGATTCCCATAGGGAATATGAAATATTTGTCCTGAATGAGCAAATTTATAATACCAATATAAATGGTCCGTTATTGGACATTAAAATTTTCCAGCTAGCTCATTCTTGGTTGCCAGCGTTTCGCCCTCGTGTGCTAGGGTAGGCTCGTCAGTTGGTACCTAGCACACCTACCAATACGCTGGCTAGTGCATACCGTGGAGGCCACTGCGTAGGCTAACTGGAGCCACCGGCAGTGCCAATGCACTAAGAGACTTTGTCTCATCACTAAAAATTGATGCCTGCTTGGCCATCAGATGATATAGATGTTGATTCCCATAGGGAATATGAAATATTTGTCCTGAATGAGCAAATTTATAATACCAATATAAATGGTCCGTTATTGGACATTATAAATTTTCCAGCTAGCTCATTCTTGGTTGCCAGCGTTTCGCCCTCGTGTGCTAGGGTGGGCTCGTCAGTTGGTACCTAGCACACCTACCAATACGCTGGCTAGTGCATACCGTGGAGGCCACTGCGTAGGCTGACTGGAGCCACCGGCAGTGCCAATGCACTAAGAGACTTTGTCTCATCACTAAAAATTGATGCCTGCTTGGCCATCAGATGATATAGATGTTGATTCCCATAGGGAATATGAAATATTTGTCCTGAATGAGCAAATTTATAATACCAATATAAATGGTCCGTTATTGGACATTATAAATTTTCCAGCTAGCTCATTCTTGGTTGCCAGCGTTTCGCCCTCGTGTGCTAGGGTGGGCTCGTCAGTTGGTACCTAGCACACCTACCAATACGCTGGCTAGTGCATACCGTGGAGGCCACTGCGTAGGCTAACTGGAGCCACCGGCAGTGCCAATGCACTAAGAGACTTTGTCTCATCACTAAAAATTGATGCCTGCTTGGCCATCAGATGATATAGATGTTGATTCCCATAGGGAATATGAAATATTTGTCCTGAATGAGCAAATTTATAATACCAATATAAATGGTCCGTTATTGGACATTATAAATTTTCCAGCTAGCTCATTCTTGGTTGCCAGCGTTTCGCCCTCGTGTGCTAGGGTGGGCTCGTCAGTTGGTACCTAGCACACCTACCAATACGCTGGCTAGTGCATACCGTGGAGGCCACTGCGTAGGCTAACTGGAGCCACCGGCAGTGCCAATGCACTAAGAGACTTTGTCTCATCACTAAAAATTGATGCCTGCTTGGCCATCAGATGATATAGATGTTGATTCCCATAGGGAATATGAAATATTTGTCCTGAATGAGCAAATTTATAATACCAATATAAATGGTCCGTTATTGGACATTATAAATTTTCCAGCTAGCTCATTCTTGGTTGCCAGCGTTTCGCCCTCGTGTGCTAGGGTGGGCTCGTCAGTTGGTACCTAGCACACCTACCAATACGCTGGCTAGTGCATACCGTGGAGGCCACTGCGTAGGCTAACTGGAGCCACCGGCAGTGCCAATGCACTAAGAGACTTTGTCTCATCACTAAAAATTGATGCCTGCTTGGCCATCAGATGATATAGATGTTGATTCCCATAGGGAATATGAAATATTTGTAGGTGTGCTAGGTACCAACTGACGAGCCCACCCTAGCACACGAGGGCGAAACGCTGGCAACCAAGAATGAGCTAGCTGGAAAATTTATAATGTCCAATAACGGACCATTTATATTGGTATTATAAATTTGCTCATTCAGGACAAATATTTCATATTCCCTATGGGAATCAACATCTATATCATCTGATGGCCAAGCAGGCATCAATTTTTAGTGGTGAGACAAAGTCTCTTAGTGCATTGGCACTGCCGGTGGCTCCAGTTAGCCTACGCAGTGGCCTCCACGGTATGCACTAGCCAGCGTATTGGTAGGTGTGCTAGGTACCAACTGACGAGCCCACCCTAGCACACGAGGGCGAAACGCTGGCAACCAAGAATGAGCTAGCTGGAAAATTTATAATGTCCAATAACGGACCATTTATATTGGTATTATAAATTTGCTCATTCAGGACAAATATTTCATATTCCCTATGGGAATCAACATCTATATCATCTGATGGCCAAGCAGGCATCAATTTTTAGTGATGAGACAAAGTCTCTTAGTGCATTGGCACTGCCGGTGGCTCCAGTTAGCCTACACAGTGGCCTCCACGGTATGCACTAGCCAGCGTATTGGTAGGTGTGCTAGGTACCAACTGACGAGCCCACCCTAGCACACGAGGGCGAAACGCTGGCAACCAAGAATGAGCTAGCTGGAAAATTTATAATGTCCAATAACGGACCATTTATATTGGTATTATAAATTTGCTCATTCAGGACAAATATTTCATATTCCCTATGGGAATCAACATCTATATCATCTGATGGCCAAGCAGGCATCAATTTTTAGTGATGAGACAAAGTCTCTTAGTGCATTGGCACTGCCGGTGGCTCCAGTTAGCCTACGCAGTGGCCTCCACGGTATGCACTAGCCAGCGTATTGGTAGGTGTGCTAGGTACCAACTGACGAGCCCACCCTAGCACACGAGGGCGAAACGCTGGCAACCAAGAATGAGCTAGCTGGAAAATTTATAATGTCCAATAACGGACCATTTATATTGGTATTATAAATTTGCTCATTCAGGACAAATATTTCATATTCCCTATGGGAATCAACATCTATATCATCTGATGGCCAAGCAGGCATCAATTTTTAGTGATGAGACAAAGTCTCTTAGTGCATTGGCACTGCCGGTGGCTCCAGTTAGCCTACACAGTGGCCTCCACGGTATGCACTAGCCAGCGTATTGGTAGGTGTGCTAGGTACCAACTGACGAGCCCACCCTAGCACACGAGGGCGAAACGCTGGCAACCAAGAATGAGCTAGCTGGAAAATTTATAATGTCCAATAACGGACCATTTATATTGGTATTATAAATTTGCTCATTCAGGACAAATATTTCATATTCCCTATGGGAATCAACATCTATATCATCTGATGGCCAAGCAGGCATCAATTTTTAGTGATGAGACAAAGTCTCTTAGTGCATTGGCACTGCCGGTGGCTCCAGTTAGCCTACGCAGTGGCCTCCACGGTATGCACTAGCCAGCGTATTGGTAGGTGTGCTAGGTACCAACTGACGAGCCCCCCTAGCACACGAGGGCGAAACGCTGGCAACCAAGAATGAGCTAGCTGGAAAATTTATAATGTCCAATAACGGACCATTTATATTGGTATTATAAATTTGCTCATTCAGGAAAAATATTTCATATTCCCTATGGGAATCAACATCTATATCATTTGATGGCCAAGCAGGCATCAATTTTTAGTGATGAGACAAAGTCTCTTAGTGCATTGGCACTGCCGGTGGCTCCAGTTAGCCTACGCAGTGGCCTCCACGGTATGCACTAGCCAGCGTATTGGTAGGTGTGCTAGGTACCAACTGACGAGCCCACCCTAGCACACGAGGGCGAAACGCTGGCAACCAAGAATGAGCTAGCTGGAAAATTTATAATGTCCAATAACGGACCATTTATATTGGTATTATAAATTTGCTCATTCAGGACAAATATTTCATATTCCCTATGGGAATCAACATCTATATCATCTGATGGCCAAGCAGGCATCAATTTTTAGTGATGAGACAAAGTCTCTTAGTGCATTGGCACTGCCGGTGGCTCCAGTTAGCCTACGCAGTGGCCTCCACGGTATGCACTAGCCAACGTATTGGTAGGTGTGCTAGGTACCAACTGACGAGCCCACCCTAGCACACGAGGGCGAAACGCTGGCAACCAAGAATGAGCTAGCTGGAAAATTTATAATGTCCAATAACGGACCATTTATATTGGTATTAAGATCAATGGAGTCAATCAACACGTTCCAAAGGTCATTACTATTATCAGCTTCAACCATCCATCCCCTCACAACCTTGGTTTTATAAGGGAACATATTCACGACGACATATCACTAATATTATACGCCTCCGGTTCAACCATGCTCTTACCCCTCAATATAAATATCCTTTTCGGCTCGTTACTTTGCCTTATTGTGTGTGTGGTGATTCTGTTGGTGACGCTAATCATATTTTTTTCGAAAGTCCTGTCTATTTATATCCTCGCCGTAAATTTCTCCATACGCTCATACACTCCTACAAGTATTCCTTGTTTGTTATTTGACCCTTCCCCTGGTTCTTAATCAATTTCTTGATGACGCTCATTTGACTTTGTGAATTTCTTTCTCGCTCCTGCTTCCATTTGAACTGTGTATACGATCTGTGCTCTAAGTGACTTCTGTATTTCATAGTAATACTGCTCATTTCATAATAGTTTTTCTGTTTTTTACGTGAGAATCAGCTGTATCACATGTGTAACTTTATGGAATTGTATATTTTCTCGTGCTCGGTTTTTTTTCAATATTAAATGTGTAGTGGCTGGGATAAAAGTATCAGGAGCCCATAAGCATCAAGAAGAAGAAGATGAAGAATACCGGAACCGTACCTACATTAGGTAACCTATCGTTCTTAACCCCCTTTCAATATGACCGTTCTGTCTCTAGAAATATTGCAATGCAACTTCAATTTCACGCAACTTTTATGTCGCCCAACAACGTGCGTGTTGTTTACAACGCCGGGCTGATTGGCTCAGTCGGCTAAGGCGTTGGCCTTCTAGCCCCAACTTGGCAGGTTCGATACTGGCTCAGTCCGATGGTATTTGATGGTGCTCAAATACGACAGCCTCGTGTCGGTAGTTGTACTGGCACGGAAAAGAACTCCTGCGGGACTAAATTCCGGCAGCTCGGCGTCTCCGAAAACTGTAACAGTAGTTAGTGGGACATAAAGCAAATAACATTATTATTATTATTATTATTATTATTATTATTATTATTATTATTATTAAGTTGTTTCACGCAAATTATAAGTTGTTTTCCTTGTTGCGTCGTCACTCGAAGAGTGACTCGCGGAGAGAAATCTTGCACGGTGGGTTTTTGAATGAATTGTTTGTGTATACTTTGTCTTTGGCAGCCTCCAAGTGGAGGAAGATTTTGAAAATAAAAAATGAAAAAAAAAGTTACGCGTACTGTACAAACTATGCGTGAGTTTAATGGCTCAGAGTGTCCTTGTGTCACTAAAAGTTCCGCGTACTATATAAACTATACGCGAGTTTTATGGCTCAATTTTACTGGTATACAACTTTTCTGGTCCGCTGTTGAGCTGTTTTGATTATGATTTGGGGAACATTTTTTCTGTTACTGAAGTCTTAGAAAGATGTAAAAGTGAAATAAGTAAATGTTGTGTAAGAGAATGGATTTTAAGCCGTGAACATAACAATAACCTAGTAACGCAACTCTACGATCGGCACGCCCCAGTGCGTACGGGAAAAGGTTCCAGAGCTCCTAAGCCGTGGATAAATGACGAAATTCGCCACTTAATGGCTAAACGAGACGCTGCTCATAGACGATACAAGCACTACCCAACGGAAGTGAACCACCAGACTTATAAAACACGGCGTAATAAAACGACCTCTAAAATTCGAAGCGCTAGACTACGTTACGCCCATAACTTGATTAGACCTGACGTACGCCCTGCGACGATGTGGAAATCTATGAAATATTTTGGTATCAATAACCAGAAATCTAACGATGAACTATATGTTAACGCAGATGAATTAAACGACCATTTCATCTCGCCAACGGGAATTAATCCGGTCGTAAAGGAGAAAACTATTAATACATATGATAATACGCCATCTCCACAAAGAGATCAATTTTACTTCAGTCACGTCACACCGCAAGAAGTGATTGACTCTATAAAACGCATCAAAACCAGGGCTAGGGGGTAGATAATATAGGCCATGAAATGCTCATGAAAATTCTCCACCACATCATTTATCCATTGGTGAATATTTTTAATTACTCACTGCAACAGGGGACTTATCCGGAAATATGGAAAATGGCCATAGTTCGCCCGCTTCCGAAAATAAGTCTTGCGAAGGACGTCGGTGACTATCGGCCGATTAGCATCTTATGCATATTGTCAAAAGCTTTAGAATTCATAGTTCACAAGCAAATTACCGACTATCTTATTCAACACAATCTTCTTGATATCCACCAGTCCGGCTTTAGACCAAAACACAGCACCTGCAGTGCATTAACACATGTAACTGATGACATAAGGCAAGCTATGAACAACAAACAACTGACAGTTCTAGCGTTATTGGACTTTAGTAAAGCTTTCGACACTGTTGACAGGGACATACTTATATCCAAATTAAATAGTTTAAATTTCTCCGCGAGTGCACTCCAGTGGATCAGATCCTATCTCACCGGTCGCCAGCAGTGTGTACTTAATAACAACAATGAATATTCAAATTGGCGTACGGTCGACGTAGGAATACAACAAGGATCTGTACTGGGCCCCCTATTTTTCTCTTTGTATATAAATGGCATATCTTCCGGATTAAAACACTGTAAATACCACTTATACGCTGATGACCTACAGATATATATACACAGCAAACCCGAAAACCTTCACTCAGAAACACGTCACCTGAATGAAGACTTGATGACCACAGATATATGGGCCAGAAATCACGGATTAAAATTAAACCCATCAAAATCCCAGGCAATAATTATTGGTTACCCTAAATTACTTTGCAAGCTCAATCGAACAGCGTTACCACAGTTGTCCATAAGTGGTACTCCCATACAGTATAGCCAAAATGTAAGAAATCTTGGCATAATATTTGACGAACATCTGTCCTGGTCTGCCCAAACTATATCTGTGTGTAGGAAAATATACGGAACGCTACGCTGTCTCAGTAAATTCAAATTCACTTTCCCTTTTAAACTAAAGAAAATTCTTGTTGAATCACTCGCATTACCTCATTTTGATTATTGCGACATAGTTTACAACAACCTAGGAGTAGACTGGGGAAGGAAATTACAGTGCGCTCAGAATGCCTGTGTAAGATTTATCTGTGGACTTCGTTACGCTGACCATGTCACACCGTCTTACACGCGGCTCGGGTGGCTTCGCCTGCAAGAACGACGCACACTTCATACTCTTTGCTTCTTGCATACTATTCTTAAAAGTTCTCAACCAGCCTATCTCCGTGATCGAATGAAGCTCCTCTCCACAGACCATAACAAAAATACCCGATCCTGCAGCACCATGTGTTTATCCCTTCCTGTACACAGAACAGCAATCTACACGAAATCATTCACCGTTACCGCAGCCCGACAATGGAATCTCTTACCAGTGGACGTCAGAAGCATGTCCAGCAGCTTAGCTTTTAAACATGCCTGTGTCGAAATACTAGGTGAACATGCATGAATCATCAAATTATGACCTAAAAACACCTACTCCTACCGCCTCTTCATCATCATTTCCCTCTTCCTTTCAAAGATATTCTTCTTCTTCCTCTCCTACTTCTTACTAATCCTTCTCTTCACCTCTCAACTGAAGGCGATATTTCGGTGTACTGTAGAAATGTATATATTTTCTAAACTTTTTCTTAAGTAGTTGTTATAGTACTCATTATTCATAATGATATTCTTAGTACTCATTATTCATAGTTATATTCTTAGTATTCATTATTCATAATTATATTCTGCACTTTACGTACGATTTATATTATATAGATGATATGATCTTTTTTTTAAAAGTGTGGTTACTTTTGTTAATGGTATTACCCACTGTTGTCCATATTATCATATTATTGTCATCAGTAGTTATTATTAAGTGTTCTAGGTTAAAACTGGTTAAGTGTAAGAAAGGGAGTACATCCCTAACTTTGCCAGGATAAATAAAACATATTACTATTACTATACAATAAAACTTCCACCAAGGGATCAATGATTACTTGACAATGACTTTCATATCATTTGCTGTTGACCCATGGCGAACTTTCCTTGTAATGTTGTCCATCACTATATTAAACAGCACTGGTGAAAGTACACTTCCTTGTCGAACTCCTCTGTCTGTTCTAAACCATTCTGATTTTTTGCCATCTATTATAACAGAGTTCAGACATTTGTTATACATGTTTCTAATTCTGAATTGCATTTCTCTTGGCAATTCCATTCTATTCAGCCCTTGCCGTCTCTCTTCTCTCCTCTTCTAACCGTGTCATAAGCTTTTGTATATCTATTAATGCAACTGCGATGTCTTTCCCAAATTCCATTTCTTTTCTACTACTTGTTTAGCCATAAATATGGCATCAATAGTTGATCTCCCAGGTCTAAATCCTTGTTGTTCTTTCCTTAATTGTGAATTTATCTTGTTCTTGATTTTTTGTAAGATTATATAGATATATATTGTAACCGTAAGTTTGTTTTGATGGTTAGCTGAACACGAGACTCGGCACAGGGATGACCGGTCCTTATCTGACTTGTTACAGAGGAGGGGGAAGTAAGATAAGTATAATGGAATGCTAATTTTTTTCTAAAGTTTATTCATAAAATAAAGTCAGAGTTTTAACATCACCTCAGCACAGCAGTTACAATGAGTACTTCTCCTGGGGTTGAACTGGTCCTTGTACATTGCGGGGTCGCAATGTTTGCTCACGGTGCCACTATCTTCCGAGCCGGTCTCGAATATCTCGGAGGTCTGGATGGTCTAGGGCAGGGATGGCGAACCTATGCCACGCGTGTCACCAAGTGACACGCGAACACGATTTCGGTGGCACGCCACACGAACATAATATATAGGTATCTAATTTATTAAATAATTTGCTTTACGTCGCACCGACACAGATAGGTCTTATGGCGGCGATGGGACAGGAAAGGCTTACGACTGTGAAGGAAACCGCTGTGGCCTTAATTGCGGTTTGGCCTCAGAATTTACCTGATGTGAAAATGGGAAACCACGGAAAACCATCTTCAGGGCTGCCGACAGTGGGGTTGGAACCCACTAACTCACAGCCGCGCACACCTGACCGCGCGGTCAACTCGCCCGGTGATAATATTTAATGACGAAGTGTTTTACAGTGGGAGCTTATTATCTTTTTACAAAATAATAATATTAGGTATTCTCGAAACTTACGTACGTAAAAATGTTTTTTTTTCTTCAGTATTTGCAAGATACGACTACGGAACATGCAATCAAATGCGTTTACAAGATATCTATCTAATAAATGAATTAATCAGTAAATAAATAACATACGAGTATTACGAAACATAATGGGAAATTTAGAAGGGAAGTCGGGGGCGGGGGGGTTCCAGGCTGTAGACATTCCTTAATGGAAAATAAGTGGCACAGTCAACAGTTGAGAATAATAAACCAGACTTAAAATGGCACACTTGTTGGAAAAGGTTCGCCATCCCTGGTCTAGGGGCACTCGTGGTCTCGGTTGTAACATAGCACTGGGTATGAAATGGATTCAAAGTAATTGATCTGCACAAATGAGATTACGGTCAGTAGCGTTCTTTAACGAGTCACAAGTTGCAGTCAATTGTCTTCACTGAGGGATTTCACTAATTAATTAGAAGAACACAGTCATTACTGATGGATTAAGCTGAACTCAAAATTAAACTTCTGATGTGTTAATCACGTAAAAAAATAAAGTCACCCTGTTAAAGTTAAGTGTGGGAACATTGTCCGAATAACTATGTAGAAAACAAGGTATCTCGTTTGACACACAACATCAAAGGAAAAAGAATAAGTTCCGTAAATTTAGTCCCGTTCACTATCGAAAATGGCAAAAGAAAACACTGTCCTTCGTGGAACCGTCCTTGGTTCGACACAAGTCTTATCGGGATAATTAGAGAATGTTAAATGCACCAGATCGTTTAAATACTGTACTGAGTTTATGCTCACTTAAGAATCTGGACACTTGTAAAATAGAATCAAAGTTCGACAACACTGTTAAATACCGGTATGATTAATTATATCAGTCGTTCGTAACATCGACGTACAGTTTGAAAAAATATTCCAACGCCTTCGATAGAACAGCTATGCACTAAGATGCTTCACTACCGTAAATTCAATAACCTGAACAGTCTGAAAATATTCGATTATGTTCGACTACTAGTACAGTTTGTCAAAATTAAATATAAAATCATGGACATTTTCGACGTTTCACTGATGATCACGTTTCAACGCTTTCAGTATTCAATGTAAAGTTAATCACTTTCGTACGAACATCAAATTATATTAGCGTAACCTCGCATTGGTGAGAAAATGTAGGTTTCTGTCACACTGTTCTCGTAAATGGCGGAACTCCTCAACTGTTCACACTTCAACTAAGGCGCAGTTTCTATCACCACACGCACGACACTGAAAATATTCTAAGTCTTGCAGTGCGTCGTAATACGCGGACTTAAACTTTCGCAGAGGGTCGAACTGACGACTTACATAATAACCGCAGAGTATCCAACAGCCGGCCGTCCGATCTCGGCTGTGGTACAAGGTGAGCTGGCTTGACAAGCGAAATGCCTGCCTTTTTATTCAGTATCCCCAAGAAATTGTAATGGCTAATATCTTCCGTAATTTTCAACAAATCTCCTTGAAACTTGGGATTCATGATTATAAAAAAAAATAAGCTACACGGTGATGTAGTTCATTACTTCATATCTTAATTCATTCAGAAGAAATTAATGATGGAAGGGAATCGAACATCCCGTCGTCTGACGTAATACAACCTTGACCAAGTTCTCCAGTTTTGACGTCGCACTCCCCCGCTGCTCACAGGGGAACCGTGTTCGGCGGGTAGCATAACTCCACACACATCGGGGATTTTAATTTAGAACCGTGTTACGGGTATAATATATATAATAAGAGTTTTGTCTGCACATTGCTCAGAATTTAAAAAGGATGGTATTTCTGTATCGGTCGTGTACGCAGTAACAAGGAAATGCACTTTTTAATTTTCCGTAATTTCTGTCTGTCTAATGTACACGCATCACGAGAAAATGGATGAAGAGAATTTAATAAAAATCCATATGTAAAGTCCGGGACTTAGTCGCTACAATCTAGGCCATAAATAATCTTAATCACGCTGAGAGAAATGGTAGTTTAGGGGAAGGCCTAAAATTTAATTCTCAAATATTTGTTATTAGTGGTCCTATCTTAATGAAAATCAGTATGTAAAGTCCGGGAATAAGTCGCTACAATCTAGGCCATAAATAATCTTATACACACCAAGAAAAATGGTATTTTAGGGGAAGGTCTAAAATTTAATTCTCAAATATTTATGTTATTAGTGGTCCTATCTTAATGAAAATTCGGGGAATAAGTCGCTACAATCTAGGCCACTGAGTTTTGCATTGATTGAGATCTTCTTCTTGTTATAGGTGTTCATACTTAGTTTGTATGCCAACATTTTGTTGTTTCTCGATATCAGTGCCTCTTTCTCTGACTCTCCCAGATATTTAAATTTCTCTACTTTACAAATCCTCCCTCCCTCCATTGCCATCCCTCTGGGTGCTGTTTCGATGTTGGTCATGCACTGTCTCTTCTCGAAGGAGATTCGTAAGCCTGCCTTACTTGCTTGTTCCTGGAGCTGGGCAATCTGGTTCCATGCCTCCTCTATTGACTTGGGCAGAATCACAATGTCATCCGCAAAGGCAAGGCAAGGCAATGAAATTGAAATAATAAATAAGGTAGTTCAACCTATTCAATACAAATAAATACGAAATGTAGTGTTACATTCCTATTTAATTATAAGTGGAAGTGGTACCGGTTTCGACCCCAATCCGGGTCATCATCAGCCGAATAAAACGCAAAAAACAATGCATAGGTAAGAAAGAAATTAACAAGTCCCCACAAAAACAGTTGAAAAGGAAAAATAAAACAACGGGGATAGGCACTGTAAAATTCAGAAGAAGTAGAACGTAAGTCACTCAAAAGAAGCTAGGGGCTTTACGTCGCACCGACACAGATAGGTCTTATGGCGACGATGGGATAGGAAAGGCCTAGGAGTTGGAAGGAAGCGGCCGTGGCCTTAATTAAGGTACAGCCCCAGCATTTGCCTGGAGTGAAAATGGGAAACCACGGAAAACCATTTTCAGGGCTGCCGATAGTGGGATTCGAACCAACTATCTCCCGGATGCAAGCTCACAGCCGCGCGCCTCTACGCGCACGGCCAACTCGTCCGGTCTCAAAAGAAGCAAGGTGCAATCTTCTGAACAGCAGCATAGTACACGCAAAGTTTGGCATTGTCTCATAATGTTTACGAGAAGCGGAGAACAGTTACATGAGCCAGCTTGCATACACTATCAGGCGCGAAGTCATAACACAATCGCCTGATAGTGTATGCAAGCTGGCTCATGTAACTGTTCTCCGCTTCTCGTAAACATTATGAGACAATGCCAAACTTTGCGTGTGCTATGCTGCTGTTCAGAAGATTGCACCTTGCTTCTTTTGAGTGACTTACCTTCTACTTCTTCTGAATTTTACAGTGCCTATCCCCGTTGTTCTATTTTTCCTCTTCAACTGTTTTTGTGGGGACTTGATCTTTAATTTCTTTCTTACCTATGCATTGTTTTTTTGCGTTTTATTCGGCTGATGATGACCCGGATTGGGGTCGAAACCGGTACCGCTTCCACTTATAATTAAATAGGAATGTAACACTACATTTCATATTTATTTGTAATGAATAGGTTGAACTACCTTATGTATTATTTCAATTTCATTTTGATATATTTCAACACAGAACATCATGAAATTTTTACCTTTAAAGGCAAGGCAGTCGACTGCAGTCCCTCTATTCTTATATCCCATTCCTATACCACCTATTCCTTGCATTTTCTTGTGCCACTCTCTAATGACCTTGTCAAGAACACAGTTGAATAAAAGGGGAGAAAGTCCATCTCCCTGTCTGACCCCTGTTTTAATCGTAAAGGATTCTGATAGTATCAGCCTGAATGTGATCTTGGATGTTGCGTCAGTCACAGTCTGTTTAATGAGCTCTGTGGTCTTCCTATCTAGACCCATTTCTTCTAGGATACGGATCAGTGTTTCTCTATCTGCCGAATCGTAGGCCTTCTTGAAGTCCACAAATGTGAGCACGAATTTCTTGTTCCCCTGTTTCTGGTATGCTGTGATCAACTTCAGGTTCAGGATCTGTTCTGCACATGACCTTCCCTTTCTAAAACCTCCTCCTTGATACTCGCCAATTTGCAGTTCCAATTGTTTTTCTGCTCTATCTAGCAGTGCCTTTGAAAAGATCTTATATGTCTCTGGTAGTAGGGATATTCCCCTGTAATTGTTGACGTCTGTCTTATCTCCTTTCTTGTGAAGAGGGCGTATTAACGCTGATGTCCATCCATCTGGCAGTTTCTCTTCTTCCCAGATATTGTGTAGGATTCTTATCAGTTCAACAATCACTCTGTTGTCAGCATATTTCCAAAGTTCTGCAATAATCCCATCTTCTCCAATTGCTTTGTTGTTCTTTAAGGTCTTGATGATTCTCATGACTTTGTCCTCAGTCGGAGGGTCCGAGTCTAGGTTTGGTTCCTTATGACTGTAGTCGAATTTCTGAGATGGTGGCTCAAAATTGAGGAGTTTTGCAAAGTAGCCTGCCAGAATCTGGCAATTCTCCACATCACTGTAAGCTACTTTTCCTTCTTGGTTTCTGAAGTTGAGGCTTGGTGGATCATATCTACTCAAGGTGTTCTTGAATGTTTTATAACAGTCCCAAGTGTTATTTTTTTAAAATCCTGTTCGATCTGAATCAAGCGTTCCTTTTCATTCCTTCGCTTCAGATTCCTGATGGTCTTGGATGTTCTTTTCCTTGTTTTCTGGAACTTCTTCTGGTTCTCTGGTGTTTTCTGGGAACACCAATTCTTTCAGCTTTCTTCGATTGCATCATCACATTCAGTTGACCACCATGCATGTTTCCTCTTTTTCTCCAGAGGAACTGTGACTCTTACAGAATCAATCATAGCCTCTTTTAACTGTTCCCATCCCTGGTACTGTCTTTTGTTTAATTATGTTGCAAAATCTTTGTGCATTCTGAGAATTTCTCTGTCAAACTTCGTTGTTCGAGTTGTGTTCCTGTTTTCTGGGATCTTGGGATGATCTTGACTTTGATCTAGGAGAGGAAGTGATCTGAAACTAAAATTAATTTTATTAATGTTTGAAATTTTACCTTGGAGACATTATACTGTATTACTTTATTCATTATATTAAAATAATAGTAATTGCAATTTTAACTTATCAAGTTTAAGGAGGGGGTGCAAAGTTATTTGGGCCCAGAGGCGTTGCAGTATTAAATTCGGCCCTACTCGTGATTGGTACTGATTTTGTTGACTTAAGTTTTGCAACTGTTGCCACCTGACGCCAAGGCTGTGGCCTTCCTGGAAGACCTGAGGGTTGCTATTGACCATAAGATTCACCTGCTGCCCTCACTTCTACAATCTCCAACCTGAACCTGCAATGCTGTCAATGACCTTGTCTCCAGATACGCTGAAGTAGCTCACCAAAAGGGGGTGGAGATTGAGAGAGAAGGAATATACATAAAAAATTTATTTCAGTGTAAGAAGGAAAAGAAGATGAGGAACAGAATGGACATGGAGAGAGAAGTAAAGTCTAGAACAATTGAGGCAAGAAGGAAAGTTGGAGAAACCCCAACAGATATTTTGTATAATACTATTAATAATTTTGCACCCCATTCACTACTTTTACATAGGATTGGGAATTCTTCTTGTTCAAGAGACTTGAGGTCGGCAGCCGAAGTCTCAAGAATCCCGTAACACTTCTCAAGTGAAAAGAATAGTGCTGCACTCTCTGCTCACATGTTTGAATCACAATGTGTTGCGAACATCTCTCGTGAAATGCAAGAATTGAACTACTTCAAAGGATCACGTGCACAATATCGTTTAGAATCTCTTGCCTTTAGAGTATTATATATTGGATCTTTGTTAATATTAGCGCAACTGCTTATCTACAAAAGGAACTGAAATAAAACAAAACCCAGTTTAAGAATTCTTTGAGACAATCAAAATATTAGTGTTTATTCTTTTTGATGTTCTCTCCAGTTTTTTTAAAAACTTGATATTCAACTAACATTTTTACTACTTAATCACAAAAATAAATAAAAGGAATAAAGAAGAAGAGGAGCATAGTTCAAGCTCCAAACACAACCTGTAAAGGAGAAGGCTAACCGATGCTTGACTGCCTTGAAATGTCTCGCATCTCTTCGAATGGCAAATACTCCCTGATGTATTTTTGTTTCCAAAACTAATACAATGGAAATAAATATTACATTTCACATTTCACTTTATTTTCTGGATCTTTTGTTAAGGACTTGCATACATGCTCCTTGTGCACTAAAAATATTACATTTATAAAAATTGTAAGCAGAAGTGCAGCATTTTTCTGCCGTCCATCATAAATCGAAGGCTCAGGCTCAAATGAAATGGCAGATTCTGCTAGTCGCGTCGTGGGTTGGTAGGTGGTTTGATTTACTCCAAGCTTCCTGCTGGCACATATGTCTTTGCTTTTCATTGGGAATGGAAGACCAAATCACACCCTCGGCTCTTGCCGATGATCGAAACATCGCAGTATATTACCG
Organism: Anabrus simplex; assembly: GCF_040414725.1. Lineage (NCBI taxonomy): Eukaryota > Metazoa > Arthropoda > Insecta > Orthoptera > Tettigoniidae > Anabrus > Anabrus simplex. The sequence goes on along the minus strand of NC_090273.1, from coordinate 79,199,670 downwards.
CTCTCAGTGAACCGCATGACTTCAGAAGTGTGTGTACACTTTGAGTGTGTTGTGAGATGAGCCTTGTCAGGTACACACTGAGAAGTTCTCTAGAAATGTACTTCATTTTTCATCTCTTTGTCAAGCACTGCCTACATTTCTAAACGGGAACGCTATCTTACCTCTCAGATATGCAGTAGAATCAATATGATTGCACCTTCTTGTTGAATATCTGCTTACTGGAGACCAGAAAGTTTTCCTTCAAATGGCAATGTATCATCTGAAGGGGGGCAGTCACTATAATTGGAAAGGTCTTCTTAATATGTAACAACAAATAATTTTTCTAAGAAAATGTTGTATTAACAGGAAATATTTCTATGTACAACAAGTAAAAAAGAAATACATTTAAAATAAATTTTATACAAACTATATATGAATATGTGGGTTTTCCCCCCTAGCAAAAAATTAAAATAAAATTCCACATATACTATATCCAAACCAATTATTCTGAAAACCAACAATCTGAAAAAATTGTATTTACAAAGCCAACCTGTCACACAAGCAAGTACATACAAAGTATACAGAGACACAATTGACATGCTTCTTTCAAAATGCTATTCGGTTTCTTCATCCAGTTGTATAATATTGACAGTTACATAAAAATTGAGTCATACAAAACATTTAGAAAATATGTACACCTAATCACTGTTGTCATCTGCTTATTGAATCAGTACTTTGAGAACTTGAAGTAACAGAAGAACTTTTTTTCAGTTTTTGTCCATTTTCTTTCTTTCTCTGTGAATGCTTGGTGGTCTTTGGTTTCTTCTTTGGAGACTTCTTCTTTTTAGCCCCCTTCCTGGCTGCAGCCCTTTGTTGCTGGGAAGTTCGGAAAGTAATACACTGCAATAATGAAACAATGATTGTTTAAATGAGGGATTAGAATTGTAGAGTACAAGTTGAAGTTTCATAAACACTCCTACCACATTACAGGAACAGCAGGATTTGCAGTTAGGCAACAGACAGCATAAGAAGCTATGTTACCAAAGACATGTACCGCTCAAAAGAGAGAAAAACTAGAATTGCTATAGCACAGGAAGCATTCTACAGCAAATCAAGGCTGATTGTGGACCACTAAATAAAAATCTAAAAAAAGAGACTGCCAAAGTGCTATGTTTGGAGTGTGCTAATGTATGGAGCAGAAGATGTTCATAACCACTCACGAACTTCTCAGTGATGTTCATAACCACTCAGGAACTTCTCAGTGATCCCTCCTATAATAAGGTGCTAAAGAATGATCCTAGCATACCATTAAAAGGAAAACAGTGTCTCTTCTTAGAGCTAGCTTGATTCCGAACAATGTTTCTCGTGATTTGCGACTGCAGACTTAAGGTCATTCGGTTTACCGTAAACCCACCAATAATGATGGATATCTTCCCGGGTCCTCTCACCACCATCCTTGCCAAAGGCATGCTTTGCTTAACACCCGTATTAGCCGAGCAAAGGAGGTTTGTGGGGAGGATAAATTAAATGGTGAACTTGAGTTCCTAACCAAACCATTTCTTAACAATGAAACAGATTGACGAAGTGCTACATCCTAAGCCAAAAGTATAGAATTGACAATATTGTTAAAAAGCACACTATCAAAACCATCTTTAAACCTAATATTATCACAGATCTGCTAAAGATCCTATTGATTTAAACTGTGCCAGAATATATATGACTCCTTATTCTTGTGGATCGATGTTGGCCAAACATGTAGGAAGGTAGCAACAAGGCTTAAGGGACATCGCAGGCACTTACGTCTTTGTCAACCAGAGAAGTCTGCTATGGCAGAGCATGCCATATATAATGACCATCAAATCATTTTTGATGCAACATGTGTCATTTGTAAAGAGAAACATTTTATACATAGAATCATTCATGAGGTGACAGAAATTGCTGAACACCCAAATAATTTTTTCAAAGGGGATGGTTATATACCAAGTAGATCATGGCTACCCTCCATAGTTAACTCTTCAACATCATTCTCCTTGACCCCAGAAGCCCTGGAATGAACTTCATTTCTAACAGGGTATTTCTATCTTGAGTCTGGCTACTTCTTCGTTTTGTCTCATGGCTGAGGTGTCGTGACTATCATAATATTCAGCCATCTAGCCGATGAACCATACTCCACCATTCTTCCCTATCTAAAGCTTTCAATGTGGTTGCTCTGAGAGAACTCTGTAGGGGGCCGTTCACCATGTCAATCTATCATGTTGGTACTCGTCCTTTTTGTCTGGTTCCCTGGACTTTGCCCTCAATAATCAGCTTTTGAAGGCTACCATCTCGGCGCATTATATGTCCAAAGTAATATATAAGTAATAATAATAACAACGTAAACGTTTTCACCTTTTCAATACTAAAATATATTCACAAAATTATAAATTACACGGTACTAGTTTCGACCCATCTAGGGGTCATCATCAGCCATATTGGAGCAAAGATCACTTTTGGCGAAATCCTAAGAAAATGTTATTTTAAAGAATAACAAGTGAAATGAGATGTTATTATGGTAATAGTTAATAATACAAGGAATATACATACTAAGAGGTTTTTAACAAAGAATAAAGTATAAATGGGGTGTTGTAAAAATTATAATCATGGAAATCAGTAAGTTCTTGTATTGAAATGACATATATAAAATTATATATGGCTTAGGAAGAGGGCTTAAGGTGGGGCTGAAGGGTGCGGGAGAAAGTGTAATTGTCTTGGAAAAGTACCTTTGATTAAATTTAGGATTGAGTTTAGGTTGGCTGCATTATTGTTTCTGAGGAAAGTGATAAATAGATCGAAGAGTATGTTGGGTTTCTCTGAGATTTCATTGAGATTGTGACTGGCATTAAAGTATTGGTCTAGGTGTATGTAGTAATTTTCCATTATGTTGAGTAAAGGGCCCTTGTTTGCTAATACGAGGATGTCCATGTCTTGTTCAATATTGGTGAAGTTATAGTTATAATCTTGCATGTGTTGGCCGATGGCTGAAAACCTGTTGTATTTTATTGCGTTAGTGTGCTCGTGGTATCTGATAATGAAGTTTCTCCCTGTTTGCCGGATGTAGGTTTTTTTACAGGTGGTACATTTGATCCTATAAACTCCTGATTTTAAAAAACTGCTGGTCTTGTTGATGTGTGAATTATTGTATAAAACGTTCATGTTCTTATTGTTGGTTTTGAAGGCTATTTTAACGCCTTGTTTCTTAAAGATGTTGGTTAACTTGTAGATATCATTGTTGAACGTGAAGGTGGAAAATGTTAGAGGTTTGGTTATTTCTTTTTTGAGGGTAGTTTTTGGGCGATGTTTGTGTTTATTGATTATCCTTTCTATAAAATGATTGCTGAAGCCGTTGAATTTTGCGATTCCGCAGATTGTGTTGAGTTCGTTTTTTAGATCTTTATTGGACATAGGTATGCTGAAGGCTCGGTGAACTAGGCTGTTGTATGTGGCTCGTTTGTGGGACTGGGGGTGCACTGAATCTTGGCGAATGGTGGAGGCTGTTTGAGTGGGTTTTCTGAAAATTTTATAACTGAAAGAATCTGAGTTTCTAGTGATGGTTAAATCTAGAAAGTTGATTTTTTGATTTGATTCGGATTCTAGTGTGAATTTGATATGAGGATCAATATTGTTGAGTCTTAAGAGGATGGTGGGTGCGTTAATTGATTTCTCATTCATGATTACAAAGACATCGTCGACATATCTGGCCCAAAAGAGAATGTTTTCAAATTCGTTGTCAATTTTGGTGTATTCGAGGAAGTCCAGGTATATTTCTGCTAAGATACCTGAGGCCGGTGACCCCATTGCCAAACCATTTTGTTGATATATGACATTGTCAAAAGTGAAGAAGTTATTGTCGATGATAAGTTTTAATATTGTGATAAAGTCTTGTATCTCTAGTTTGCTTAAGTGGCTGTTTTTGTTTAAATTGTTTATAATTATCAGAATTAATTTTGATACTTGTATGCTTGGGTACATGTTTACAATATCGAAAGAGTGGATGGAGTGATCCGGTTGCAAATTGAACTTGTTTAGTTTTTCTACTAGCTCAGATGTGTTTTTAATAGACTTTTTGGATAAGAATTGATAATTTTTTCTTAAGAAACATTGGATGAATTGTGATATTTTGTATAAGGGGCTCGGTCTATAGTTGATAATTGGCCGGATGGGAATTCCATAGAGATTGAAAAGTAACGGTGACAGGATACATCCCTGACGAACTCCAGCCCTCGTACAAAACTGCTGAGACTGTTTGTTTCGAATCTTCACAGTGGCTGTAGTTTCCTTATAAAAGGACTTGAGGTGGTCAATCAAATGGAGTGGCAAACCCATGTCATCCAAAATTTTCCAAAAATGGTTCCATTTGACAGTATCCAAGGCCTTTTGGTATTTAAAGTTAAAAACTTCATGATCGTTCCGTATTGAATAGAGAAATAAGAAGATGTACAATATTAGAAGGATCCACCTTTCAATACTCCGTTGTAAGTTGAACTAAAAAGAAGTCACAACTTGTTTATTGGGACCGGTTTCAACACATTACAAGTGTCATCATCAGCCAAATAGTAAAATAGGGCAAGATATAAAGATCTTAAAACAACTAATACATTGAACACAGGCAAAAAATTAACATTGATTCATATCGTAGCAATTCAGTTAATGTCCAAAACACAATGATCGCAGTCAAGAGAGTAAACAGAACATCATTGTCTTGCACCGAAAACAAATATAGTTGAAGGTCACAAGCAGGTCAAGTATGCACTTATGTAGAGTCGTTGCTAGGCAGGTCTTGTAGGCATTTGTTTCTCAGGCCGAAGAGTAAAAGGTGACGTAATTGAAGTCTTAGGAAAACAGTGTAGGATTTAATTTCGTCAAATTCAAAGTAGGTATATAAGTTTGAAAATAATTTAAAACATTAAAAAGAATGAAGTCAAATAAAAATATATTAAAAATAGGAAGAAATAATAAAAGAAAATTGCAATGTGAGGTTCAACTCGAAACAACTTGCCGTAGTAATTGATAGATGAATGGGAGATGATAAATAGAGAAAAGGTTGGGGAACGTTTATTAGAGGGTGGTGGTGGTGATTATTGCTATTAGAGGAAGTACAAATGGGTAAATATCTTCTATATAACACTAAACCGAGGAAAAAAGAGGAAGAGGTCCGACACTTCGAAAAATGAAGATATCGATAAAAGGAAGACAAGGGCCACAAAGGGCGTGAAAATGAAAGATTCCCTAGCCCTTGCAAACCTAATAGCGTCGGGGTCGGAAAAGAACAAGAGTTGACCAAGGGAGGTCGGTCAGGATAGATGAAAGTGAGGAGCCTGGCACAAGTAAGTGGAAGCAATGCAGGACTCAGCTAAGGGTCCCGTGGTCGCCAACCCATGCTCCGAAGTTCAGAGCCCCTGGGGGGTTAGAGAGTGGGAAGGAAAGGAAAAATGGAAGGGATCCAATATTTCAAAAAATTAAGATATCGGCCAAAGAAAGACAAGAGCCACGAAGGGCGTGAAAATGAAAGACTCCCTAGCCCTCGGAAACCTAATAGCATCGGGGTCGGAAAAGAACAAGAATTGACCAAGGGAGGTCGGACAGGATAGATGAAAGTGAGGAGCCTGGCACAAGTAAGTGGAAGCAATGCCAGGACTCAGCTAAGGGCCCCGTGGTTGCCAACCCACGCTCCGAAGTTCAGAGCCCCTGGGGCTTAGAGGGTGGGAGGGAAAGGAAGAAAAGGGGGGGAGGAACTAAGGAGGATCAAGGGGGGTGTTGCGGAAGGGGGAAGTGGCACGAGAGGGTATTGTTTAAATTGTGAAATTGTGCTTCCACTTACTTGTGCCAGGCTCCTCACTTTCATCTATCCTGTCCGACCTCCCTTGGTCAACTCTTGTTCTTTTCCGACCCGATGCTATTAGGTTTCCGAGGGCTAGGGAATCTTTCATTTTCACGCCCTTCGTGGCCCTTGTCTTTCTTTGGCCGATATCTTCATTTTTTGAAATATTGGATCCCTTCCATTTTTCCTTTCCTTCCCACTCTCTAACCCCCCAGGGGCTCTGAACTTCGGAGCGTGGGTTGACGACCACGGGACCCTTAGCTGAGTCCTGGCATTGCTTCCACTTACTTGTGCCAGGCTCCTCACTTTCATCTATCCTGTCCGACCTCCCTTGGTCAACTCTTGTTCTTTTCCGATCCCGACGCTATTAGGTTTGCGAGGGCTAGGGAGTCTTTCATTTTCACACCCTTCGTGGCCCTTGTCTTCCTTTTATCGATATCTTCATTTTTCGAAGTGTCGGACCTCTTCCTCTTTTTTCCTCGGTTTAGTGTTATATAGAAGATATTTACCCATTTGTACTTCCTCTAATAGCAATAATCACCACCACCACCCTCTAATAAACGTTCCCCAACCTTTTCTCTATTTATCATCTCCCATTCATCTATCAATTACTACGGCAAGTTGTTTCGAGTTGAACCTCACATTGCAATTTTCTTTTATTATTTCTTCCTATTTTTAATATATTTTTATTTGACTTCATTCTTTTTAATGTTTTAAATTATTTTCAAACTTATATACCTACTTTGAATTTGACGAAATTAAATCCTACACTGTTTTCCTAAGACTTCAATTACGTCACCTTTTACTCTTCGGCCTGAGAAACAAATGCCTACAAGACCTGCCTAGCAACGACTCTACATAAGTGCATACTTGACCTGCTTGTGAACTTCAACTATATTTGTTTTCGGCGCAAGACAATGATGTTTTGTTTACTCTCTTGACTGCGATCATTGTGTTTTGGACATTAACTGAATTGCTACGATATGAATCAATGTTAATTTTTTGCCTGTGTTCAATGTATTAGTTGTTTTAAAATCTTTATATCTTGCCCTATTTTACTATTTGGCTGATGATGACACTTGTAATGAGTCGAAATCGGTCCTAATAAACAAGTTGTGACTTCTTTTTAGTTCAACTTACAATGGAGTATTGAAAAGTGGATCCTTCTAATATTGGCCTTTTGGTAGTCAATAAAGCACAGGTATACCGGAACATTGAATTCTCTAGCCTTTACTATGATTTGTCTTAGGCTTAAGATGTGTTCTCGAGTGCCTTTTCCTTTCATGAATCCAGTCTGGCTACTATGGAGTGACAAATGCCAGTTAAAATTTTCATTCATCTTTGTTACTGCTCTGAAGACGATCTTGGTTGCAGGTTCAAAACGCATCAGAGTACAACCATTATTGCAAGACTTAACATCCCCAAAATAATATAATAAAATGCCATTAATTTTTTCAATCATATAAACTGAAAACACTTGTGCATACATTCTTATCAAACTCATCTAATCCAGTAACATTTTTCTCTCTTTTGAAGTGTTTCTGAGGCATAATGAAGTGGGGCTCATTGCCTTCAGCATTGTCTCTAGTCCGTTTAATGTTCTGAACAGGTGTTCTACCTCCCCACTCCCCATATGCTTCTTCAGTCAGCTTCTGAATCTGTTTGAAATTAACACTATTTGCCATTTCAGAATTATCAACCAGGGTTTGGAAAAGTTGTACAAATGGCAATGACACCTTCTTTACGTATATTATTCTTGCAGAGAAAACTTCCATGTCACTGTGGTGTATGAGGGATATTCTTCCCATCATTGTCTGAGTCACTCTTAGTACTAAAAAGAAAATACTGCACTTCAAAATATCACAGCTGTAAGAGTTCTGCACCTAATCATATATAGATGAAATAAGCAGCTAAAAGTGCAATGTTTACCCAGTGGTCAACAAGCAACATGGCACCAGCACTGGGCGAGGGGTGCAGAGAGGAGACCGAGCTCGACAGCTGCAGTCGCTTAAGTGCGGCCAGTATCCAGTATTTGGGAGGTAGTAGGTTCGAACCCCACTGTCGGCAGCCCTGAAAATGGTTTTCCGTGGTTTCCCATTTTCACACCAGGCAAATGCTGGGGCTGTACCTTAATTAAGGCCACGGCCGCTTCCTTCCCACTCCTAGCCCTTTCCTGTCCCATCGTCGCCATAAGAACTATCTGTGTCGGTGCGACGTAAAGCAACTAGCAGAGAGGAGAGGTGAGTCCTTTGACCTTCCAACCGTTATTCTTGTGTTCCCCACTATAGAACAAGAAGAATAACTGAAAAGCTACACTCTAATCATCTCCCCTAATTCACATGTAGTTACCTAGGGAAAATATGGTTCCTCTCTATTCAAAAGTATCTTCCCACCATTGAAGGTGTTTACTTTTATTGTTTTTAGTCAATCCATCTGTCCATCAGCCATAATAATTTGAGTATTCCATGTTACAATTTTTTTTCCATGTGTTGACTGATGATGTCCCGCTAGGGATGAAACATGTATTGATTTTAATGTAGTTATTAATAAAGATGCTGGCCCCGTTGTGTAGGGGTAGCGTGCCTGCGTCTTACCTGGAAGCCCTGGGTTCGATTCCCGTCCAGGCCAGGGATTTTTACCTAGACCGTGATTAGAATTGAGGAGCTATCTGACGGTGAGATGGCGGCCCCAGTCTAGAAAGCCAAGAATAACGGCCGAGAGGATTCCCACATGACACCTTGTAATCTGCAGGCTTTCGGGCTGAGCAGCGGTCGCTTGGTAGGCCAAGGCCCTTCAAGGGCTGTAGTGCCATGGGGTTTTTATTAATAAAGACTCAAATTGTATTGTAAAGGCGGAATACGTGATAAGGATTGCTAAAGTGATATTCCAGTCAGCCTTTTGTTCCTTTCAAACAGAACACCTTTCCTTCCAATGCCTCCTTGAGTGGCTAAACCATGCGGTAATCACTTCAGACAAGGTCTGGTAAATATGGTGGATGTAGCAGATAAAGTGTAGGTCTTGAACGGTTTCAACTGTTGCACAGGCAATATGGGGCCGGGCAATGTCATGCTGTTGAGATGTGACAAATATGCTTCACCATACTGAACAATCATTTGTTGATGAATTTCAATACATTTAACACCTTCAATATTTAAAAAAATGCATACATAACAGATTGCAGTTCCACTATCGTTTATGTCTGAAGCAGGGTTGCCAGACGTCCCGGATATTATGGGAGAGTACTGTATTCATGTTAAATGTCCCGCGTTCTGGACAGTTCCTATCCAGGATGGCAATTGTCCCATATTTTGAAACTAGAGAGAAATAAGCCAGTGTTTACACCTCTGATAAGTACCAAGAGCTTTTCTTCTTTTTTTTCAAAGAGGATAGATTTCTTCACTCCTTGGTTTCTTTATCTTGTAAGTTTGTAGATTTTTTAAATAGTTTTTTATTTTATTATTTGCAGTTTTCGAATTTTCCATCCTAGCGAATAAGACATGTAATGATATAGATGATGATTCCCGTAGGGAATCTGAAATATTTGCCTCGAATGAGTAAATTTATAATACCAATATAAATGGTCCGTTATCGGACATTATAAATTTTCCAGCTAACTCATTCCTGGTTGCCAGTGTTTCGCCCCCGTGTGCTAGGTTGGGCTCATCAGTTGGTGCCTAGCACACCTACCTAGACACTGGCTGGTGCATACTGTGGAAGCCACTGCGTAGGCTACTTGGAGCCACCGGCAGTGCCAATGTACTATGAGAAACTTTGTCTCTTCACCAAAAACTGATGCCTGCTCGGCCATCAGATGATATAGATGTTACATTCCCATAGGGAATCTGTAATATTTGTCCCGAATGAGTAAATTTATAATACCAATATAAATGGTCCTTTATTGGACATTATAAATTTTCCAGCTAACTCATTCCTAGGTACCAACTGATGAGCCCAACGTAGCACACGGGGGCGAAACGGTGTAATAGCGGACAGCTACCTGAGGTAGTACGAGACCACCACATGTTTGTGTGAAATTGTCAGCTGTAAGAAATATTATGTTCTGTTGACTTGATTAGGACTGAACTGTTCATTTTTAGAAATTTTTCTTCAATGTCATGCAGAAATTTTTATGAAATTGCTAAGAATGGCAAAAAACTGTTAACAGCACTTCAGCAAAATGAAAATATATTGAAACTGAAAGAAATGGTATGAATAATTAAATAAACTATGTTTATCCTATTTGTTTTAAGTCGCACTGACAGAGGCAGGTCTTACAGTGACGATGGTATAGAAAAAGGCTAGGATTGTAATCGACCGTGGCCTTTAAACAGGCTACAACCCCAGCATTTGCCTGGTGTAAAATAGGAAATCACGGAAAATCACCTTTAGGGCTGCCAACAGGGGTTTGGAACCCATTGTCTCCTGAATACAAGCTTATAGCTACATGACCCAAACCGTGCGACCAACTTGCTTGGTAATGTGGTTTCAGTCTGTGAATACATGTTAAGGCATGCATTAATAAACTGCACTATGATGTCAACAAAGTACCAAGATCGGTGTATTACCTCCCATGAGGTGAAGCCCAAAGCAGAAGATACACAATTATGGTTGTGTCGACGAAAGTACCTCCAGTAGAAACTAATAAGAAATTCTTTATGCAATATTAAAAACTGGTAAATCACAATTTTATTACATAATTTACACCACTATGCATTTCAGAGGCTTTGCCGCACCATCTTTTAATTTCATAAAGAATTAATTTCCAGTCACCTGCAACCCTGCAGGCTCACCAACAGAATCCTCACAGTGACAAGTAGGGGAAAGGCTTCCAAGACCAAGTGGATCACCTCAGTAAAATCAGACCTAGAGGAACTGCAGATCCCATTAGAAATCACAGAGAATCAATCTCAGGACCAACAGGCCATCCTACAGGGAGTCTTCCTACTGTTCCTCACAAGCAAAACGAGTACAGGGACCACCAGACCTAAGTGGATGGATGGAAGGAAGCAGGCACACAGCCAGAAACTGAAAGCATACTGAGCCAAGAAAAAGCAGAAGACCATAGCTAAGAGTTCAGGCGAGCCCCGTGGTCCCTAGTAGGGGAAAAAAAAAAAAAACCTGATATGCATTAATTATGCAACTGGATATCAGGGATACAATTCAAAATTAATTTCCAAAGAATTATCAGGGTACTTCAGTAACAAAAATCATATTGCAATTATTATTTTGTATGGTATAGGAATACAAACTAAATTACATATTATTTACTAACACACATACATCTTCATTACAGACTTGATGTGCCTTTCACCATTCAAGTCCGTAAGTTTCTGTGAACTTACTAAACGTTGCCACAATCATCTATTTGTAACTAGCTCAGTGGCCTCGTTTAGTTCCTTACCTCTTATCTTAACATCATTAGAAACTAAGTCTTACCATCATCATCTTTGTCTCCCTCGATTTCTTTTACCCTCCATCAGAGAGTCTATCATTCTCCTGTATAACCTATCCTCCTACATGATTGTACCGAGTAAGAAACTTGTGAAAGCCAAATTTTATCGAAACACTTATGGTGAACTGCAAGAAATTATCTACAGGGTGTTCATAAAGTCACTGGACTCAATATTTATGATTTGTTTCTGAATTTCTATCACACAGACAAATCTAGTGATTACACACAATAGTTCCACATACCTTAAAGTGAAGAAAAATATATTTAATAATAATAATAACGTTATTTGTTTTACATCCCACTAACTACTTTTTAAGGTCTTCGGAGACGCCGAGGTGCTGGAATTTAGTCCCGCAGGAGTTCTTTTACGTGCCAGTAAATCTACCGACACGGGGCTGTCGAATTTGAGCACCTTCAAATACCACCGGACTGAGCCAGGATCGAACCTGCCAAGTTGAGGTTAGAAGGCCAGCGCCTTAACCGTCTGAGCCACTCAGCCTGGCAAAAAAAAAAAAATATATATATATATATATTTTAAACTCCAGTGGAAGTATTCTGGAAGTGTTGAGAGTGATAAATGGCCAAACATAACACTAACTTGTTTCCTGCACATTGCGATCCCACAGTTCCAGTTCATACGAGATCTTGAAAGTGACCATTTTCTTGCAGGCACAAATTTACACACTCACACGTTTTGTAACACTTTTCTCAAAATTGCTGGTGTTATTTCCCCAACATATTTAGAAATTGCTTTGACTTCATGTAAGGAATGCGGATTATCTCTGTATACTCTTTCTTTTAAATACCTCCACCAAAGAGTCACGTGAACGAGGAGACTACAAATTTCTTGATATTACTTGATCACCGAAAAAATCTTGCAACATCGCCAAGGTCGCGTTAGCAGTATAAGTAGCACCATCTTGCTGGAACCAGCAAAGTGCTCATCCTCTTCCAATAAAGCCATGAATTGTCGCACAATGTCCCTGTCAACAGCACCAACTGTTGTGTCAAAAATCAGAGGTCCAACAATCCTTTTGGGTAGTATTGCGCACGACATGCCGTCTTTCTCAGAATGAAGCGGTATTTCATGCAAGGCATGCAGACTTTTGGTTCCCCAAATTCTGGTGTTATGGGGGTTAATGTAGACACCGAGGTGGAACCATGCTTCATCTGTGAAAAAAGTGAACCATGCTTCATCTGTGAAAAAAAAAAAAAAAAAGTATTGTTCAGAATGGCTACCTTCTGTGAGAAGGTACGGAACCACTGGCAGTAATGGTGATATTTTTCTAAATCAAGCAGCTTCAGCTCCTGGACGGCCTTGACTTGACACAAGCATAGCTTTGCCACTTTCAGCGCTTTATGTGTGGACCTAATTGATGCTCCAATTTCTTGTGACAAGCGTCTTATAGATTTCTGTGGAGATATCTCACTGTGATGCCAAATATCGCGAAGTAATGTCAGTAATTAATTTTGGTCTCCGACATCCCTTTCTCCACGATTGGTTGGGCAGTTTCTCAATTCTAACCGATGCATTGTCCATAACAATTACCGTATTGGCTTCAAGACGAGTAAGAACATTCACAAACCATTTTTCGAATACAACTCCATTCATTTCCACGTGATAGTCTCTTGTGGAGTTATATTCAAAACACAGTAACCCTCCTTCCATGAAAACTTTCTTGTTGCCGATATGCGTAATTATCAAGCATTTACCCTTCTCCAAAGGATTCTTTAAGCCGCTTGATAATCCCTTCAAGAAAGTGTCCTTACTGGATTTGATAGTTTTATCCCTCCATACTTCTGCACAGGTATGTCCTGAATTCACCCACGTCATATGCAAGTAATAAATTGGTCTTCCCTCCTCCCTAAACTTTCTTATCTGACAAAAATAATGTCTTCGCCACAGAGCTATTTCCTCCCTTTCAATAAGAAATGGTTGGCGAGTACGCGTCATAAACTTGAAAATTGAAGTTTTTAAAGCCTATGAAGCGTTGCACGCGAAAAAGAGGGCAAGGTTTCATCACTCTTTACAGACTCTAAGATCTTGTTGATTGTTGATATTTCACTTCTAAAGAAAAAAATCGTAAACTTTTTCGCAGATTTGCGTCCTTAGTGAAACAAGTATACTTGTCCACTAATTTTGTTTTATTCCAACTGTTTTTCAGTGAAACAACTGTTCCTACAGTTTTAAGTTCCTTTCTAGCACGATAAATACTAGTTCTAGAAATGCCAATAGTAGTGGCTACTAACTTCGTCACATTTGCGAGAGTACCACCAGGATTTGTGTCACTAAACTTCTTAAAAAGGTTGAGAATACACCGTTTTTCTCCACTTCTCAGTGCTTTTCCCTTCTTATGCTTTACATGAAAAGGGCCAGGCTCACCCATCTTCACTCCACACAGAACTTTAACAAAGGTTCTGTAAACGTAAATTAAAACAGTTAACTAAATCCTAAATACCAGGACAAAGACTGACTACCAACTTAATTAATAATGGTATATTACTAAATATTAGCAGGAAAGAAAATCATAATAATGTGCGAAATCACCAGCACACCAATAACACTTGGAAAATAGCAGTAAAAAGTATGCACATGGGTTCTATGTTAGCTAAATGAGCTGACACTGAATACTGCAATGGCTGTTCCGCTGTTGACACATCGCCCCTCTCAAAAGGTACTTTAATGCACGAGTATCAATTATAAATTGAGACTAAACACAGCTTTTCTTTTTTTACAATTTGCTTCACGTCGCACCGACACAGATAGGTCTTATGGTGACAATGGGATAGGAAAAATCTAGGAGTGGGATGGAAGTGGCCATGGCCTTAGTTAAGGTACAGGCCCAGCATTTGCCTGGCGTAAAAATGGGGAAACCATGGAAAACAATTCTTCAGGTCTGCAGACAGTGGGGTTCAAACCTACTATCCCCTGGATGAAAAAAACAGCTTTTTAAAAGTGAAGATAAATAGATTTAAATGGTTTAAATGACTTTTACGCAGAAATAACATTACTTAACATATGTCAAGTATTTTTAATGCCTTACCAAAAGATAGACAGCATCATCGTATTTACTACCATGTCTTCGGTATTTACATTATCTCCCAGGTTATTTGAGATAGGGTATAAATTAACTACTGGTATGATAAATGTCTTGTCTGCAACTCAAAAGTCCACTAACGTTACCGTTCCACTAACAAACAGAGAATAATTTACACATCTCTTTTGCTGCAATGCACCATTAATATATGAATCTTATCAATAACTAATATGTTACACAGAATCAACAAACTCTATAAAAATACTAGTTCTAATTATAGAATTAGCAAGATAGCAGTCAATGAACCTGACACAACTTTTCATTCCTGCAAGAAACTGATAACATCATCCACTTCCTACCTGTCCATCAAAGTAGTGCATCAACTGATCCATTTTGAACTTGTAATTCATGGCCTTCAAATCTTCGTAGAACTGTTCAAGCCAGATGGGTTCATACAGCAACACTTTCTGATGCAGCTCCGGATCACTGAGTATAAAGTTACGAACCACCTCGGGGAGATCCTTCAATGGTGACGACGGTTCTTTCTGGGTGAGTCCTGGTTCATCCCGGACATCATCAGCAGCAATAAGATCACTACGTGAGCTGCTTATAGAGCTAGAAATAAAAAGACGAGACTCACTAACGTGTTATACAAAATATATCTTTCACTTACCCAAGAATTAGTGCAAGTACACTGTTTTAAAAAGTTGTTTAACTTTTAGACACCACTAAGACTCTTCCATTGATTCTCTGAACACTTTTTTTTAATTTCCCAGTCATGAATGTTTTATGCAAAGAAATACTGGTGTATTTTAATTTTGAGGCCAAGTACATTTTTGAATGCATCCAGATCCTATCTTTAAGGGAAGCTTCCTTTAACCCATATCTGCCCAAATTATTTTTCTGTGCAATATTGCGATATATTTTGTATGTACACTTGCTTGTAACCAGAATGAAAGGCTTATGATGATTTTAGGTTTCATTAACATATTTTTGCGGAGATTTACCGTGTCGACATATGTCGACAGTGAGCATGGACGGGTAGGTTAAAATACATGCTCAAAAAAGGAACACTTCTTCGCATTTTAAGCTCATATGAATGTAAGAATTTATCACTTAGTAAATATTAGTCACATAAGTGTTGAATAAGCACAAAATATTAAAAAATAAATGATTCAAAATGTAAATGAGGATCAGTTTTGTCTCAATTTAGAATGCACACGGTTTCAAAACAAAAGGACAATATTCGTATGTTCATAGTACATGTTATACACACATTACCAAATTTTGAACAAGTATAGTCACTCTAAAAATAGCAAAATATTAAAAAATAAATGATTCAAAACGTAAATGAGGATCAGTTTTGTCTCAATTTAGAATGCACACGGTTTCAAAACAAAAGGACAATATTCGTATGTTCATAGTACATGTTATACACACAAAACCAAGTTTTGAACAAGTATAGTCACTCTAAAAATAGCAAAAAAGGAAAACTACGAGTTGAACTTCAAAACAGTTTAGTCTGTGTTTTGAGGTTACACTCTGCTTTTCGTCATCCAGTCTGGTTTAGAGCGAGTGAAATCCCTCGAAGCAAAGGACGTGGCAGCAAACATTAATTTTGTTGCTCTGTTTCCTAGCAGCTTTACCACATTGAGCGCACCGCTCTTGCTTTTCTCTTGTTTCGAGGTAGTGGGATACCCCATCGAAACGCACTTCTGGCAACACGCGTGAAGATACTTTCATATTCTGTCTTCCTGTGTTAGGACGCATAGCGGCACAAGTTCGAATACATGCCCTAACGATGTACCGTGTGAAGCCGAGAAGGTCTAAATTTTCCTCTTTGCCCTTTGGGGTCAAACGGTAAAGTTGTCATGCATTGTTCATGGAGACATTCAGAAGGAACGCAATTAGAGGCCAGTACAATTTCTTGTTTTTGATGCTGATGTGGTAACAAGATACATTTTGATCCAACCGATCATGTGCATATTATACAAAATTATACATGCTGGATGAATTTGTTATGTATTTTTTTCAGCATTACCATTGTATAATTTTCACTTATTTTTGTAAACACTAGTTCAGCACCAGCCCAGAGTTCATTACTAGAGAGTCTGTTTATATCTCGACATGACTCACCATCATCGCCATCCCTGTCACTATGGAAAGCATTTTCAGGTGGTTCTATGTATAAGGATGTGTTGTGATTCCTCCAGGATGCTTACTATCTGCTGAACGGTCAATCTGATAAGAATAAATGAAAATCCTATACCAGTAATGAGGCAATCCCATTCACACCCACTGTCGATATATGTCGACGTGGAAATTTAGTGCTCTGCTAGACAAAAGCAACTATAAATCAGCCATAAATGAATTCAAAATTTCTTAAAGGCATGTTTCTTTATTACGTTTAACATAACAGTCCGATCTTACTTTCAACTATAACAATATTATAAGAAAATATTACTCACCGCGATGGAAGCGTCATCTTCTTGAGTGTATACGGAATGATATTTCACACGCAGCCACGCGATAAGGCGCGAAACCGAGTGTTTCTTGTTTTCGTGCTGTGCAGTAAGTATCAAACAATGAACTGTAAACAATGCACCGCAAAAATATTCTTATAGTTTACCGATATAAGAGCCAAAATATTCAGATACTGACGTCGATAAATGTCGACAGTGGGCACATATGGGTTAATATCCATTTCAGTCATCCTATTATCTCATAAGGTGCAGATTCTCAACTAAGGATTTTTTATTTTCCACCCTGTCCATACACTAAATTGCTTTGGGCAAATTATTGGTTAAAAGTGGTACGTGTTTCATATATTATAAACATCTTCAGCCACATAAAATAGATAGAAAGATAGATAGACAAATGATAGATAAATGTCTTTATTGGCGTAGTTAAGGCCATTAGGCCTTCTCTTACACTAAACCAATTTGTACATAGAATCAAAGTTAACACTACCATCATTAATACTAAGTATAGCACAGTTAAAGACAATCTAAATACTTTATAACAGAAATAAAATTCCACCCCAGTGAGATAAACATACTTAAAACAACAACAACAATAATAATAGGCCTAATAATAATATTAATAATAATGTTGTTGTTTGAGTCAGACCACAGACTGGTTTGATGCAGCCCTCCATGCCACCCTATTCTGTGCTAACCTTTTCATTTCTACGAAACTACCGCACCCTACATCTGCTCTAACCTGCTTGTCATATTCATACCTTGGTCTACCCCTACAGTTCTTACCACCTACACTTCCTTCAAAAACTAACTGAACAAGTCCTGGGTGTCTTAAGATGTGTCCTATCATTCTATCTCTTCTTCTCGTCAAATTTAGCCAAATCGATCTCCTCTCACCAATTCGATTCATTATATCATCATTTGTGATTCGATCTATCCATCTCACCTTCAGCATTCTTCTGTAACACCACATTTCAAAAGCTTCTATTCTCTTTCTTTCTGAGCTAGTTATTCTCCATGTTTCACATCCATACAATGCCAAGCTTCACACGAAAGTCTTCAAAAACATCTAATTCCTATATCAATGATTGAATTGAACAAATTTCTTTTCTTAAGAAAGCTCTTCCTTGCTTGAGCTAATCTGCATTTTATGTCCTTCTTACTTCTGCCATCGTTAGTTATTTTACTACCCAAGTAACAATATTCATCTACTTCCTTTAAGACTTCGTTTCCTAATCTAATATTTCCTGATCACCTGCCTTCGTTCGACTGCACTACATTACTTTTGTTTTCGACTTATATTTTCATCTTGTACTCCTTCCTCCATACCAATCAGCAGCTTCTCGAGATGATCTGCAGTCTCAGATAAAAAACCATTATCATCGGCAAATCTCAAGGTTTTGATTTCCTCTCCTTGGACCGTGATTCCCTCTCTAAATTCCTCTTTGATTTCCTTTACTGCCTATTCTATGTAAATATTGAAAAGGAGGCGGGACAAACTGCAGCCTTACCTCACTCTTTTCTGGATTGCTGCTTCTTTTTCAAAGCCCTCGATTCTTATCACTGCAGACTGATTTTTATACAGATTGTAGATAATTCTTTGTTCTTGGTATCTGATCCCAATCACTTTCAGAATCTTAAATAGCTTGGTCCAATCAACATTATCGAATGCCTTTACTAGATCTACGAATGCCATGTACGTGGGCTTGTCCTTCTTGATTCGATCCTCTAAGATCAGACGTAAAGTCAGGATTGCTTCACGTGTTCCTACATTTCTTCTGAAGCCAAATTGATCTTCTCCAAACTCAGCTTCCACTTGTTTTTCCATTCTTCTGTAAACAATACGTGTTAACATTTTTCAGGCATGAGATACTAAACTAATGGTGCAAGAGTTTTCACACCTGTCAGCACCGGCTTTCTTGGGAATAGGTATAACAACATTCTGCCAAAAATCGGATGGGACTTCTCCTGTCTCATACATCTTGCACACTAAATGGAATAACCTTGCCATGCTGGTTTCTCCTCAGTCAGTCAGTAATTCAGAGGGAATGTCATCAATTCCAGGTGCCTTGTTCCTATTTAGGTCGCTCACAGCTCTGTCAAACTCTGACCTCAAAATTGGGTCTCCCATTTCATCAGCATCAACAGCCTCTTCTTGTTCCAGAACCAAATTCTCTACATCTTCACCTTGATACAACTGCTGGATATGTTCCTACCATCTTTCTGCTTTGTCTTCTTTCCCTACAAGTGGCTTTCCATCTGAGTTCTTAATATTCATACACCTAGATTTCCTTTCTCCAAAGGTTTCTTTGATTTTCCTGTATGGAGCATCTACCTTTCCTAGGACCATACAACCTTCGACATCCTTGCACTTCTCCTTCAGCCATTCTTCCTTAGCTACCTTGCACTTTCTATCCACTTCATTCTTTAATTGCCTGTATTCTTTTCTGTCCTCTTCATTTCTAGCATTCTTGTATTTTCGTCGTTCATCAATCAGGTCCAGTATCTACTGAGTTATCCACTGATTCTTAGTTGATCTTTTTTTCCTTCCTACCATTTCTTCAGCAGCCCTGCGGACTTCATTTTTCATGACTATCCACTCTTCCTCTATTGTGTTTCCTTCAGCCTTTTCATTTAGTCCTTTTGCAACATGTTCCTTGAAACAATCCCTCACACTCTTTTCTTTCAACTTGTCTAGATCCCATATCATTGCATTCTTTCCTTTCTTTAATTTCTTCAGCTTCAGATGGCATTTCATGACCAACAACTTGTGGTCAGAGTCCACGTCTGCACCTGGGAAAGTTTTGCAATCTAACACCTGGTTTCTGAATCTCTGCCTAATCATAATGAAGTCTATTTGATACCTTCCAGTGTCTCCAGGTCTCTTCCACGTATAAAGCCGTCGTTTGTGTTGTTTGAACCAAGTATTGGCAAGGACCAAATTATGATCAGTGCAGAATTCAACCAGTCGACTTCCTCTTTCGTTCCTTTGTCCCAATCCAAATTCTCCTACTGTATTACCTTCTCTTGCTTGGCCTACCACTGCATTCCAGTCTCCCATCACAATTAGATTCTAGTCACCTTTTACATATTGTAATTAAATCTTCTATCTCTTCATATATTCTTTCGATTTCCTCGTCATCTGCTGAGCTAGTAGGCATACAGACCTGCACTACTGTGGTGGGCATTGGTTTGGTGTCTATCTTGACGACAATAATTCTTTCACTATGTTGGTCGTAGTAGCTTATCCGCTGCCCTATTTTCTTATTCATTATTAAACCAACTCCTGCATTTCCTCTGTTTGATTTTGTGTTGATAATTCGGGAGTCGCCTGACCAAAAATCCTATTCTTCCTGCCAACGTACTTCACTTATACCAACTACATCTAACTTTAGTCTATCCATCTCCCTTTCCAGATTCTCTAATCTACCATAACGATTCAAACTTCTCACATTCCACGCTCTGACTCGCAGAATGTCAGTATCCATCTTCCCTCTCGTGTAGTCCCCACCCGGAGATCCGAATGGGGGACTAGTTTACCTCCGGAATATTTTACCCGGGAGGAAGCCATCATCAGTACATCATTCATATAGAGAGAGCTGCATGTCCTCGGGAGTTAGTTATGGCTGTAGTTTCCCGTTGCTTTCAGCCGTGTAGCAGTATCAACACAGCTAAGCCATGTTGAGTATTATTACAAGGCCATATCAGTCAATCATCCAGACTCTCGCCTTTGCAACTTCCGAAAGGCTGCTACCCCCCTTTCGATGAACCATTCGTTAGTCTGGTCTCTCAACAGATACCCATCCGATATGGTTGCACCTGCGGCTCGGCTATCTGCTTCATTGGGACACACAAGCCTCCCCACCGCGGCAAGGTCACATGGTTCGCAGGGGAGCTAGTGGTAATAATGTATTAACACCATCAGGAAAGGACTAGAAATGCACAGTTCATTTGTATCCTGCTGTACCTCTTAATGGTCTTTTAAATGACCTTGTGGTTGTATTCCTCTGACGTCATCCGGTAAGCGATTCCATTCTCCGGCGGCAAACACAGAAAATGAGTTGTTATATGTTGCAGTTCGATGGTGAGGAATGATGTTAGAGCCCGTGTATCTCTGTTATGCACATTTGAGAAATAATGAAAATGTGACGAAAGGTAAAATGGGGAAGATGTAGTACAGAGTATGATGATTACGGCGAACGTGGATACGCGACCACTCTAGTTCTAGGAAAGATGATAACACGTGGTCATATTTTCTTAGATTGCATATATACCTCACACATGCATTTTGAGTGCATTGTAGCCTTTGGGACAGCAGTGGCCTCACATCATTGAAAACAACGGGGCTAAAAGTCAGGTTGTGAGTTTCACAAATAGGAAAAGTCCTCTCAGTTTTAATTACTGCGTTGATGGGGTGAAAGTTCCTTTTGGGGATCATTGTAAGTATCTAGGTGTTAATATAAGGAAAGATCTTCACTGGGGTAATCACATAAATGGGATTGTAAATAAAGGGTACTGATCTCTGCACATGGTTATGAGGGTGTTTAGGGGTTGTAGTAAGGATGTAAAGGAGAGTGCATATAAGTCTCTGGTAAGACCCCAACTAGAGTATGGTTCCAGTGTATGGGACCCTCACCAGGATTACCTGATTCAAGAACTGGAAAAAATCCAAAGAAAAGCAGCTCGATTTGTTCTGGGTGATTTCCGACAAAAGAGTAGTGTTACAAAAATGTTGCAATGTTTGGGTTGGGAAGAATTGAGAGAAAGAAGAAGAGCTGCTCGACTAAGTGGTATGTTCCGAGCTGTCAGCGGAGAGATGGCGTGGAATGACATTAGTAGACGAATAGGTTTGAATGGCGTCTATAAAAGTAGGAAAGATCACAATATGAAGATAAAGTTGGAATTCAAGAGGACAAACTGGGGCAAATATTCATTTATAGGAAGGGGAGTTAGGGATTGGAATAACTTACCAAGGGAGATGTTCAATAAATTTCCAATTTCTTTGAAATCATTTCGGAAATGGCTAGGAAAGCAACAGATAGGGAATCTGCCACCTGGGCGACTGCCCTAAATGCAGATCAGTATTGATTGATTGATTGATTGATTGATTAAACAACATTGTAATAGTCAAAATGTGGTATTACAAGAGCCTCGATTAATTTCTGCTTAAGTTTTATTGGAAATATATAATTAGCAGATAAAACTTTTTGGCAGATATGTAAGAAATGTCCAGACAGAGTCATACGTTCGTCCATGATAACGCTGAGGTTCTACACTTGTGGTACAAAAGGAATTGCAACATTCTGAAGGATTACTCTCGGCAATGGATGTTTATTGATACTTGTCATTTGATTTTGATGGCCATGAAGGATTACTTGCGACTTTGTAGGGTTCAATTGCAGGTCGTGGGCAGCAGACCATTCACTAACAGTCCGTAAGTCAATGTTTAGTAAGTCTATATTTTCCTGAAGGTTTTGTGCTGTAGGGTCTGTGTAGAGTTGAAGGTCGTCAGCATACACGTGGTATTTGCAATGTCTTAAATTCGATGATATGTCATACACAAAGAGTGCAAAAAGAAGAAGTCCAAGTACAGAGCCTTAAGGGACTCCTCTATTCACGTGGCGTCACGAGGAAACAATTCCATTATTACCTTTCACACATTTTTGACGTCCGTGAAGATAGGAATGCATCCAAGCAATCGTACTCTGAGAAAAATGTAGAGCCTTCAGTTTTACAAGTAATATATCAATGTCTACGCTGTCAAAAACTTTACTGTAATCTAGTAGTACTAGAACTGTGACTCGCCCTCTGTCTATTTCTTGTCAAACATTCCCAGTCACTTTGAGTAAGGCTGTAGTTATACTATGTCCTTGTCGGAAACCGTACTGGAAAGGATTAAGGAGATTGTGCGTCTGAAGGTACTCTGACATTTGCTTATGGACTACATATTCTAAGATTTTAGATAAACCTGATAAAATACAGCTTAGATGATAGTCTCCCTCGTTCGAAGGCATTTGACTTTTCGGAAGAGGTAGCACAATAGCCTTCTTCCAGAGAGTTGGATATGTGGAGTATAGAAGAGAGAAATTGATTATATGGGGTAAGGTTGGTAATATAAAATCAAGAATTAGTTTGACCATGTCAGTCCCAATGTCATCAATTCCTTTCGCTTTCGTTCTTATCCTAAGGACTGCTTTTCTGACTTGGAGGGGTGTCACGTGACTGAAATAGAATTTATCTCTGTCTCAGGGGTGGGGTGTGTATCGTAATGGTTCATAAGTTTCTGTTTGTCGACAGGTCATACTGCGGAGGAACTAGCAATAAAGTACTCGTTAAGAGCCTCGGGAGGTACTGTAATTTCGTCTTTGTTTTTGTTCTTCTAAGTTCAAGGTTATTAATAGATTTCCACAATGTCGTCACTGTTCTACCATTAGGCGTAATTAAACTGTAAGCGTGCTGCAGTTTAGCATTCCGTATTTGTTGTGTTGTCTTGTTTTGTAACTTCCTATATTTGTCAAATTTTGTACAGTAGGGTAATTTTTGTATTGTCTGTGGGCGCAGTCTCTTTGGTTCAATAGTTGTCTAATGTCGTCATTTAACCAAGGGGAGGGTTCTTTAGATATTCTCGCTTGCTGCTTTGGGGCATGCTTGTCAAATAATTCCGTTACTTTGCTGTTAAAGAAGGTGACTTTGTCGTCTAATTTGTTATATGTCGTTATGTTATGCCAGGGTATGTTGCTTGCGTCCCGGAAGAGTCTATCTTTATTTATATTTTTCAATGGTCGATAGGTAATAAATTTCTGGGAGCGTTTCGGTGGCCGGAGGTTATACAAGATGTATATTGCGTCATGTGCAGAAATACCAGGTACAGAGGTTTGACCAATATTTAGATCTCTGTCTGAATTGCTGGTAACTGTAAGATCTAACAGAATGTGCGAATGAGATGTGTGGTGAGTTGGGGAGAGAGGCAAGATGTCCATATTATAGGATTGAAACAATGTTTTAAGTTGCGTGGTTTCAAGAGAAGTTACGTCAATTAAGTCCGTATTAAATCTCCCATAATTATTGTGTGGGGGTAGTCTGGCAGCAGTTCAGTTAAGTCAGCTTCAAAGTCTTCTAAGTGGCCTATATTCAGAGGTTTGTAAACTACTCCTACAAGTGCTTTAATCCCGTTCGCTGTTATTTCTACGAACATGTATTCTGGTTTTCTCTCATACCTGCCAGGTGAATGACCTAACATTTTGGGTTTGGGTTTTTTATTTATTTATTTATTTATTTATTCAGGATCAGCAACAGCATAACGCCGAATTACAACGATCTGAGCTATGTACAACAGATATGAATCTAAAATGAAAGATATATAAATACTTACAAAGGACACGAATATACACAATAAAAACTGTACAATCATATATAATACATATTTACATAAACAACGTTATTAACAAAGAAAAATACATTTACAGTAAATACAGGAGCAGAACGGGAAAGAACAAGAAGGAAAATTAAGTTATATGATAAATATCATGACAGAAGGAAGGAAACGTTACGAAGAGATCTAGGTTGTTGTTGATAGATAATGTATTAAACATTGCTGGAATACGTACCGAAAGGGACCTTTGGGTGAGAGAAAGCCGGGAGTAAGGAGTATGGAATAGGGTCTTCATTCTGGTATTACGGGTTGGGACGTGGAGGGGAAATAAGGAAGCTAAATCTGGAGACCTAAACAGACCATTAACTGCTTTGTATAGCAGCTTTAGGTCGGCTACTTTCCTCCGAGCAGAAAGAGTCTTGAGGTTCAGTTTCCCAAGCACTTGGATAGTGCTTAGATTGCGACATGCAGGGACCCTGGCTCTGACGATAGCACAGAAAAAAGATTGTACACGGTCAAGGTGGCAGAGGTTTGAAGAAGCAGAAATGGACCAGACTGGAGAGGCGTATTCAACAATAGGTAAGATACAGGAAACGTAGAATGCTCGGAGGGCATTCACATCTGTGATGTCAGAAAACCTGTACAGTAAACCAAGGAGTGACATAGCACGTGAGGTAACCCTGTTTATGTGCGAGACAAACAACAATTTACTGTCAAAATGCACTCCTAAGTCTTTTTGATTGTCAACAAGAGCAATCGGTTGGTTCAGTAGGTGATATTGTTGTAGAACGGGGGATTTACGAAGTGTGAACGAAATGGTGGAACACTTGGAGGGATGAGGTTTAAGACGCCATGTAGTGCACCAACCTGATAGTGAATCAAGTGCATTTTGCAATTGGATCGTATCTGTAGGAGAATCGATCTGCTTGAAGATTTTACAATCATCAGCAAAGAGCAGTATTTCACATGAATGGTGGGAAACAGTATCGATAAGGTCATCAATAAACAGGGCAAAAAGAAGTGGACCAAGGACACTACCCTGCGGGACACCAGAGAGGGTGGTGGTGAGAGAAGAACTGTATCCATCAAGAACAACGCGCTGTAGTCTTTCGCTCAGAAAGCTATTAATTAGAGCTAGGAGTCTCCCATGCACGTTAAACCGTTCAGAAAGTTTGTGCACAAGAAGGGTGTGATCCACGGTATCGAAGGCCTTCGCGATGTCGATATAGCATACATCAAGTTGAGAGCCCGCGTGGATGGCAGACGTGGCATGATGGAGGAGGATAGCCAAGTTAGTTACGCAGGAGCTTCCAGGAAGGAAACCATGCTGCTGAGGGGATATATAGGGATTTGTAAACGCAAGCAAATGCTGATGGATGATCCTTTCACAAATGATTGATAAAGCAGGTAATATAGAGACCGGGCGATAATTTGCAATATCCGACCTCTGTCCACCTTTAAGAACTGGTGTGATATACGCAAGTTTCCAGGAGCTCGGAAAGTAGCCGACTGAGAAGCACCGATTGAATATCACACTAATAGGGTATGCAAGAGTTACTGCTGTATTCCTAAGGAAGATAGGACTGAGACCATCAGGACCAGTGGGTTTATTTTCTGACAAAGACGAAAGTAGGGAGTACACTTCAGATTCAATGGTAGAAATATTACTGAGGCTATGGGAAGTAACAGGTTTACATTTAGGAAACTCAACATATTGCACAGGTTTAACAAAATTAGAGGTAAAATATTCATTAAATAATTCAGATCTATCTGCTCCACTGGCTACAGACTGGTCCCAGGTTACTACTTCCGGTATTCGTTTATTGTCTCTTCTGTTATTTATAAGTGACCAGAACCTTTTACTGTTGTGTTTTACTTCAATGCAGGCTCCGTTAATATAGTCAGAGTAATCCCGCCTTAATAAGTACTTGTGGTGTTTGCGAAGGTCCGAGAATATTTTATAATTACTCTCGGAAGGTGCATTCTTCCATTGTCTCCAGGCTACCGATTTTTGTAGTTCAGCACTTTTAGTATCACTCTTCTTCCATGGAGGGAATTTTCTGGACATCGAACGAGTAGGAATGAGGTCCCGAATCACAGCAAGCGTCCAATCATAAAATAAGTCCACCGCATCTTGAACTTCACCCACATACAACAAATGCCATGGTAACAGGGACAGGGTACGATTCACAGTCTGCCAGTCAACTTTACGCCACACAGGCACAGAGCTCCTAAGGACAGGTCGATGACATCTCGGAGCACGGGGAGGGGTGAGAGTGAAAGTTGCTTCAAAGGACTTGTGGTTGGATTTAAAAATATTTCGTCCCACAGAAACAGATGAGGGCTCGTTATAGGAAAGCAGGTAGTCAAGAAGACTATTTCCGCAGGTGTTTTCCAAGACATGCTGTTTGAAGTTCAGTCCAGTAATATAGTGGTCCATATACCATTTGTCAAGGCTATTAGAAGGCTGACCTAATGAAGGGGAAATCCAGGAGACAGACAGGTTAAAGTCTCCTAGTATGACAATGTTATCTTTGGAATGAACGGCTTTAAGCACAGAGGAAAGAAAAGCTTCAGAATAGCTGAGATAAGAACGAGGTGGTCTATAGAAACATGCAAAAAGATATTTTATGTTATGAAATGTAACTTCAACCCAAACAGCTTCACAGTCATTCATCAGGTCGGAGCGTAGGGTCGCATGCCATTTAGATTTGACAGCGATTAAAACACCCCCTCCCCGGGATCCTGTTCTACGATCGGCCCTGAATAACGAAAACTCTTTGGAGAGTGGGATTTCAGAGTCTAACACAAAATCCGTCAACCAAGTTTCACTTAAGGCGATAACGTCGAAAGCAGCTAATTCTTGAACATGAAGTTCACAGTCTGTAATCTTATTTTTTATGGACCTGATATTTTGACAGTACACGGAGAACTCATTATTCATTGTCGGCCCAGGATTAATTTGCACATCACCAGACAGTAGTAACAGTGTTAGTAAGAAACTTAACGGGGAACGGCGCGCATGACAGCGTAATTTGAACGAATCGTGGGTCGATGTTGGGACCTTAAGAAAACAAGACAGGTTAGCCGTCGGTAAGGAAGGAAAATAAAACTTACGATCCGAAGTTAACCAGACTCCTGCCTGTGAGAGGGCGAAGGAAGTTTCCACGTTCCATTGTGTACCTGCAGGCCCTGAAGGCGGATCACTCTCAGCAGTTGAGGACGCCGGCCCCGTAGTGTGCGTAAGCTTGTCACACCCCGACCACGTGGCGCACAAACACAATCCCATTGTTTTCACCATTATATCGTCACACATCGCACACTCACTACACTCCACATCATCACTAAATTCCTCGGAAGAAATTCCAACACAATTCGAGACAGCAAATCCTTGATTAACCACACATATTACTAAAGTAGCACAGAGGATACCCACACTGAGATATTCGCCGCCATCTTCAATGCTTTAGAGGAAGTGTCCTTAAAATTAACATAAGAAGATTGACAATATTAAAAACAAAATACTTAAGAGAAATTATATAAATTCTTTCTTACAATTGAAAGCAGCTGTCAAAGAAACACTTGTATAATAATCCATAGAGAATATGCCCTAATGATTATTCTTTTCTTAAAAAGTTCATGGAAAAAAAGGCCAATTTAAAATTATACAGTTATAAGTAATTGTCGAAATGAAGAAATCCAGATTTCATAATGTGGCTCCTATTACTATTGCGCATCATCACTACTAAACCAGACGCAAGACTGTAAAAAAATGACAGGAGATACTGTTCCGGAGGAAAGCAGGTTTAAAAAGAATTGACAACTAGGAATTACCAATATAAATGGTCCGTTATTGGACATTATAAATTTTCCAGCTAACTCATTCCTGGTTGCCAGTGACCCGCCCTCATGTGCTAGGTTGGGCTCATCAGTTGGTACCTAGCACACCTACCAAGACGCTGGCTAGTGCATACCGTGGAGGCCACTGCGTAGGCTACTTGGAGCCACCGGCAGTGCCAATGCACTATGAGAGACTCTTTACCAAAAATTGATGCCTGCTCGGCCATCAGATGATATAGATGTTGATTCTTATAAGGAATCTGAAATATTTGTCCCGAATAAGTAAATTTATAATACCAATATAAATGGTCCGTTATTGGACATTATAAATTTTCCAGCTTTTCCCTATTATTCATTATTAAATTAACTAAGTTTCAATGCTTCATTTATTATTATTATTATTATTATTATTTTAGTTTTCCAGAAAATAGTACAAAACAGCACACTTCCTTACATAACACAAAACTGATCTTTTTAAAAATATGATTTTCTATTTTGAAAAAGACAAGTGTCAATCTCAATTATGATTTTTACACAGCTGTCACTTTAACATGAAATAAAGGGAAGAAAATACCTGCTCTGAGATGACGACAAACTGCTTTCACCATCACAGTCTGAATCCTCAGATGCATTCTCTAACTGCTGACTTACTGAATGTACTGCACTTTTTTTTAATGGGCTTGAGGGCTGTTTTGCAGTATTTCTCTTTGCAGGACTTTTGGGAACTTTGGTGTCTTCATCAGGCTCCTTAAAATGATTATGTGAAGGAGAAGTCCTTTGTGTATTTTCATTAACTGAAGCCAATGGGTGTAATTCATTATATATGTGTCTGAGGATAATTTTGGCCTGTTTTCGTTTCAGTGGCTTTATTCCATACTTATGAAGCTGTTTCTGGAAAGGTGAGAAAAATTTCAAATACTGCAGAAGATAAATATTTTACTAATCACATAAAATGAAACCTTATGACAGTCATATATTAGTAAATAACATCAAAACACCAAGGTCACAAAATATCACAAAATATTCCCACAGGTCAACAAACAGTCAAATGTATGTCCGACCCTTGTTCTATTCTCCTACAGGGTTGGGTAAGAAGCAACAGGAATCTTCATATGATTGGATGCCCTTCCTGACGTCAACCTCATCAGACGAGTTAGGTGTGAAATGAATGGAATGACATATGATAGTACGAAGGGAGACAGTGAAACTCGGTGCCAGCACTCCTGTCCAATAGCACCAAGAGACATCACCATCTGATGGATGAATCTCCATCAAAAGTGCCATTATGCCCTCACTCCAATGAATATTGCGGTGAGGCTTTTGCCACACAATCTAGTGATTAGAAATTGTATACCACCACCTCTCCTACCCTGCTGGCCAACATTCTGATGGTGAATTTTTTCGACCAATGTGACTTTAACCGTCTAAGCATGGTGTCAGACCGTTAAAACTTGACGCATTAATGATGATGACCACCAGGTGGTCAAACAGACAAATAATATTGGAAGGGGGGGGAGTTAAAGGAAACCTCATGTATACAATACACTGGTACCGTATCAGTCAGGAGGTAATGGAAAAGTAGGGCCTTAACAACAAATTCTTATTTACCTATGGTATGTAGGCCACCAAACTGCTTTGTTCTGAGATGTTGCTGATTAATTCAACATTACATTTGAGTGTTTTATTTGAGATCATAAAGAAAGTCACTCTCTTTATTAGCAGCTTATCGTTTCAAATTATAACTTGGCTAAAACTAGACAAAAAAATGTAGAAATAGAGGGGAGATTTTGGGAGAATGGTTTCCCTGGTGTCATCAATGACACATACATACTGACAAGTCATCTAGTGATCCCGATTCATATTTGAACAGGAAACACAATTTTTCTATATTTATTGACCCCATTTTACAAATTGAGAGCAACTAACAGGACACCACAACACTTTCAATCTCTGTTGAAACAGGTATACTATCGAACAATGCGAAGTTCGGGAAGCTGTATCACATTCATTTGAGGAGTATACCCGACATTGTGTGCCCATTGCACTTTCGGACGTGTTGTAAAATGGCGTCCAGAAAAGGTATTGACCACTCAGGCCAAGATAATATACAAGAAAGTCTTGACATATGAATACATTTGGAGGCCATGATTAACTTGGATCGTCTACCTTTAAAAGGCGGTGCAGAACAGAGCAATGTCAGGGGAATTGTTTCAAGAAAACAAGTAAAATAATATATTATTAAAAAAAATATACTTGAAAAACTGAACTCGAGACGAGAGGAAGCAAATTGCCGTTGCTGCATCGAAGAAGAGTGGTAGTCAAGATTACGGTGGAATTTTTGAAGAATAACTGTTCTAAATTAAGAGAAGACGGCAAAATACTTGCTGAAGCACTGGAAAAAAATATAGGGACAGCGTAATATACGAGAATTTATTCAAATACGTACGCTGATACACCCGATGCGCAAGATTACCGATACATCGAAACTCATTAATTAGAAGATGTATAAGAAGAGAAGGATAGGAAAGAATTAATTGTTCAGAAAAAGAATTGAGGAAGGAATTGAATTTTCAGAAAACAAATAGTTTTAAAATAGAAGAATTTTCTGAGGCGAGACTGAAGATCTTACACAGTATAGAGAATTGGTTAACTAGAACGCAAGAGAAATATAAAAAAAAAAAAAAAAAATATTCTAAGAAATTCTTAAAATGAACATTTATTTGTTGACATTATTTGATCATATTGGCAGCTATACCATGAAGAAGATGTCTTGCTAAACTCGAGATGGACCAACCTGGAGGGAGATATGATCAAACCAGCAGACCCTACTTAAAATGAGACGAGGAATCCAGCCGAACCTCAGACCATAGCCAATGGATCAGCGATGTGACGAGGAGGAGGACAGCAACTCACAGCTGATATGATGAAAGACGAGCTAAGTGTTTACCATAAGTATTATAATTCTTAATTTAGCTAGGCATATGCATTAGTATGAAGTATTCTAAGTGTGAGATATTTAAGAATGCAAGTGATATAGTGAAGTGAAATGTGTTACATGTAATCTGCTAATACTATATTTAGTACATAATTAGACTGATATTTCGTGGAGTATGGCTATGCATAAAATAAGTGAATTACTACAGTAATTGAAAATACGAGAAGGAAGAAGAACTATTGAACAGCTGAATATAAGGATTAGCGTATGTTAGATATTATCTACGGATCTCGTGAAACCATTCAATCAATGATTACGTCACAGGTAGATCATATGAGAGGAAGCGAGATATATAGACGAGTTATTACTTGTAATGTTGTTAAATGCACGAACGAAATATTTAAGGTTCAGCATCATAATATCGGAAGAGAATTTATCTATTTAAGGGAGTATTTTACGTAAAGAAGAATGGTACGTCTTAGTAATTGCATTTATTATGGAAGAAGTTATGAATGACGAAATATGGTACTGAGAAAGAAGAGATCGGATTGATTGAAGGTTTAATAGTGAAGAAAGAAGTTATATGAAATAATTTGTATATGAATCGTGTAGTTTCAAAACCCCCTATCTTCAATTTTCACGAAAATGGAGATAAAGATTGATTTGATTTTGCTGTGGGCATGTCCACCGCTGTATACTATTAGTACGCATCAAAACCCGCTCTAACAGTTCGAAATTCATTGTCAAAGTACGGGGTTATTTTCATATTCCGCCATCTCCAACGCCTTGCGCTCGGTGATAGATAACATAAGCCGCCATCTCCGCCGGCCAATAGGAAGGCAATACGTAACCATGTGTTAGGCGCGTGAGGAGCTCTTGGCGCGACAGTGAGGAAGCATTTGTGTTGACACAGTGTCGTGTATTGTCTATTACTAATGGATTCACCTCATAAATGTATTGAGAAGTGTAGCCCTGGCAAGGGTAGGAAGAAATTACGTAACGAACAGCAGTGGAAATGCAAGGAAGCAAAAATATCAAGGTATGTTTTCTTATAGTAACATTATGTTAGTACGTTCCTCTCTTGTGAGCATAATTGTAGAACTGTATCAGAAACTGCACTTTTAGAATAAGCTTTAGAAAACATGTATTGCTGCATGAAGTCGGCGAGCGGTGTTGTGCCGGATCGGTCGTTCTCCTGTCACAAAAATGGCCGCAGTTCGAATCTCAGCCAGTGCACGTTCGATTCCTGAAAGCCCGTACCATTGTGGCTTTGTGCAGCTTCTGATATTACATTCTATGGTCACGTTGAGGAGCGAACTTCCCTTTCATTTTCGATGCAGGCCATTCATAAATACCTATGATATTTTAGTAAACATACATATTCTCGTAAGTGAAAAGGGTGTTTATTACACAGGTACTCGTCGGCTGGACCTCCTGTCACACCAATGTGCGGCCATAAATCCAGGGCCTACCAGTGCAAGAGATATTTCTTTGTTGAATGTGAAGAAGTTTCATTCCGTATTCTACTCTACAGCATCAAAACTGCAGCAGGATAGTTTCATTATCAAGCATGTTTCTTGCAAACCAGTGGCGAGACGCAAGCCGGGTAACAGTATCAGGTCCGGAAAAGCTCACACATTCAAGTACACTATTCGGAAACGGGATGGAACGATGGTACCAGTTTGCCGAGAAACATTTATGGGAGCTCTCCTATTGAAGAAGGACAGAATTCAAGGGGTACTAAAGCGTCATTTTGAATCTGGGGGAATGCCTGTGGAGAGAAGAGGGGGAGACAGAAGAAACTATGCCAGTAAACCAAGACGTGAGCCCATCTGTAAATTTATTGAATCGTTTCATGCTAAAGAGCCGCACTACTGCCGTACCAAGTCAGCGGCACGTATGTACCTGCCATGTGAACTAAATATCAAAGAAATGTGGAGACAATAAAATACCACTGTTGAACCTGAATTGCAGGCAAAGCACGCCTTCTTCAGGAAGATCTTGAATCGTAATATTGGTTTCGGAAGTCCGAAGACTGATGATTGCTCAACTTGCTCACAACTAGACGAGGAACTAAAAAATTGCACATCAGAACATGCAAAAGTGAAGGATGTGTGCCGATTGGTTGAGAAACATTATGGGGCTAGATGGAGGGAGCTTGCAGATCTCCAGTTTTATGTTTAGCTGGAAACACTACAGGCTGAACATCGTTGCAGTATGACAGAAGAGGAAGAGGAAGAAGAATACTGTGAACCAAGAGATGATTCCGTATCCTTGTTGTATTAAATTGCAATAATATGATTATGATTTTATTCTTCAGAGACAAAACCATTCCATCTCAATGAACATTTAAACATTTAAACATTTTATACTGTATTTCATGTTTTCAATTCGTTTTCCATCTCAGTGTGTTACATAGATGTTAGCAAGTGAAGTAAACAAAGTTTCTTTGAGCATTAGACAGTAAGGGTATGTTTACAATATCCATGTTTACTTTCAAACCCCGCCATGTCCACCTGTGACTTTCAAAACCCCCTATGTTCTAGATAAATATTGCCCTAGTACAAAAATGTAGAGATGAAATTGCATACATTTTGTGTATTTTGTTCAATATGAGCTAATTAAAGCAAAAGTAAAGAAAATGTTAAAAAGGAGTGTAAAATGCAGTCATGGCAGTTTTTTGCCCTTCCTGAAAAATTTATTTTCTTGGAGATAGGGGTTTTTGAAACTACACGACTCATATGATAATGTGGGTTTCGGTGATTATAAAACATATATATATTGATGGTAGATGCTGAGATATTCATATATTGGATCAATTAGACGATGCAAGCACAAGGAAAGAGATATACCGTGGGAATGACACAAAGTAAGATATGAATGGAGGATATATATGTATAGTTGCGATTAGAGAGTTAACGTAACGTCAAATACAGCTGCTAATATTAAAATATTTATGTCTTATGACGTATTTTCATAACATGTGAAGTGAAAGATGTGTTAAGCCAGTACAGATATTAGAAGTGACGCAGATAAATTGTACCGAGATATCGTAACGTAAATACTTATGGAATTACTTGCACATATGATATATTTACAAACAGGAGCTTTAAAATTGAATTTGAATATACTTTGGATGAGGTAGTTATCCCAAAAGATGGCAAGTGCAAATACTTAGGTGTGAGATTTGAAAGTAATTTGCACTGGAAGGGTCATGTTGATGACATTGTTGGGAAACCATACAGATCGTTACATGTCATAATGAGGCTATTAATGGATGCAACAAAGAATTAAAAGAAAAAAGTTACTTACGTATGGTTCGTCCATTATTGGAATATGCAAACAGTGTTTGGGATCCTCACCAAGAATACCTAATAAAAGAAATAGATAGTGTGCAGAGGAAAGCAGCAAGATCTGCAACAGGGGATTTCAGGAGAAAGAATAGTGTATCAGAAATGTTAAAGGAACTAGGGTGGGAAACTTTAAGTAAGAGAAAGAAGAAAACTAGACTTATAGGATTATATAAAGCCTATACAAGAGAAGAAGCATGGGGAGATATCCGTGAGAGGCTTCAGTTGAAAAATAATTATATCGGCAGGACAGACCACAAATATAAAATTAGAAGGAATTTTAGCAGAAGCGAATGGGGTAAATTTTCATTAGTTGGGAAGGGTGTGAAGGAGTGGAACAGTTTACCAGGGATAGTGTTTGATCCTTTTTCCAAAATCTGTACAGATATTCAAGAAGAGAATAAACAGCAACAGAGAAAATAAATGAAATGTTAGAGGGCATTCGACCAGTGCAGGTTATTGTAAATTAAAGAATGTGTGTGAATAAATTAATTCCATCCCCTGGTCTAAGGAGTTTGGACAGCCAAAGTAGGGGACTGCCTGTAGGGGTGAAGTACAGTGGGGACTTCGAGGGCCCTGGGACCGCTACGGTAGCTGTGAAGGGCCTTCAGGAACTCTGAAAAGTGGTGGCAAAAGGGGCTCTGGTTAAGACGCAGCAGGTCATTATGCTACTTAGGTTCCAGAACGGTAAAAAAAAAAAAAAAAAAAAGAGTAAAGAAATGCAATGTAAAGTTTAATCTTATACCAGTTGTATAGTATCATTTGAAGTAATTCCACATACTGTATATCAGTTGACTATATTTGTAAGTAGTACAGGAGATATTATAAGTAGAATTTTGTAAACAATATAAATTTATTAAGGATGAGCTGTGTGTTTAATAGAAAAAAATGTTAGCGTGAATTGTATAATATTGTATTATAGGAAAATTTTCTTCTCTTGTTAATTTAATATTTAGTGCTTGACAATAATGTATTTTAGTGTATCATTTGCCACCGAGGTAGACACCTCATTTGCAAATAAAGAGATTTTCATTTGATTTGATTTGATTTCGATTAAATATAAGCCTAGTGAGTGGATGCATATTGAGCCATATAGCAGCATATTAAGAATTATTTAGATAGAATAGTGAGGTAGATTATTTTATATTTTGAGTGTTGATTTATAATTCATGTAGTAATTTTAAATGAGAAGCTAGTAAATTAGAAGCCAAGATTTAGAAGGCAATAGGGATGGAAACCATAGCCCGTCAGTTGTCATAAAACATTTCTTCGCCAGAGAACAACTTTGATAACGAATTCAGATAGCAAAAGCTTAAATTTTGTCGAATGTAACAAAGTGATTGTGTTATAGTGATTGATTTGAATTGTTTAATTTTCTTGCAAGCTAATTAATTACTTACATAATAATTGAATGATTGATTTAATTCTGAAACATGATTATATGTGAGGAAGTTTGAGTTCATTTCAGAAACAGTGAATTCAATCTATTATTTAATTTTATTAGCAAGCAAGCACTGACTTAAATGTAAAATATTAGGAATTATTATTGATTTTAATCCTCGATTATGAAAGTTCTTGATAATACGAGTTCTCAATTCTTTAATTTATGGTTAATTTAATAAATATTTTCTCTTATTTTCTTATAAAGTGAGTGATAATTTGTAGCAGTTGAGAGTAGATAGACTTAGTTTCTAAGATGTTTCTCATATGATTTGCGTCAAAGTTAAGCGGTCATTGATAGTTTTATTCTTGAATGCAATAGGATGGAGACGTTCATCGATAATTTTCGCGTGCGGTCCCTACCTTTTTCTCTGAATTCACGTTAATCCTAGCCAAGAAGAAAAATTAAATATTTTTCTTATGAGAAGAAATACCCTGAGATTACATCTGGCTGTCGGGAAATTTTAGCTGTGTCTTACCTGGATGCGGGAATGGTGCATTTGTGTCATTATAGCATGTTGTGAACTTCACAATTTGGCCATGAGGACAACTTCCAGTATCAAGAAGCTGAAGGAGGAAATCCAAATGAACATGGGAGTGAAATTAATTTTTTTTTGCTCTTCGTCCACACTTTTGACTAAAATGCTTATTTTTTATTTCCATGTAACCTAATGTTAACCTATCCGTTTTGTAGAAGACAATCAAAGAATGGGTAATAACAAGAATTTGCCAGTTAGTTTACTACGGCTGTAATGTAAAACAAAATAGTTCTTTCAAGCACGCCCTTACTTACTGAACATAATTCTCGCTGTTGCGCCGAGCAATCACGTGATCTAGGGAGTTTGGGCAGCGTTCTTACAGGGATGCTTTGAAAGTAGTTCCCTATCGAGCATCGTTGGGCATGTGCAGTAATTGAAGTTGGCAACAGTTTTCAAACCATCACAAATTCACTGCAAGAACAAACTTAATATATATCCTTAACAGACCCCTTTACATACATGAAACACCTTTGACAGCCCACCGTAAACACTGACTCTTGCTGTTGTTGTTATACAGTGCTTCCATCAGTCTAATAATATGAGGCAGAAGCACGTTATTGAAAGAACCTTCCACAGCTGTTTCCATATTACAAAGTCTTCCTTCTTGTAGTCCATGAAGCATATTAGCATTTGGAATATTGAATTCTCAGGCCTTCTCAATAAGTTGTCTTATATTCCAGATCTGTTCCCAAGTCCCTTTGCCTTGAACAAATAACGCTTGTTGACAAGCACAAAAACTAGTTGACTTTTGTGACCCTCTGGTGTAGGTGATGAAGTGAAATTAGCACTTCTTGTAAAAGGTGTTCCTGATGACTAGATTATTAGCTTCAGTAAAACCTACTGTACCGGGCGGTACACCTCTACACCGTTTATTTAAAAGTTGCGCCAGTCGAAACTCCTCTTCTGGAGGAAGGTTGAACTTTATCTACTCTATTAATTCTCTACTTTCTCAGAAGATGTCACCACGTGGAAAATTTTGAGTTTTTGAACTGTGTCACTTTTGATGTGTTTTTGTTTCGCTTGAAGTAAGAAGTGTGAACTTTCTCTTCTAGAGGACACTACTGAAGATCAACAATAGCGCACCCTAGTGCGGAGTCAAAGAACTATTTTGTTGGAGAAATTTTTATTTCAAAAGTTTGTTTCTTGTTAAATTTCTTTCTGTTATTGTTTAAGTTGGCTGTATACCCCTCTTTTCCCCTTGTTTTAGATTTATCCAATCCCGAATTTCTTTTAGTAATTTCTGACCAATCTGGTGTATCTTCCCCCAACTTGTATCTGTTGCGGGGTCCTATCCAATAAAAACATTGTGGGCGGGTGTTTTCATTCCCCTAACGCCTAGAAACTTCCGCGAGAGTATATAAACTGCTGATTTTAGGGTCTCCGGGCCACTTCTGTTCCATCTTTCAGTGTATTAAGTACATAGCAGGAGGCGGGAAGCGCCTCTTTCCTCGGCGGCGGTCAACAATAAGGTAATGGCCGATTAATAAATTCTTTCTTTTCTTGCTCAGCAGTTTAACTTTCGGGGCGGGTTCTAAGCGTTCAACCATGTAACCTTTTCCTAAAATGTAAAAACAACTGGTATCTATTCTATTTTAAAACGACATATCGGGATAGAGAGTGCTTAACCCTCTCGAGCTCCCACTTACATCGTCTTGAGGTGAACTTATTCTCTCAACCAATTCTTCCGTAATGTAATGTAAATTGCTATTAAGTCACCTCTGTAGTATGGGATTAGCCCTTGTAATAACGGCCTAGTGCCAAAGTAGGTTTTAAAATCAAAGTGTATTAGGAGTGCAAGTTCGCCTCCTCTCAAATTGTTTTAGAGGTCATTCTATTAACCTGCTTTTCATTTAATAGACCTCAGTAGATTGGGTATTTTACCCCTGTGTTTATGTCCGTTGAGGGCAACTTGAAGGTGGAGTTTGGTGTGGCCTAGGAAAGGCTTAAATTAAAGAGCGTGTGGCTCTTTTGGAAAAGGAGTGTTGTATGCCTCGAGGAGGCTTTACTGTGTAATTTGGAGCAAGTGCTCCAGGGTTTGATTGGGGTCTTCTGCCCCTTTGTTAAAATTTGTATATCGGAAAGTTGGGCTAGTTGCTCAAAAATTGTGAACTCAGGGCTCGAAGCCCAAACTCTGTAATCCCTGTAATTGTACATTTCAAATTGTGTTTCGGCTACTAAGTACCTGTTCTTTGTTATTACTTAATATTGAAAAGGAAATATAACCTTGTTAACTTTTACATTAACTTTGATTCCGTAGTTTGAGACCCATTCACGCCCGCACCTTCTTACACCTCTACCTACCACCAAAACTCGGTAACACCTACGATTCATCGTCCCCCGTCCCAGAGCCATTCTTTCTATGGCAGTTGAACCTATCACTTGTCCTCTTCTTCTAGGGAATATTTGGAACTGTGGTGGTGTAATTTAATTCAAAAGTGTTCTTTTTCTTCTTCCTCACAACCACTCTTACGCACATAGGCTGAGAAGACACGCAGTCGTAATGTCACAGTGTCTATTACGACTGACGCAAGATGATCAAGAAGTCGATGGACTTCAGCAACCTGGCATCGAAGATAACTATCAACGATTTGGTGTTCATTGTTCCATGGTAGACACGTTTGTATTCATACCCAATTTCTTGGAACTTTTGCCCTTTCCAGCACATTTTCTGCACAAAAGCAATGTTCACACATTTAAGGATGCTGGACAGACAATATCATCATGCGTCATTTCTGGGGAATGCACTAGCTTTATTCACAGTAGATTTATTTTATGTATCCGAGTCCGAAATCACTACAATATATTTGCAACTACTCTATTTACACTTTGTTTTTCCAGTATTCAACTGTTGAGATGGCACATTCATTGGCTTCCACCAAATCCTTCATACTACATGGTTTAGGCAGATTTCTACAGATGAGGTGTCCATGATCTTGCTTTTCACCACACTCACACACAAATATTGATCACCATACCCCCACCTTTTCAAGTTGGTTTTACATCGTGTCACTCCAGATCTTAATCTGTTAAGCGTCTTCCATTGTCCATATTGAAGATGATGTCCTGCAGCTGGCTTTTCTTTCACTTCCCATAATCCCACAGGCGACTTCCTTTTCCAGAGTTCCTTTCGTCAATATTCGGCTGATGATGGTACTGATGTTGCTGTGTGTAGGAAGCTCTTCCTCTATTTCAATCTTGATGGGTGGGAGTGAAGTCCAAACATTGGGTGTCTTGGATCTCTTTCATCTGTTCCTTGCTTCTTCTCAATCTCTGCTGCAACTTGTCTCCTAACATCTGGAGGTGCTACTCCCATAAGTGGAAGGAGTTGGTCGTAAGCAGCCTGTAACAATGCGACCTGTCTCATGGAGGGCAACATCCACTTGGTTTGTATGAGCGGAATTCCTCCAGACTCTGAGCAGCATACTCTGCAGCAGAGAAACACAGGGCAAGGACAGATGTACAGAGGACGTTATGCTGTTCTCCCCATGTGTGTGAGTTTGCGAGTGAGACTATTCCTGCTGCATACCTCCTGTTTGGTATCTATACAGTGCTGTTTATACGTTAGTGCACGGTCCAACTTTACTCCTAGATATTCGGGTTGATCACAATGGTTTAATTTGTGTCCTTTCCAGGTTACATTCAACTCCTTTCTTGCTTCTTTGTTGTGCAGATGGAATGCACATACCTGAGTTTTCTCCGGATTGGGTTTCAGGCGATTCTCGTCATAGTAGACAGCTAGTTCTTCGAGAGCAGATGTCAGTTTTAATTCTACTTCTTCAAATGTCACTTCTTGAGCAGCAACAGCTGTGTCATCTGCGTAGATGAAAGCCCTAGTTCCAGTGTTAAGTGGCTGATCATTGGTATAGATGTTATATAATATTGGAGCCAACACACTTCCTTGGAGGAGGTCATTCTTTTGACATCTCCATTGGCTTTTCTTGTCCTTCAGAGTGACAGTAGATGATGAAGCACGTTCCACTTATATGCATAGTTGCAAAACAAAATGACCAATCAGCCTGTCACCACAGCCTGATATCAGTTTAAAATCGGCCACCCCTGGCACGGCATGCAGTCGCCGTTTGCAGCTGCTTGCTCCATATCAGATGCTGCTTTAGTTCTCAGTCAGGGTTTCTTTCCCTTAGCCTCTGTGAAGCCAATCCTGAAGCACAAGGCAGTGATATGCAAATCTAAAGGCACTCCACAGGAGATCAGACAATACTTGATGTCTTCCAGTGACATGTCTTCCAATGAGGATAACCCCCCACCCCCCCAACCCCCTCAAGAAAGTTTGTCTGCTCTAAGCTTATTTTTCATTTTTTAAATTTTTGTTTTATAATTTGCTTTACATTGCACCATGACATAGATAGGTCTTATGGCAATTTATTATTTATTCGTGTCAGTAGTGCAATATATATTACAGATGCATATTACAAAATAAAATACATGAAACAACACTTATGGCAATGATGGGATAGGAAAGGACTAGGTGTGGTAAGGAAGTGGCCATGGCCCCGGCATTTGCCTGGTGTGAAAATGGGAAAACATGGAAAATCACCTTCAGGGCTGCCGACAGTGGGGTTTGAACCCACTAATCTCCTGTGCCTTAATTTAGGCCACAGCCACTTCCTTTCCATTGCTAGGCCTTTCCTATCCCATCGTCGCCATAAGACCTATCTGTGACGGAGCGACATAAAGCGAATAGCAAAAAAAAAAAAAAAAAAAAATATCCAGATTATTTTCAGATAATCTGGATGAATGAGCTCTCATTTCATTGTATTATACCATATTTCTCTGAATGCAAGAAGACCCCCACTTTTTCCTTCAAAAAGATTAAATTAGGCTTAAAATGTGCTTTGTGAAATCAATATTATTTATAACAAATTTCAAATTTAATTAGAGAAGAAACCACACACAAGTTCCATGTACATCCTACTTAATTCCTTAATCATTTTCATTACAGGTATCTGAGAGTGCCTCTGAAAGTTCAGGGAATTCCTCTTCGCGAACCTGCATTCGTATCACATCTCATGTTATAGCCATTCCGACCTTGCATTTTTTACGCACATATCACATGATTTATGTTCGACTTCTTTCAATCATCCTTGTTGCCTGCTACTGATGCCTTTTTTGTATAGTATGCATTTTTATATTATATTTGCCTTCACGCCAATGCCGATCATTTGCTTTAGCTATGCCGTATTTTCTTGAGGCTGCGCAATATTATTCTTTATTTCCACATGTTTAATAAATATTAACTTAAAAATTGGCATCATAATATCGACAAGAACCCATTGAAAATTTGCTGGCAATGTCTTTTCCATGTGTCTCTACAATACAATGATCCATCACGAAAGTATTCCTGTTGTCTATAAAACCGTTACTTTTACTAACCATAAGGTACAACTGCTGCCGCTAGATGCACG
This sequence comes from Anabrus simplex, assembly GCF_040414725.1. Classification (NCBI taxonomy): domain Eukaryota; kingdom Metazoa; phylum Arthropoda; class Insecta; order Orthoptera; family Tettigoniidae; genus Anabrus; species Anabrus simplex. Next base: position 79,157,965 of record NC_090273.1, on the reverse strand, counting down.
TCTCGCTTGCCGGTTTTGGCCGGCTTCAGAGGCTAGTCATCAACGAGCTAGTCGCAGACGTTGAAGGTCAAGAAGTTTTGTGCACCGTGTTATGGTCATTCTGCCCTTGCATTTTTCACACACATACTTCACAATTTCATCTTCGACTCTTTAAAACATCATGCTGCGGGCCACTGAATGCCTTTTTTGTACAGTTTGCATTTTTAAACTATCTTCGCCTTCCTAACACTGAACAATGGCTTTTGTTGCGCCGTACTTTCTTGCGGCTGCAAAATTATTCTTCATTTCCGCGTGTTTAATAACAATTAACTTAAAAATCTGTTATTTTTACTAAGCGTCAGGTACAGTAGATGTGTTATAACTCTGCTACTGAGTAGTTGTGGCCTTTCTAAGAATTTGAAGTGTCGCATCCTTGCTATTCCAATTTGAACGACATTTCTCGCGCAGCTGGGACTTGGAAGAACATTATGGTTGACCTAGCAGTTAGCTAGTAGTGTTTTGATACCATTCTGTGGATTTGATAAACGCTTTGTAGAGGCTAGTAGAATGTCTTTCTCTCTTCGCTATTTTCTGAGAACCAGTGACGTTAGATGGAGGCATTGTACAACTGGCTGCTGCGGCTAGCAATGTATAGGCTTAATAAAGACACAGACGGTGAAAGTAAAGAGTTTCATTCGCACACGTGGAGGCGTGAAGGGGAGCAACGTGGTTACCGTGGTAGCTGTCAGTGGTGTTCATTACTGTTAGGTCGCGAAGCAAGATAACCCTTGATATTTCACATGAAATTCTGAGAAAAAACCGTCGTCTTGGATTTGGAGAAATACAGTATTTCATTTAATTTGTTCATGAATGCTGTAGACTATTGATTTTTAAATTTGTTATGGTATTCAGGATCCTTGTGGTCACCTGCAATAACAAGCAGATTAAAAAATAAGAAAAGCAGGTATCATACAACTTTACCTTGAGCATTGGAGAATCCATAGCACTGTAGTCAGCCAAAGGAGTAACGTCATGGGATTCGACAGCCTTCACCATCTGGACAGGTGTTTTTGGAGTTGATCTTCCTGGCTGTGACATTCCTTTTGGAGTAGAACAAGCAACAGCTTCAGCTAATTCATGCGATACTGAATTAAACTCGTCCTTCCACAAAGACAGGTTTCCCAATTTATCTCCAAAAGAGTCGTCCAGCAGACGTTTACAAGCATCCAGTGATTTTCTAATAGATGATTTGCTTTTACTTAATTTTGGAGTTCCATTATTAGCAGTAACTTTCTGGGACTGATAGCTACATACTGGAGTGCTAAACTTGGTATCCTTTAGATCAATTTCTAAACTGCTGTCTAATTCAATGATTTCAGAAGATTTATTCCTAATACTAGGGAAGACACTATCTTGGGATAATGCCTTTCTTATAGTACTGCGATGTTGTAGAGAATTGTCATTAAAAGAGCAATTATTTTGGGACAAACTTAGTCTTTCTCTTTCTGTAACCATATCTTTGTTTACATCCTGTTTCTCAGAATAGGAATTATGGGTTGAGTCTAATGTTGATATATAGGGCCTGCATGGTGAATCATAATAATCAAAATAATCAATCTCATGATTCATATCCCCATTGCTTGCATTTCCTTGTGAATCTCCATGGTTAGGCCTCTCATTAATCCTTGATTTTGGACATGAATCCATATCATCATCATCATCATCATTATCTAGGCCATAAGAAGGGGGAGAATGATTGATCACAGCTATATCATTACAATCACTTTCTGTACGTATATTACTCCCAGAACCATTATTCAGACTCAGGTCACTTACTATTATTTTTTTAATTTTCTCAAGACTTTCATTGTGTACAGGACTAACTTCATAATTTTGGGCCAAGAATTTGTTTGAAACCTTCCTTTTTGGTGAAAATCTGTGACTGATACTAGGACTTTTTAAAATGTAACTAGGACCAAGAGGAGGTGAAACTGCCTTATGGTCATAATCATCACTAACTTGTGTTAAATCAAACACCTCCAGATCTTCATCTTTATGTCTTGCACAACCAACAGATTCAGTAACAAAAGATTCTATCAAAGATTTTCTAACAGGATTATCATGGTCTGTACAGCGTTTCTTTGAAACAGGGCTATTTGTTTTGCATGGAGGATCATTTTCAACACATTTCCTTTTATTTTCATCGGGGGATTTTTGCAAACTTCTAGTTATCATACCAACATTTGACAACGATTTTTCTTTGCTTATATTAATTTTGCATAATTCCTCACCACCATTCCCTGAAATCAAGACTTCATTATCACCAGACCCACTATGTTTCTTGCCTATTGATGCTTTGGATAGGTCTTCTATATTTCTTTTCAATTCAGAATTGATACCAATTCTGATAGAATATTCTCGTGTTGGGGTACAATCTTGATTTTCTGGAAATGAAATGGTCTTCTGATCAGAATCATCACTACTTTGTGTTAAATCACACACAACTACAAATTCATTTTGCTGTTGCAGCGTAGGAACAGATTTATTTTCCTGAGTGAAGGATTCCAGCAAAACTCTCCGGGAAGAACTGTTACGAACTCCAATAGCTTCTTCATCAGGATGCTCAATCCTTTTATTAGGAGAGTCATTACTGACACATTGCATTGGTATACTATCTAATGATTCCTGAGATATTTCAGCAACATCGTTCTCTGTACTATTATCTTGATAAAAAATGTTTTCTTTTCTTTGTGCAGAGCTTAAGTTTTCACAGTAACTGTTTACTTTCTTGTGAACTTGATGGACATTTGCAATTAATTCATTCTTCACTCGTTCATCAGAAAAATCTGAACCATGACTCTGCTGGCTGCTACTTAGCATGACAGTTTCTGAATCTGAATCAGAATGTAAAACACCAATTTTAACTGGAATGATATTCTTGGAAAGTTCATTTTTCATATTACAATTACTGACAGTTCTATCACTTTTGTCACTAGACTGACTCTTGACTGCTGAAGAACTGTCAATCAATTCAAGAAGGTAATCCATATTATCCTGAGTAGCCGATGGTACAATATTGCTATTATCCTTCGTTAAACATTTTACATCATTGATTCGGCTTTCTGAAAAAGGATCAGGTGATGTACTTTTTTTACTAACATTTTCTGAACTAAAATTCAAGTCTGAATCTTCATTAAATTCTAATGATCCTATGACTTCATTTCCACATTTCTTTGAGGTGGATGAATTACTCGTTTGTGCTAATCCAAGATGATGTTTCTTGGGAGACTTATACTTTGATGAAAGGATGCTCTGAAAATTAGTTGTCTCACCTGTAATATCTTTACAACCAATATCGCTTTGAATTTCTGAACTGATGTTCTTTGAATTCACTTTAAGTCGAACATTACCAACAATTTCTAAATGTCTCAACAAATTAACAACTTCATACTTCTCTATAAGCCACTGAACATCTTCAAAACCTTCAGCCAAGGTAAGAATTTTGTTGACACTACCACAATAAATATACTCCAAAAAAGCCAAGGTAGGACGAAAAGAGACATTAGTCCACAGTAAATATTTGACTCCTTTACCATCTTTAACTACATCATTCAAAATTGCAGGACAGCGTACATAGAGAACAAGTTCATGAGCAGGTATTTTCAGTCTGTTATTAACATAAATTGTAATATCACTCAAGGCACTTTTGTTAAGTAATAATCTCCAATCACTGGCAAGACTATCGATAAAACCACTGGTACTGCTCACTTTTGTTCCCGATTTTCTACGGCTGACACAGGTATGTCTGTCTGATGAGGTCTCTAATTCCTGTCCTTCCTTTATTAATGTAGGAGTTACAGGCAAGGAACAATCCAAGGGACCACTCTCTTTGGAAATATATGCTGGAGAAATGATGTTCATAGTCTGATGAGACAGCCCAGCCACATTGTTTTCTGGATAAAAAGCACTGGAAGGTAATCTAGCTTCATTTTCTGACAGAGGTGGAAATTCTTTTGGCTGAAACATTTAAAAGAAAAACTTAACATTACAGCTGAAAGGAGGTAAATTGGTGTAACAGAATATCTCAAATACACTACAGGTCATTCCATAAGAAATCAGAGGGATGTTTTTTTTGCTATTTGCTTTACGTCACACCGACACAGGTAGGTCTTATGGCGACGATGGAACAGGAATGGCCTGGGAATGGGAAGGAAGCGGCCGTGGCCTTAATTAAGGTACAGCCCCAGCATTTACCTGGTGTGAAAATGGGAAACCACGGAAAACTATCTTCAGGGCTGCCGACAGTGGGGGTTCGAACCCACTATCTCCCGGATGCGAGCTCACAGCTGCGCACCCCTAACTGCACGGCCAACTCGCCTGGTAGGGAAACAATAATTTAAAATTTTAAAGTAGTATCTTACAAAAGTAAAGTAGTTGGAGATATTCATTTCTGTACAATAAATATCAGCTTCCTCTGTTCAATAGTCTTCATTATATAAAATAATTAATATATTTTTCCGACAGCCAACGTTTTACAGAAATATTGCGAACTACTAACTCACTGGCATAATTCACTGCTCCCAGCTGTACAATAATGCATGGGGCTCAACATAGAGTCACAGCTCGCAGTTGTGCGATAAGTGCAGGACACAACAAATACGCGTGTACACATGCGATAGCGCGTGGGGTACAACATACACTCATGGCTCCCAGCCGTGTGATAGCGTGCAGGACACAACATATAAACTTGGCTCTCAAATGTGCGATAAGTGTGCAGGACATAATATATATTCACGACTCCCAGCCTTGATACGCGTAGGGACAACATAATACTCACAAATCCAAGCCGTACGATAGCATGCAGGACATAACATGAGCAGATTTAAGCAGTATTTCTGGTGTTCTGCGAAGACATGGCACAACGTTATATATAGACGGCAGATTTTAGATAAAAAGCCTATTTTTTCTGTTAATATATATGCTTTTGTATTTACATCTTTTGTACATACTGAGACCTAAATTAAGGTCTTTTATATGCCTAAATTAACTATATGTCTTGTTGGCTGATTTTTTTTTTTTAAATACAAGAGTTAATAATAATAAATAATGTTATTTGCTTTACGTCCCACTAACTACTTTTTAAGGTCTTCGGAAACGCCGAGGTGCCGGAATTTAGCCCCACAGGAGTTCTTTTACGTGCCAGTAAATTACCGACACAGGGCTGTCGTATTTGAGCACCTTCAAATACCACCGGACTGAGCCAGGATCAAACCTGCCAAGTTGGGGTTAGAAGGCCAGCGCTTTAACCGTCTGAGCCACTCAGCCCGGCAATACAAGAGTTCACTTGGTTTCTTATTGAGAGGACAAGGTCCCAGCACTGGTAGCCAGCTTGCTGTATACAAAATGAAGGAATGGACTGTGAGATTGTGGTGATCATAAATATGAATAAAACATATGGAGAATATTTAAATAACTTCAGAAGTTAACCAATGTCACCTCAATATCTGCCGTGTGCTGTCCACAATTAGCTCCTGTTCTTTCACTCTGGCACAAAGTCACTGCTGTACCGTTATGTCTACACTCTCAAACAAATGACTCTGCACGCCCTGAAACAGACTTGATGCGGGCCTTTCCCCAACATTTCTTAAACCTGTACTGCTAAGCCAGTATGGTTAACAACCCATCTCTCCTAACGCATTGATAATAGCAATCATTCTTTCATCACCAACTTGTAAAATTCCAACTTTCACCAGAATACCACTTACAGCCCTCAACTTCAGTTTAGTTTTCCTTTTGATCTTGAAGAGTACATGTTAGTGAAACAAACTACTGTATACTGAAAATGCCAAAAATTAGATATCCATAGTAAGTTAGCAGTAGCTCTAAAATGCCTTTGGAAGTGGCAAACCCACCGTAATAAAAGCCTATATGATGACAAGTGTACTGAAGCCTCGGAAAATGCTATGGCGTTTCCCACAAGCGACGTGCAGTTCTTGTGATGCTGGGAGAAATGTAAGAAATGGGTGACCAGCAACCAAATATATCAAGATAGCGACCATCAATGTAGTGACACTAACAGGGAAAGTGGAAGAAATTGTAGATTTTATGGTTGACAAAGATATAGCATTGCTGAGAATCAGTGAGACAAAATGGAAAGGAAAATGGGAGAGGAAACTAAAGAAAGGATACACCTTTTACTATAGTGGAGGAAGAGAAGCCAAAAGTGGTGTAGGTCTCATAATTAGAAAAGACCTAAAGGAATACCTACAATTGGTGGAAAACATAAATGATGAGTTGATTAAGGTCCGACTGAGACTTGAAACTGGCGTTAAAGATATAATTTAAGGGTGTGCTCCACAAACAGGAAATACAGATACGGATCTAGAGGGATACGTTGAATATCTGGAAGGCCGTATATACAGGACAAACAGGTTGTGATCATAGGAGACATGAATGCCCAAGTAGGTCAGTGAAGAAAAGGAGATGAAGAGATTATAGGATCATTTGGATATGGGAAGAGAAACAAGGCTGGAGATATTTTGGTAGATTTTTGTAGAAGAAATGAGCTGATCATTGGTAACACATGGCTTTGAAAGAAAAACAGTTGGATATAGTCGGGATAACACAACCAATACTCTGATAGAATACATTTTAGTAAAGAAAGGTAACAGGAAAATGCTGGTAGATGTAACAGCCATCCCAAGTGAATTTTTTGCACAGAGTTGTGATAGCTAAGTTAAAGATTGGAAAGATACAAAATATGACTGAGAATAGGCAGAGAAAGCCAAGGGTGTGGAAATTGCAAGAGAAGGAAATACATGAATAATAATAATAATAATAATAATAATAATAATAATAATAATAATAATAATAATAATTTATTATTATTATTATTTGCTAGTTGCTTTACGTCGCACCGACACAGATAGGTCTTATGGTGACGATGGGACAGGGAAGGGCTAGGAGTGGGAAGGAAGCGACTGTGGCCTTAATTAACGTACAGCCCCAGCATTTGCCTGGTTTGAAAATGGGAAACCACGGAAAACCATTTTCAGGGCTGCCGACAGTGGGGTTCGAATCTACTATCTCCCGAATACTGGATACTGGCCGCACTTAAGCGACTGCAGCTATCGAGCTCGGTAATTAATAATAATAATAATAATAATAATAATAATAATATGGCCTCAGCTACTGTGTGCAGACATTTCAATTTGATGCCATCTGGCTGTCTGCTCGTCAATTTCGACGTTCCATTTTACTCTAGGCCCACTAGAAGGCAGACCGAGTAAACTAAAACTCTCTTGGGCGTCTATGGCTGAGATTTAATGAATTTTGTCTGATAAACACAAAATGTGTCACCAGAGATCTTTTACATGCCGACATCGTACGACATGGAGTGTATAATGGACTTTTCTCCGCCCTTCAAAAATCCGACCACCTCTCCCAGGTTTGAAACCGCTATCCTGGGATCCGGAGGCCGACACTCTACCAGTGATCCACAGAGGCAGCCTAAATGAAGAGTTACAGACACACATTAAAACAATTATACCTAAGCAAGACATCGGAAGAGTCAAAGAAGAATGGGCGTACTTTAAAACAGTCATGGTGGAATCTGCAGAAAAGACGTGGAAGAGTATCAGGAAGGAAGAAAGATCAAGAAACACCCTGGTGGAATGACAGGGCAAAAGATATAGTTAAAAGGAAGAAACAAGCTTGGAAAAGATGACTGAGAAACAGAACAACAGAATGAAAAACAGAATACAGACACTGCAAGGAGTGCTCCAAGGTAGTTCAAGAAGAGAAAAAGAAATGCTGGAAAAAATTCACTGAATCTCTGCAAGAAGATACAACCGGAAACAAAAAGTTCTTATTCCGGTGGGTAAAAAAAAAACAGGTGAAGGTGCTAACTTCATTAAAAATGAACAGGAGGAAGTGATGACACAGAAGCAGGATATATTGCAGAGGTGGGGAAAATACTTTGAACAGCATTACAACGTGCAAAATACCTCGTACAAGGAGAAATCGAAGTACCAAATTTAGTGCAGAAGGAAGATAAGGAAAACGAGGTGTACATGGCAGAGATTGAGTGGGCCACTAAAAGAATGAAACGAGGCAAGGCAGCTGGAATTGACAAGGTCACCTTAGAAATAATAGCAGCAGGAGCATTTGGTCTACAGTGGTTGTACAGACTCTTCCAGAGTGATATGGAGAGAAAAGACTGTTCCAAAAGAGTGGACAAAAGGGGTCATTATACTAATTTTCAAGAAAGGAGACAGGAAGCAATGTGAAAATTACAAAGAAGTGACACTAATACCTCATACAGCTAAGATCCTTGAAAGAATCTTGGATAAACGAATAAGAGACAGAGTAGAGGGAAAATTGGCAAACATCAGTATGAATTCAGAAGAGGCAGGTCCACTTTTGACCAAGTATTTATATTTGTCAAATGATGGAAAGGAATTGGGAATATGGAAAGGACATGATAGTAACGTTTCTAGATATTAAAAATGTTGTAACCAAGGTTGAAGTTTACAGAACACAACTTTATTTTGCTTCACTTTATAATATTTACACAAATAACTGAAATTTATTTTGAAGCAAAAAGGAATATTGAATCTTGAGAAAAGTCTGTCTTTATACAATATGTACAGGTTTGCAGTCTTTATATACACTTCTATCTTGAAAAGATAGTCTTTGTGAATTGACACTTTGATAGTCGAAAACTATCTGGCACACTAACATAAATGTTCATGAGAGTCCTTGTTTGTTGAAGTGCCTGAATTCCTAAAAAGCAAGTTCAATTGATTGAAGAAATTCCACCTAGCGAAACTAAGGGAGCTTGCATAAGTTAGGGAATGAAAATGGCTTGTAAAAGAATTACGGAACATAGGCAGCGGAAACAGGTAAGGGAGCGGTGACCAGAGGTGAGACCTCGTACTGCCAGAAATTCAGTCCACCTGGTCGAAGCACATTTTCAAGAGGAGTAGCCTCCGTGCTCGACGTAGGGTGTATTCTGGAGCTGGACACCGGGGCAAGTGGGCGAGTGAGCAGGCCGGGAGCTCCTATTTATAGTACACTCGATGGTCAGGCACGCGCACTGATGGCTGCGCGTCGAAGCTAGCAGAATGATACACAGGCGCGCGTGCTGCTGGCTGGCGGAGCGAGAAGGGAGCGCCGGACATACAACAAAAAAGGCATATGACAGTGTCCCAGGGAATTTGGTATGGAAAACATTGACACAGGCACAGATTGGGAATGAAACAATGCAGATGGTAAAAGCACTGTATCAAAATTGCAAAAGCTGTGTTAGAACCAAAGTGGGTCAAACTGAATAGTTCAGAGTTGAGACAGGGAAAGTATTGTCTCCCTTACTCTTCATTATTATCATGGATAGAATTCTACATAATATCAAGGAGAAGATGATGGGCGAGCAAGTAAAGTCTATGCTCTTTGCTGATGACATTGAAGTTTAGGGAGATAATGAAGAGGAAGTACAGACACAAGTTGATTTATGGAATGAGGAAATAAGAAATTTTGGAATGAAGATTAGTACTGCTAAAAGCAAGACTTGGATCCTGACGAGAGGTAACGAAAATTCCAAGGGAGTGATAAAGATAGGAAATGAATCTGTTTAAGTATTGAAATTTTTTAAATATTTGGGCAGTCACAAGATGGAAATTTGGATGGAGAAATTGATTTAAGAATACAGCAGGTGCAAGTTTCTACCAGTGTGTGAGAAGCATTGTATGGAACAAAGATGTGCCAATGAAGTGCAAGAAGGTTTTATACTCGTCCTATTATAAACCTATACTGACCAATGCTTCAGCAGCCTGGACGTTGACTAAGCGGAACCAAAGTAAGATACAAGCAGCTGAAATGAGGCTCTTGAGGAGCATACAGGGAAAGACAAGACGAGAGAGAATACGAAATGAGAAAATAAGGAGAAGCGTGGGAGTGTGTAAACTTCAAGAAGACACTGATATACCAAAGCTAAAATGGTTTGGACACATGATGAGAATGCCAGGAGAGAGAATACCAAAGAGAACATTCATGGATACAGAGACTGGAAAGAGGCCTAGGGGACGGCCTAGAATGAGATGGAGGAGCTCTGTTGTGGACTGTATTGCAAATAGAGGAGTCGATAGCAACAAAGTACCAGAAGAGGAATGCTGGAAAGATAGAGTAAGGCGGATGGCTTTGGTACACTACCCTACCCAGGAAGAATCTGGAAAATGGAAGAAGAAGAAGAAGAAGAAGAAGAAGAAGAAGAAGAAGAAGAAGAAGAAGAAGAAGAAGAAGAAGAAGAAGAAGAAGAAGAAGAAGAAGAAGAACTTTAATACAACAGTGGCTTGAAGAATTTCCACATTTAACACTGGACTGCAGTACTATATTCTGCCAAGCTTTTAATAGAGCAGTTAGTAATGTTATATTAATATTATTATTAAATTATTCTCTTAATGAAAACAGTTTCCATTATCTTGATATTTATATTTTTAATTTTATAATTCAAAATGACAGCATGAATTCTACATGAGTAGGCCTGCATATTTAACACACTGAGTGTCAGAACGACTGCCAGAACCAATCCACATAATATAGTGATGGAATTTCTAATGAAGGGTGGATTTCCTTCTGTATGTGAAGGGTGAATTTCCTTCTGTGTGCCAACGACCGTAGCTGTGTTGACACACCAGATCCCGTGAGATCTCCAAAGTTAAGCAACATTGGGAGTGGTCAAGATGTGGATGGGTTGCCACGCAGTGTTGGTGAGGGATAAGGGAATGGAGGAGCAGAAAGGAACTGGCCACCCTACCGTACGTCAACTCCGGCTCAGGCACACCTCTGCAGAGGTTCGGACCTGCCTTCGGGCAGAATGCACCCTTACCTTACCTTAATGCAGAGGTGCCAACCTTTGAAATGGGTTATCAGTAATCCCATTTTTAACTCGCGCACCCTCCTCCCCCCACTTAAAACGTTTAAGAGTCAAATCCAAAGGACCCGGTTGCCCTTTTTACAGCAATCTATTCTAAAGTATATTACACAATAAAATTTGCTCATTACCTGTTAGTTCTGCGATAAATTCTTTGTAGCTTGTTTTGCACCCAGCAGCTGCTTTTCAGTGTAGGTTTCCTTGAAACATACTTTGACATTTTCGTCTTCAAAACCAACTATAACACTCATAGTAAAAGCTCGACAGTAGTAAATAACTCTTAGCTCATAACATAACAAGTTACTCTCACCATTGTCAAATGATTCTACTTCTGATCCAACATTCAACACGTTAGCTACATTCAACTGTCACACTGCCTTTTCGACCAGCATGTCAATAAACCCATATTCTTAACAACATTATAGCATTGTATCAAATGAGATGGTCCATAGAGGTCCAATATAAACATCATATATTAACCTTCAACTACAAACTCTTACTTCTTCATCAAAGTGAACTACAACTTCACCATATAATACTGACTTTTGACTTTTATCTTATGTAAACAAATAATTACAGGTCACTTGACCATCTTTCAACATTATTTTATTCTAGATTATGTTTTAAAAAATACGATTTTGATCGTCATTCTCATCATTATCTAATTCTAACCGCTAGTCGGTCAACATAATTTTATAGCAATTTTACCACTTGTCTATAACAAACTGTTGCTTTATTCACTTTACTTACAATAGTAATCTTCCAATGTCAATACTGCAAATACGTTCACCAACTGTAAACTTCTCACTCATAGCAATATCTTTAAAACCAACATTGTACTAGTCCTTTACCATATGTTAATTTTCTTTCAAGTCTCTTCAAGGTTTTTTATAAATTAGTTTCATTTTATTTATATGTAAATCAGGTACCTGATTTAATTCAAGGTTAAACCAATGGCTTATGATGCTTATATGTAAGGTGAAACATGTACCATTTTAATTAACATGTCAATGTAATTCAACAAAAACTAGATTTATTGTACTGATTAGGCGGTCAAATTAATAAATGAACTTATTCTTATTATTTAAATTCAAACCATAAGGGATTCCAGTGTAGATGTACTTAATGTAGGTCTGAATTCTGTCTGATTTTTCCTAACAACACTGAAAACTTTTTCTGTGAGAGAGTTACTGTGAGGTATACTTAGTACGCAAATACAACATTACATAAGGTTTTATACTAAATTTGTCTACTTTCATTTTTAAGCTCTGCAATGTTGCCCCAGTTCTCATCAATGTTAGGTCAATGTACAATATATTCAGGTAAAGTATCACATTAGTAAACTGCAAATTCCTCTTCAAGTTTCTCATGTTCACTTTCCTTGACCGAAATTGGATCTTGGAACAAAATATTCAAGAGATGAATAGGAAAAATTTATTCTGAAAACAACTTCGGCATGATGAAGAAATTCATCATCAAGGGGAAATTTCCTGATAATGTAACTGCAAGATGCCATATAAAACATCTCTTCATCACAGTCATTATCTTTCAAGTATGCCCTGACTTTTGCTCCAATTACCAAATCCTCATTGGCTTTCTGGTATTTCCTCCTCCTGAATTCAACACTCAAAAGGAGGTAAACTCTGACTGAAGAGAACATGGCTGAGCAAATCTGACCACTAGGTCAGTTAAAAGACCAGTAATTTTCCTCCTAAGAAGGGTATGGCTGAAGCATCTTGTTGCAGAAATAAATTCACTGAGTTAAACACTGGAAGTGTACTCTGAAGCAAGTAGCAAAACAGTTTTGTGTGTGGGTCTTGTAAGAAACAGTTTCAAACTGTTTAGTGCTTTCATTTTTATGGTGTGACTCACTAAAAAACATGAGTGTCAAAGCTTCCCACTGATCAAGAACTCGATTAATAGACTGAAGAAGCAAGAGCCAACTTTCGTGACCCTCTGTGCCACAAACAACCTGATATACTTTTCAATGTGTTTTACCTTTTAGAACTCTTACCAAAATAGTAAAGACTGGTAATTGGGCTGCTGCTTTTTGTGCACAGATGTGTATGAGATGACAGGACAGATGAAGACATGCAATTTTTCCACGGAATGATTAAAGAAGACAATTCATTATTAATAACAGAGAAAATTCCCTCACCCTTGTTGTCAGTACTCTCTAACAATGGCAATAGAAGAGTTGATATTTGGCCTCTCTGAACATTTAAGAAAGAGAGAAACTATGGGATAAAGTTTAACTGCATTTGAATCTGAACTACCATCAGTAGCCGAAGAAAAAGGCATTACTTGCAAAAGTTCACTTACTTCCTTTTTTGCCTCAGACGCAGTGTATTGAACTAATTGATGGTTATGAATTTCATGTTTTTGGTCCGTATTGAACAATATATAAGTAATAATAATAATAACTTAAATGTTTCCACCTTTTCAATACAATATATTCACAAGATTACAAAATTATACGGTACTAGTTTCGACCCATCTAGGGGTCATCATCAGCCGTATTGGAGCAAAGATCATTTATTGTCTTAGGATTTCGCCACAAATGATCTTTGCTCCAATACGGCTGATGATGACCCCTAGATGGGTCGAAACTAGTACCGTATAATTTTGTAATCTTGTGAATATATTGTATTGAAAAGGTGGAAACATTAAAGTTATTATTATTATTACTTGTATTGAACTAAAGCAGAGGTTTTAGTTCTTGCACAACCATATTTCTGAGATATTATAGAGTCGGGTAACATTGATCTAAATCAATTTCCAGTGTGGTCTGAAACTGATAACTGAATATTATGCTCCAAAAGAAATGATGTGAACAGCAATTCGGCATTTGCCACCATAGTTTTATTACTTTTTTTAAGAAGAACGATGAAACAGACTGGTTTTGTAATTTTGATTCAGCATATGCGTGATGTTTCTTGGATTCTATGCGCCTTCTGCAATCATGTAGAGTTTGAGGGATGTTCCACCATTCGACACATTGCAACAATTTATTCAATTAAAAGAAGACCGGTTTCGAGTCGCATGGAGTCATCATCAGTTCTTGGTGAAAATTAAATTAAGGGGAAACTGATAATCATCATAATGAAAAATCCATGTACCTATAGGTGGTTGCATGGAAATACATCATTGAGCTGACAGATGTTACCTTGAAATGCAACATACACTTGGCAAGGAGAACTTGGAGCTTAGAAAGTTCCCAGTTCTGGCTTTAACAGTCTTGTGTTCATACAACATGGAACACTGGAATTACATGTACTGGATTGAAAATATATACAAAACACAATAAGGACACTTTAATGGTGTGGAAAACTTGGCTCTCTAAGAGCATTCTTGGTTTGACAGTCCTGTTTCTGTCTGAAAAAGATTGGATGAAATACACACAATGTAAAGACATAGATTTAGTCTAAACTGTCGCACGTTCATGTACACGGAACACTGGGAACACTTGTATTGTTTGATAACACACTCGTTCAAATAAAAACACTTATAACTATATGAAATACTGGCGTTACAAGAACGTTTATGGGTTTGACTGTCCTACTTCTCCTGACTAAACTAGTGAAATAAATATACACTGAATGTTAAAGATAAACTACTTGGTATTTAAAGATCTGGTTCTTGGTTTCAAAAATTGTCATGTGTTCGTGGAACACAGAATAGAACTGCTTGGTCCTGCTTCTGTCTACTGGAAACTAATGCATTAACGCAGTTGAAATTAATTGATTGAAAGTTTATACACCATGCGAAACACTTGGCACTTTAATATTCTTGGATCTGAGTAAAATAATATTGTTTGTTCATACAACTTGGCATAGACTTGTCGAGCAGACTTGTCACAATCAACCACAATATGTGAACCTTAAAAAAAAAAAAAAAAAGACTTGTTGACTATTACAACCACACATCACATGAAACGTTTGGTGATCAGCTGAAGTTACACACTGGTCTGAGATGCTTAGTATTTAAGAGAGATCTTGGGTCTATATTAAAATTGTTATCGTGTGTTAGTGGAGCATGGAACTTAATTGTCGGTCCTGAATCAAGATACTTGCTGGTTTTAGTTTACATGAGCTTGCAGACTAGCATCTTTTGACATTAAAAATATGTACCCTAGCATTTCATTAGATGAGACCATTTCCATCATACAACGTAACTTGCACCAACATAGTAAACTGAGTAAACTTGAAATAGAAGAATTCATCGGTCTGGTTAAGTTTACTTTTAACAATAACTTTTTATGTTTTTAACGGAATAATATATCAACAAAATGGCCTTCCAATGGGATCTCCCGCATCGGGCATCATGGCTGACATTTACCTAGACCACCTAGATCATACACACATCAGCAAAATGAAACACATTTTTTTCTGGACCAGGTTTGTTGATGACACCTTCACAATTATAGATGGCAGACACACCAACATCCTAACCATTCTTGAAGAGTTGAACAAACTGAATCCCCATATACAATTCACAATGGAAACAATAGACTTAACAGTCACAAGAAATCAACACTCACTCACTTACGACATTTACAGGAAACCTACACAAACTATCAACACTATAAAACAACACTCAATCCACCCTCGCTCCCACAAAAAAGCAGCCTACTGTAGCTTAGTCCACAGGGCTTTTATTATTCCATTAACTCGCTCCAACCTAAAAAAAGGAACTAGACACCATCAGGACAATCGCTCTTTCCAATGGATACAACAAAAGGTTCATCGACCAAATTATATCTAAAATCCAAAACAAACCTAAATCTACTCTTATCAAAGAAAAGAAACAAAAAAGGCAGCTTTTCAGTTTTTACCTTCAACAACGATTCAGTTTACCAAATAACAAACCTATTTAAGAAACACGGGGTAAAAATAGCATTCAAAACAACCAACAACAATCGTTCTCATTTCCACAATCCAGGGACCGTATATAAATCGGACAAATCTGGCAAATCAGGCATCTACAGATTACAGTGCCAAACTTGTACAGCAAGCTACATCGGACAGACAAGATGGAACTTTAACACCAGGTACACCAAACACATTAATGCAGTTAAACATAACAGACATTCAGCCATGCGTCTACACATGCACAAATCCAATCATAAATTCTCCGACATAGATAAAGACATGCAAATTATTGAAACCATGGAAAAGGGACCCCTACTCAATATCAAAGAAATATTTTACATATCATTAGACCAACAAATTAATTTTAATCATAATCTGAACGAATACACCTAAAAAAAAAAACATTCTTTACGAGGCCATTCAACCCCTCATTATCAAGATTTAATGTAGACAGAACAGCTCGATAACAAAGCACTTCCCCTCCCCTCTCTCTCTCACACACCCCTTCCACACCTCAACCAATCCAAAGCAAGCCACACCTTACCCCACCTCCCAACCAACAATAGCACCACACGCACACACACAAACACAGTTGAACGGATCGCAATCCACTCTTCAAAAGGCTGGTCAGCACGAGCGGATACGGAGTGAGTAAATTAATAAAAACAACATTTCATTTTAACTCGAACACACGCAACAGTTTCTCATTCTGTCTTTTTCTTTTTCCTCAGACACCTTCAATGCACGTTTCCATAAGCCAAGGCCAACCATCACCATACTACAACAACAACAGCGACGACAGTTACAACTACAATAGCAAGTATTCCATATTGAAGGATGTTCCCCCAGCTCTTCAACCAGCTTAATTCTACTAATAGTTCATTCCATCTATCATAAAACACTGCAAGCTCATGTAAACTAAAACCAGCAAGTATCTTGATTCAGGACCGACAATTAAGTTCCATGCTCCACTAACACACGATAACAATTTTAATATAGACCCAAGATCTCTCTTAAATACTAAGCATCTCAGACCAGTGTGTAACTTCAGCTGATCACCAAACGTTTCATGTGATGTGTGGTTGTAATAGTCAACAAGTCTTTTTTTTTTTTTTTAAAAGGTTCACATATTGTGGTTGATTGTGACAAGTCCGCTCGACAAGTCTATGCCAGGTTGTGTAAACACACAACGATATTTTACTCAGATCCAAGAATATTAAAGTGCCAAGTGTTTTGCATGGTGTATAAACTTTCAATCAATTAATTTCAACTGCGTTAATGCATTAGTTTCCAGTAGACAGAAGCAGAACCAGCAGTTCAAGCCTTTTCAAGATCAACAGAGCTACAACTAGCACAATTATTTCTCTTCACTGCTGTTCTTTATTCATTTTTAATTCATACATGTCCCCATAAATTTGACAATGCAGATTTATTTGACTGCCAAAACTAAAAGCGCTGATATATTATGAATATTTTTTTCATTTGGGAATTAAAATAAATTTAACATTTCGGTGATTATCTCAAAGATATTGTGAACAACCCACGTATCATTAAAAAGCTCACATTTTGTTTATGAAAATAAAACCTTTAATTTTTCAACAGCTTTTTGTTTGAGCGCTATTAAAATAGGAACTTTCTTTTGTATGTAATTTTGACCTTGATGCTTTTCCACACCTATTTTAATCGAAATGGTTATTTCTTGCAGCTTTTTGTCCGATTTGAAATGGAAAGCCCGTTACATGAACCTTCAGCTTACCATCACCAGAATGAACTTATTCAATGACACAACATAGAACGCGTTATCATTAACTGAGGATATAGTGATGAGATTCCTGTTACAGACTCACCTGGGATATTGGCAATTGAAGACAAAGACAAATAATATGGTGAGTACAATTCAATGCAAGACATTTTTTCCCCCTTTTTTTCTTTATCATCACTCCTTGGACTGATATGACGCAGTTCTCCAATACATCTCATGTTGTTCTATCCCACCCCACTCTTCCAATTACTGTAAAACCTTGTTAATTTGAAGTTGCTGGGATGCAAATATCAGACTTCAAACTGATTTTTAATTATATGTCACCAACTCGTAATTCAGAAATACCAAACCTTGCATGCAATCACTTTGATTCGTAGTTTAACCTTTGAAATGCTATGGAAAAAACTAAATTTCTGAAATATATCCAACAAGGTACAGTAATTAAATGTAAGGAACTTCATCTTATTTACCCTACTGAATTGAGATCACAATTGAATTAAAAATCTTGTAGGTTCCACCTTTTTCAATACAAAATACAATGTTGTTAGATGATTTTTTACAACATATATTTTATTACAGAACTAGTTTCGGCGCTCATTTAGACACCATCATCAGCTGCATAATAAGTAAAGAAAAACTTAGCGATATAACAATGTACAACAACATATTGATATAATTAACTCCTTAATATATATTTTATGTTAATTTTAAAATCTCTAATTTACAACAAGATAACCCTTGTGAGTCAAAAATATAAAATTTCATTTCTGAATGATGAGTTGTCTTCAATATTCAGTGATGGCTATTATTTTATACACTCCTAAACATCAAGTTCATATACAATCTTAAAATTGAAAAATTGTTGAATGCAGTCCTATAATGTTAAAATGTTCATTTCATAGATGTGTTGCTAGCCATTTATTAGATAAAAACTCCTTATGTTCAACAAATTGCTAAAATGCGCCATCTTCTGAAATTTATTGATATGTAGAAACGTAGTTCTTATGCTATATATCTAATGGTTGGAACTGTGATTATTTCCCCTGAAGTTGTTAAGCGGGCATAGCCTCTCAGTTCAATGCAACCCTCACAGTTCCAATCGTAAGATATATAGCATAACAACTATGTTTCTACATATCAATAAATTTCAGAAAACTGCACATTTTAGCAATTTGTTGAACCCAACGAGTTTTTATCTAATACATGGCTAGCAACGCATCTATGAAATGAACATTTTAACATTATTATTATTATTATTATTATTATTATTATTATTATTATTATTATTATTATTATTATTATTAACCTTTTCTGGTCCAACGTCTAGGTGACCTCGACATCATGGCTTATTGTAACTGGTCCAACGTCAAGCTCACCTCAACATTATGTTTTGTTCTACATGAGAAGTTATTTCTTGAAGTTCTTTTATCTGATTGTGGTCGATCAATATCCCCGGAGTTTCTAGAGCTAATTTTTGTGCACAAAAGAAGCCATTCTGTTATCTCCATAGATATAATACGAGATATATGTAGCCGTGTGTCGTCACGGTTACCCGTGGCCTGTCAGCTGTGTTGATACAGTGAGTAGTGCTGCACACGTGTTGTACCAGGCATGTTTATCTGTGCAAGCAAATTGTCTCGGTTGATTCTGCAATATAAAATCAGCAAATATGAATGAAGAAGAAATGCGTATGCACGTTTATTTAGACAGCAGTGACGATGATTATTTATTTGAATTAGACAAAGAGTTTAGAAAACTGTCAAGTGAAGATGAAGGTGTAGTGAGCTCCAGCATTGCAAGTGAAACATCAGCGACTAGACCTGTGCATAAAAAAAAGCGCGGAATGATCCTGGACCATCATATGCTGTTTCAGAAGAGGAAGTTCCAGTAACTGATACAAAAGCAAGAAGACATGCGAATGTAATGGGCCGAGGTGGAGGAGGGGAAACGGCGCACGGCAATGACGACGCTTCTCAGGTCAGGGTTTAAATTTTCAGTAAAGGTGATGCTGAGCATACTTCCGCACATACAAATGGGAATGCAAACGGCAATAGTGTTTACCGGGATGTAACATTTCATGATAGTGAGCCACCTAGACTAAGTTATTCATCAGGTCAGAAAACTAGAGGACCGCAGGTTCTGTCTAGCTGCATCACCCCACTTCAGTTTATTATGTTGTTCTTTCCTCCTGCACTGACGATGAATATTATTATGGAAACTAATTCCTATACAATAGAATGTACGATAATAAGCATAATAATAATATAATTACTAATACAAATTCTGAGTTTAATCTGACTAGGTAAAAATGTGCAAAATTAATTTGTACCAGACTGTTGGAATGTGACAAAAAATTGGACTGCAAAGGGTTAAGAAATGCACACAAGTTGTGTATATATGTTACATAAGTTACATAAGTTTTGGCGATACATTGTATCCCGCATTTTGATTGTACACATTTTAATTAAGCACAATAGTCTACCAGGGGTATTACTCGTTTTTTACAAGTGGTAATGTGGTAACGATCACAAGGTTGATCGCACAACTCACATATACAGTTATTCCTGGAATCATGAAAACGCTTGTTCCTGCATACTTTTTGGTGGTACCCCTGCACAGCTATTGAAGTCACCAGGTGTCGGAGGTCTTGATTCGTGTTGGCCCAGGATCTATTTACCATGGCTTCTGTAGTATAAAAGTCCAGCCACATTTCTCTTCGTTTCTTTTGTCTTTCAAGGAGCAGTTTATTCGAGCTATCGGTAGATGGAAGTCTCATACGCAGTTCTTCTCTCGCGAGCTCGTGTACTAGGCTCGACTTTGTGTGTTTCGAAACACCTAGAGTGGCTTTGAAGAATCTTGATTTAACTGCTTCTAAAGTCATTAGATCTTTTAGACTTAACTTATCCCAAATAATATCTATTCCGTATGTTGCAATGGGAACTATTTTTGCGTTGAATAAGGCCATAGCGGTTGTTAATGATAATCTGGATAATTCTTTGATGTCAAAAATTGCTTTTGTGGCAGATGCTGCATGGGATTTCACGTGTATTCTGAAAGATCTGGTGGTGGTTTGCAGAGTCACTCTCAGATATTTGAAGCTGTTGACTGTCACACGAAGTTTCGTTCCTAGATATATCCTGTCCTCCGCAGCTTCTCGACCTCCGTTGCGGAATGTCATCTGTACAGTTTTTGCGGTGTCCACTCCTCAAGTTGATTTATGGCTCTTTGCAGGTTGTAGGCGGAATTCGATCCAATGACCATGTCGTCCGCATATATGTAGATTTTAATATCTTCCGTTTCTTGTTTAATCATCTGTACAACATCGTATGTGGTGACATTAAAGAGTAGAGGGCTTAATGGGTCTCCCTGTAGGACGCCATTGGTCTGATCTAATGTTTTCGATGTGGTTACGCCATCTGTGATCTGAATGAAATTGGTTGTCATGTTATGGATCAGTGAAGTGAGCTTATTTTTTCCTGTTATTGTTTCCAGCTTCGAGATTAGGATACGTCTGTTTACTGTATCGAAAGCTTTGGTATAATCTACGAAGACTACATGGAATTTTCCTTGAGGATGTCTTAATGTATCTTCTATATCATCAATTAAGTTGTTAATGGCGTGGAGAGTGCTCCTGCCTTTTCGGAAACCGAATTGTTCTTCCGGAATCCTGCGTTCTACTTCCTTAGAAATTCGCTTTGTGATAATGCTTGTATCTTCAATATGCATTTTTCCAGGACAATTCCCCTCTAAGAGTTCGGGTACAATTGAGTGCCTTTCCCCTAAATAGTATCTTAATTGTCAAGATCCTCCACATTTCTGGGATGTTGCCCTTTTAAGCATAGGTTTAACATATCTGTGACTGTTTGAAGTAATAAGCTAACTGAGCCTTTGATATGTTCATTATATATGCCGTCGGGACCTAGTGCCTTCTTGTCTTTTAGAGATGTTATTGTCTCGTATGCCTCTTCCCACGTGAAGGGTTCAGTTTCTGCTAGACATGTCTTCACATTGATCGGTTCATATGTGGTGTTGGTTTTATCAATGTTGAGAATGTTGTAGAAATGTTCTTCCAAAACTGTTATGTCTATTTTGCTATTGCTCTGAGATTTCCGTGGCCTCAATGCCACGTACGGATACTTTCTGGCTTCTTCCACCATATCTGTTGCTTCCTTTTCCATGTAATCCTTTTTTTTTATCTTCAGTAGATTTTTATATTCTTTTCTGATTTGACTGTAGGATTTTATATCCTCTAAACTATGGCTGGATTTGGCTGTATGTAGTGCAAGAAGGGTAATCTGTCTCTTTTCATAACATTCTGCGTCGAACCATTTGCAAACTCTTCTCTTTTGATTGTATACCATAGCAGACTGAATGGTTTCTTTCCAGAGTCATAGCATTGCAAGTAATCAACTTCATTTTCCGTATCAAAATTTAATCACTAAGTTTTACAATATTTAAAATTCTTCCACCGTTTTGATACTTTTTTTGCCTTTGGCAAAAAATTTTTATTTGTCAACAGTACATGTTTCGTTCTTTATTTAGGAACATCCTCAGCTGTTATTGTATCTTAGGTGAATTGCTAAGATTTAAAATACATTAATTTGCAGGTACGGTATATTGATTCATTTAAAGACTACTGAAATTACCAATTAAATTAAAAACAATGTAGGGTTAGTGTGTTAATAATGTGAGAGCGGATGATTACATAGTTGGTCAGCTTAAAAACTATGTCTATTCATTTGAATTTCCGCCTGGTTGACCAGGATGAATCCTTCCTCTATCATCATATCTAACAGTTAATTTGTTCTGTGATTTGGAACGTCTAATCTGCAGTTCAGATCTCCAGCTATAATAATGTTTCGTCCTGGTGTCGCCTGCCTTAAGGCAATCATAATGGTTGTTATTATGTATTCTCTTGGTGTTAATGGTTCAAGGTGTATGGCTATTATAGGAAGGTTCTCAAAATTTATCACAAGCGTGTCTTGATCCTGATGTGTGCTTAGCACTTTTCCCATTTTGTATAGGACTGCATTCAACTCTAATTTCTCAATTTTAAGATTGTATATGAACTTGATGTATAGAATAATAGCCATCACTGAATATTGAAGACAACTCATCACGGTTCAATGCGGAACAAGTTGACCTGATAAATAATAAGAGCCAAATTAGTTCAAGGACTTCTAAAGACAAGAGGCCGAACGAAAGGCATAAGTAGTATATGACTCACTTTGTGCAGCGAAATGAAGAGCTTAATAGGCAATGAGGGACTACCGTGCAGAGAGGTGTGAGTGAGGATAGGAAGGGAGGTGGAGTAAAAAGAGGGGAAAGAGCAGGGACGGGATTGGAGAGGGGAAGGAGGAGGGGCAAAACTTAAGGCGGGGGTGAGGGAATAGGGGTAATTGCTGTGGATGGTACTATGAATGGAATGAAAGGTCGAGCTTTGATTTATTGACTTAACATTTTTTAACATTTTTTTTAAAAATGTTAATGAGAAGGTCAAATAAACTCTGAAATATCACTCCAGTTAAAGTTTGAGCTGAAGTACTGATCCAAATGTATGAAACAATGTTGAGGAGAGGTCCTCTGTTTATTATCTCAAGGATTTCCATGTCCTGTTCTATGTGAAACTGTGTTTGTAATCAAACATATGTTGTCCAAATGCTGAGAATTTGCTGAGAATGTTCTAAATATCTAAAGTTGAAACTTCTCCCGGTCTGCCCCACATACGAAGAATTGCAACTATTACATTTGCATCTCTAAATTCCTGTGATTTTGAGAAACTATTAGGTTTGTTCACTGATGTGGAATTGTGTAGGATTTCAGCATTCTTATTGTTGGTTTTAAAAGCTATTTTTATGTTGTGTCTCTTAGAGATATTGGTGAGTTCATAAACTTCTTTATTAAAGGTAAAAGTAGAAAATGAGGAGGCGTTGTGTTTTCTTTCTTTAGTGTAGTCATAGGACGACGCTTGTATTTGTTAATTATGTTTTCTATCAAAAAATGACTGTAATCATTGAATTTAGCGAGAGTGCGAATAATGTTCAGTTCATTTTTTAGGTCTTTCTTAGACACAGGTACCTCAAAGTTCAAAACGGACCAATCAATATGAAATTTATATCCCATAATAATGCAGCCTACCAGGCAAAACGTAAAGCCACCTATACCTAGGCTTAAGAATCAAGAACGCCAAATTGAGCAAGGATACTGATTTTCTTAAGCAGTGTATTGCTCATAACCTAACACCCAATTTTCTCAATGGTAGCGTCTAAAAACATCGCTTTTCGTCTCACACTTTCAAAACCCAATTTAAGACTAACAAAATCTGGTTAAAAAATGAGATTAGATTTTTATATAAAAAAATCTTTTTTAAATCACAGGCTACATGAAACTCACAATACAACACTGTATTGTACTGTTAAAAATGTCCTCCTAGAGACAAACATTTTTATGTATTGAATAAGGTGGAAAATAAAACAAGAATTGTAACAATAAGGACTCAATTGCCGAACAAAAACGTATATTGCGCTCAGAAAGAAGAAAAACGGCAATGACCTCATCGTCACTAAAGCAGACAAGGGTAATACAACTGTCGCAATGGACAAAATAGAGTATATTAGAAAAACAAAGGAATTCTTTAGAGATAGTACTTTCTCCATAGTAAAAAAAGATCCCACTTAAAAAATTCAATGATCACTCAAACAGACCTTAAAGAATACTTCTTACCTTTTTATCATCATCTAGGTATCCCTCCAGTGGGCCGGGTAAGACTTTTGTGGACAATATGCCTCCATCGATTCCTGTCATTATAGAGTTCATCTCCTTTCACATCCTGCAGTGTTGTTCCTTTCTCGATAACATCTGCATTTATTTGGTCCAGCCACCTTCTTCTGGAACGTCCTACAGGTCTCCTTCCAGGTACTGCCATTTCCAAGTATTGTCTGGGGGTTCTAGTCTCTTCCATCCTTTGCACATGCCCATACCATTTCAGCCGTGCAATGCGTAGTCTTTCTTCCATCGTACAGGTCACTTGCATGTCATTCCTAATGCACTCATTTCCAATTCTGTCTCTTCTTGTTTTTTGCATAGCAGATTGTAAAAATTTCAACACATGCTTGCTGTTTGTTCATGTCTCTTTTCAATAACACACAGGTCTCCAACCCATATGTCATGATTGGCAGGGGGTAAGATTTGAACATTGTTTGTTTGGCTTCCAATTTAGCAACTCCCCTGGTTCGATACAATACTTCCAAGATAGCTGAAAGTTTCTACACATTCAATTCTCTCTCCATGAAGTTTGAGGTTACATTCGCTGGGTGTTCTACTCAGTTTCATTGCTACTGTTTTCTTCTTTCTCACAGTTAACTTATATTCCTTAAATTTGTTGACTCAGCAATCTAATTTCCTTTTGACTTCTTGCTCTGTTTCTCCCCAAATGGCAACATCATCTGCAAACACTAATGCATTCTAATCTCCAGGTTCTGCAGCTTTAATTTATTTAATGATTACATCCATGAGTGCCAGGAAAAGTAGTGGAGATAGTGCACAGATCAAGGAAAAACAAAGTTAATAAACATAAACCAGGTCTCCCCACTGCAAAAGCACTCTCTAAGATTCACAAGACCGGCGTCCCCATTCGCCCGATCATCAATTATAGACCTAGTCCTTTATACAAAACACCCCAATACATCCAGAAGTTTCTAAAGAAAAATTACGATTTTTATCTAATAAATCTATTAGAAACACTACAGAACTAATAGATAAACTGAAAAAGTGTGACACCCAACCCACTCATTTGATATTGTACCCTTCAAATTTTGTAATATTTTATTCAGAAGGAATACTTTATTTTATCAGTGAGTTGGAACATTATTTCTACAGCCAGGACGGGGAATTTCATCACTTCCGTGTTGGCGAGAGCGAGCTACCTAGGGCTGGATTTTCCAGTTCGGCAGGCAAGCGAGGAGCGAGCTGGGGAATTTTTTTTGGTTGGTTAGATGTCCTTCAGTCAGCTGTGTGCCACGTGACCCACAGAGCAGAGCTAGAGATGAGCCTATCGATAAATTCAAGGCCGATTGACATTTGACAGTATCAGCCAATAAAATGATAATATACGCCAGAATGTAAGAGAGTAACCAATCAAGATGGATTGAGAAGACACACCTCTGTCTCAAGACGATTAAAGTGTGGTATTTCCAAAGGGAAACCTTACTTCCTGAATTCTGATTCTGGATGATCACTCTGACTGCGACTACTGCTGCGTTTAGACGTGTTAACTTCGCTGGAGAACTTCACTTTGCAAACTTCATTAAATACTGGATCTTTGGCAGTTCAGACATATAATAAAATCAACCTACAAATCTTTGAAGAGTTTATAAAAGTTACGTATTCCAACTAACTCATATATCATTGAGCGTGTGTCTTGAACACATTCTAAGGCTTTTTTGTCAGTTTCAGCTTTTCTTTCACGGAAGAAACAGAAGAGGAAGACCATTGGAGTTCGGAGATATTTCAAGATGCCAGTCTATCTGCCTGCTGAATTCCACTGCTATATCCTGTCCGTCCTCACGTCTTCAATGAACTTCTAAGATGTAAGGCAACTTCAGACATGGGAGGAGGCGTCGTTCGATGGTGGGTGACTTGACCATGCCATAGGTCATCTGCCAAAATCCAGCATTCAACATTCACTTGAGTACCCTTTATAAATATTTTTTCTATCAATCTTTGTACATTTACTGTAAACATTGCTTTTCCTTATTCATTTGAAGTAACTTCTAGTAGTATTTCTATAGTTAGATTTTTCACTCCTTCTTTCCTTGGTGAAAGGTAGCTTGTGATGCTGTAAGAAAGTGTACTGGATTCTATTAGTTAGTTAGTGGAATGAATGTCTTCGAGACTAATTTCGACTGTCCTAATTCAGCATAACAGGAATATTAAAAGTAATTTGACCTCTCTGATAATCTTGGTTGAATTTAAAATGATATTATAATTTATTTGAGATCAGATGGGACAGAGTGTTAGTGCGTTTCATTACGTCAGATTTCTCTCAATGGTATTGCGATGTTTTTAATGGATTTGAGATACGCTAGGATCATCTATGAAATTTTATCGTACAGTAGCCTACGTGAATGTGACCATGCGCAGTCAATAATAATAACAAAAATAAGTCAACTTCATTACAGGTTAAAAATACGAATAAGGCCATGAGTGTAATATTATTTAATCTCGTATGAGATTAATGTGTGCTCAGTTTACGTAAATGTGGGCCTGGAATATATCTGTATCTTGACGGATCATTCATAACATTTACTGCGCTGTGATATTATTTTGGACTTGGGAATGGATTTAATATTTGAAAGTTATTTGTGAATCCATTAATTGAGTCTTATGGGAAGAGAGTATGTTGCCTAACATAATTTCTTCAGACTGAGCACGGATTAATTGAGAACCACAATATTAGGAGAGTAAAAATAGAGTCGCAACTCATGGACCGCAAGCACGTATATTTAAATTTGACTTGTGTTATAGGCATTTTTGGAAGATAATTTTTCTGATGATTTCTATTTATAACATTCTCTTGAACATCGTTGTAAGCTTAATTTCTTCATTGAAGTGATAATCCTATCACCTCCCAACTTGTCGTAATGATTTTAGCCGATATAGTCATCATGAAATTTTCCCTTGACTTAGACTTAAAAAAATCTAAAATAATAATTAAAGGCTAGTATTCATGTAAATAATTGCTTAAATATTACCGTGTGTCCTAGTGTGAATGTGTGTGAGTTTTATCCATATTTTGTGTGTTGTAATATTTTTCCTTGTCGACATTTTTCATGATATTATACCCGCTGCGCGCGTAATTTTTGGTCGATTTTGCGTCGTTTGTTGTGCTCATAATTTATTTAAATATGAACCTTTAGTGAATTTTATTAGTAACTAAGGTAGAATAAGATCTTATTTATTAGAAAAAAATGAATAAGTAAAGGCCATGTCCGTGGATGGGTATCACGAGATGAAATTTGTAGACCTTACACAACCATTAAATCTGAGTCAATGAGTAACATGTAGATTGACGCGACGTCACATTTATATAAATAATGAGGAAAATATTTATTGAATAATTGTAAAAATCTATCAGTTGATAAATTTAAATTATATGGAAGAGGATTTGAAGATAATTTCATGAGTGAAAATTTTATTTTGATTTTTCAATTAATGAGGAAAGAGTCAACTCAATCATTAATAATAGATGAAATCCAGAGGAGATAAATTTTAATTTTTCAAAATAAATTAATTTTAATCAGAGAAAGGTATTCTCAAAAATTACTTTGATTATTTTACCTAATAAATGTAGGCTAACACATGTTTATATAACTGCAGATTCTCGCATATGCCGATTTCAATGAAGAGAATCCCATGTTAATGATAACCCGAGGAGAAGAGAAAACAATTCAAATTCAGAGATTTTGTAAATTATTTATTTATTTATTTATTTATGAAAAGTGTTAGTTATAATAAATGTTAAAACCTATTTTTAGTGTTCCTTCCATTTGTCGTTGGTCCTTAAGTTATCCCTGCCCTTAAAAATTTTCTGCACAGCCAGTAAGCGAATGGTCTACCTCTGAGACTCGCTCACCGGCTGAGCTGCCCGGCAAAATGGGGGCAATATTGTGAATATGTATCCCCACATACAGACTTCAAAATGATTCCCTATCATCAAAAATAATTTAGGTAAACACAATCATTTAAGCAAACTAGAAATCCAGGACTTCATATCTATTTTAAAATTGGTTGTAAACAATAATTATTTTTATTTCCGACAACATCATCTATCAGCAAGACGGTTTGGCAATGGGCTCGCTGGCCTCGGGCATCTTGGCGGAGATTTATCTGGATTTTTTAGAACACACTCAAATTGACAATAAATTTTTTCCAATATCCTCTTTTGGGCGAGATATGCAGATGATAATTTAGTAATTATGGACGAAAAACAACAGATGCTGCTTTCACTCTTCTCAGTCTTAACAACATTGATCCTAACATCTAGTTTACGCCTGAATCCAAAAATGATGAAACAATAAATTTTTTAGATTGGACCATTTTCAGACACCCAACCTCTTTAACCTATAAGATTTTCAGAAAACCCACACAAACAGTTCCTACTATCTGCCACGACTCCTTACATCCGCAGGATAATAAAGGTGCAACTTACAATAGCCGGGTTTATCAAGCCTTTAACCCCTCAGCGTCGCAGCCGTTTAAAGAGCTTCCTACCCCGCGGCCGGATGAGATTTCAACTACGCGCGACAGAAATACATTGATTCACTTAAAGCGTTACTACTGGTATACGAGTAGCCCGATATTCACGGAATTTGGAATTCCTTATGGTAGAACTATGTACATGAAGATAATTACATAATTGTTTCACATTTCCTTAGTCATTTAGTTCCGTGTGATAGAGTTCGAAGCCCTCTTCGAGACAGAGACCCAAGGCACACTCCTGGCAGCAGTACACCGATGTCTTCTTTTCACCGTGTTTTGAACACGCGATACAACGTCTCCGAGGTTTTCATTTCTCACTCTTGGGTGATAATTTCCTGATAAAACGTATTTCCTGCAACCTTGGAACTGTATTATCTGATGCGCGCCGGCCTTGAATATTTCGTTTCCCGCCCGAGAAGCGTATTTTGTATTACGTAAACAAACCTTCCATCAGCTGAAACTGATAAGATAACTGCTCAATGTTTGTCCCTGTGACTTGTCTAAATATCATTGGAGAATCTAGGAATCATAAGTCACTGTTGAAAACTTCCCTTCGACCTGTATGCGTATCTGTAGTCTCCTACACGAAATTTCCAAGTATTGGTTCTTCCTCATCGTCACTCTCATCATTTACCACTGCATCGGCCACAGCCACATCATCTATTTCATTATCACTACTGCTAATACTGCCACTACTACTTCCGACTAAACTTTCATTTGAATTATACAATATTTCAAGCACGTTACTCTCAGCAGGAGCTAGCTATTGAGCGCGGTGAGTCACAGAAGCTGATGAAGCTGCAGCGGGACCGAAAGCGGCAGGACGAAAATGAATGAGGGGAATAACATTTATGATGAATCAAACCAACTCGATACATATTTCAGATTAAAAGGTCGATACATCGTCTTTCAAACGAGATGTATACCATGCACACCTGCTTCTCGTGTCGTAATGACAGAAAGCAGCACTAACTGATTCCTACACAGAGCACTCGTGGAGAGTTACGAAAAGACTACAAGCTGAGAAGTAAAGACAAATATAATAAATAAACCGCACTCTTAATACAAAATTAGAGCAAAGAACATCACACGAAAAGACAAACTTCTCAGAACATCATTTCTTTATTTTATTCTGTGGGAAAGAATGAAGCAAACGGACTATTAAAAAAGCAGGGATTGGTGCTCAGACATAATTGACAAATATTTATCCTTGCAAAAGTAACAACACTTTAACGATTTTCAATTCTTATTTAGAACACTAATAAACCCGAAAATGTCTTCTTGCAAACAAAACAATTTGCATATCCATAACACCAAAACTCTTCGCGCTATAGCCGTAAATGCGAAACCATGTATGGGTCTATACCACGTATAGAGGTCGGCGCTGAGGGGTTAAGGCACCTATGTCTAAGAAAGACCTCAAAAATGAACTGAACATTATTCGCACAATCGCTAAATTCAACGGTTACAGTAATTTTTTTTATAGAAAAACAATTAACAAATACAAGCATCATCCTATGACCACACTAAAGAAAGAAAAACCCAATGCCTCCACATTTTCTACTTTTACCTTTAATAAAGAAGTTTATGAACTCACCAATATCTTCAAGAAACACAACATAAAAATAGCTTTTAAAACCAAAAACAAGAATCCTGAAATCCTACATCAGTGAACAAAACTAATACAGTAGAACCTCGATTATACATTCCCGGAAACTATGTTTTCCTGTATTATTCATTCAAATTACGTGGTCCCGCGAGCAACATAATTAAATCACGCAGTAAAAATCCCGTATTATCCGTTCCTCTAAGAAACGATTTCCCAGATCAACTGTCTAGAAATTTCAGTCCCATCAACGCTAAATCCTCGAATCACATGTTTTTCAAGAATCTGTATCTCACGAAAGGCTATGGCATGCTTACGGATCATGGTGTTAACGTCCCATCATTGCGGTAATTTGAGGAAGTACTGTACTGGAAAAACGATTAGCGGGGAACTTGCATAAGGGACCATCTTAGCTTCGCATTCGGATGGTATCGTTAAGAGAATCCTCGGTAATCATAAAGCAGAGCGTGTCCACAACAACTGGAAGGAGACAGAATGCATTTCGACAGCTCTACTTAAAGACAGGACGAGTTTCTTCAAATGTTCGTACTTGCAAAACGTCTACATTATATCCAGGTTTAGATGCTTTTTTTTTTTACTTTTTTCGAGTGTATCGCTGAACAGGTTTTCGGAACATTCTTCAGGGCACTGTATAGTCACTGGGCTTTCAGGCAGGAATCGAAACTGCTTCTTCTTAACCCTCTTGGAGCCAAGAGCCGATCTGGTCGGCCGCTCCCCATCAGCTGGAAGAGGCCAGAGCTCCGCCTCCACTCTACTACTGTAAAGTGCCAGGCCGTTTTCAGTGGAAATACATGTATTTTAAAATTCGCGTATATCTACCGGTGTATAGCAAATACCGGCATGAAACTTTCTACATATCGACTACGTAGAAAAAGAAACTGGTTTGGAGTGATATAAAGAGTCAAAGACGTTTTATTGTTGATTTATAGTTGTCGATAACATTTATTTTTAGAAGGAGAAAAATATTTTCGCACTTTCTCTCTCAATATCTACTTTGAAAAAATCATTTACAATACAAAATAATATACGCAATTATGTATAATGTATTTCTAAATACAATTCTATAGAATAACTCATCTGAACGAGAAAAATAAAAACGTAAAAAATAAAAATTCAATCACATGTCATTAAAATAAATAAGTTTCATAATGATAGATCCGTACTGAACTGTGATTACAATAGAGTAAAATAATGTATTATTTCGGGTCCACCTTTTCAATACAAAATGTAAATAGTTTAAATTACACTGGGACTAGTTTCGACCTAGTAATAGGTCATCATCAGCCTGAAGTAAATTAAAGTGTAAATATCGAAGAAAAAATAAACAATGTAAACACAAGTACAGTCTTTTCAAAAGTACATACCATGTGGGATATTGAGCAGCAATATATTAAAAATAATAACTCTTCTAATTGACGAAGCACTGAGCGGAAGTTATGTTGGTTATTTATGAATAAAGTTCAGTGCGCCGTATAGTATTAAAAGTTCAGTGTGCACTAAAAGATGTTATAAAGAAGAATTATCAGTTGAATGCTGGCTTCTTGAGTTTGCTGTTGTATATTCGAAGAAGTTACGTCATTTTTTAAGGTATTCATAGACGTCAAAACACTTGGATGTTGGAAAGGCTCTTCAGTTTTTTGGAACTAGGTAATTGTTGTGCGTGGAGGCTTAGGAGTCCAGAGAAGCGCTATATTATGTTAAAAAATAGAGATCCATAAAAAAGGGTACCGTGCGTCGTATAAAAATGACAAGTTGTGAAAGTGGAAATCGAAAAAGGTTGGTTTTCAAGCGATGATGTTGTTCATTCAGAGATCAATTGAAATTAAAGTACCGTAACATTGTCTTCTCAAGAGGTTTATAAACTAGAAAAAATTGTCGATGCGAAGTAAGATGCTAGAAGAAAGCTCTTCTGCTTCTGGAATCTGGAAAGACGATGGATGTTTCACGAGGCGGAATAAAATATATGGAGTTAAATAAAGGTGGATATAAATTCGCAGTTCAATGCGAACCATACAATTGACTCTGAATAAAAGACAGTAGGAAATAAATAAATTTGGTCAGGTGGAAGAAAATGTTTAAATAAAATATGTCATAAGGGAATTTACACGTGTTGTGATAAGCTGAAGAGAGAAATGGTGGTAGGTAAGGTTCTAAGGAAATCTTCAGGAGGTGAAGGGAGAAAAATAAAGGAAGGAGAAGAAAAGTTTTTTTTTTTTTGAATAAATGACAGTAAGGAAATAAACAATATTTGGTCTGGTGGAAGAAAATATTATGTCATAAGAGAATTGACGCGTGTTGTAATAAGCTGAAGAGAGAAAATGATGGTAGGTGAGATGCACGGAAAACTTGAGGAGGTGAAGGGAGAAAAATAAAGGAAGGAGAGGGAAAGGATTTTTTTTAAGGTGGGGCTGAGGGATGTGGGAATATGGAAGAATTATTAAGAAAAGTACTATAAATAGAATGAAAAACCGGACCTTTAATATTAGATTTTGATTGTCTGAAAAGTTGAATGAGCAGGTCAAAAAGAATGTTCGATTTTTCGGAAATGTCATTAAGATTGAAATTAGGATTTAAATATTGGTCTAGATTTATAAAGCAATTCTCTGTTATGTTAAGGAGGGGTCCTTTATTCATAATTTCGAGGATTACCATATCTTGTTTAATGTCAGTAAATTTATGATTATAATCATTCATGTGTTGACCAACTGCAGAAAATTTATTGTGTTTTTGAGCATTGACATGTTCCAAGTATCGTATTTTAAAGCTTCTTCCTGTTTGTCCAATATAAGAAGAATTTCAGCTGTTGCATTTGACCCTATATACACCAGATTTTGAAAAACGATCAGTTCTATTAACAGATGATGAGTTGTGTAAGACTTTAGCGTTATTATTGTTGGTTCTGAAGGAGATTTTAACATCATGTTTTTTAAAAACGTTAGTGACTTTATATTTTTATTGAACGTAAAGGTAGAAAATAAACAAATTTTTGGTTTTTCTTTTTTCAGAGTGGTTATAGGACGATGTTTGTATTTATTGATAATACCTTCAATGAAAGAACTGTTGTATCCATTGAGTCGGATATTGTTTAATTCTTTTTTAAGATCACTTTCAGACATTGGGACCGTATAGGCTCGATGAACCATACTATTATATTTTTTTTTGCTAGTTGCTTTACGTCGCACCGACACAGATAGGTCTTATGGCGACGATGGGACAGGAAAGGGCTAGGAGTGGGAAGGAAGCGGCCATGGCCTTAATTAAGGTACAGCCCCAGCATTTGCCTGGTGTGAAAATGGGAAACCACGGAAAACCATTTTCAGGGCTGCCGACAGTGGGGTTCGAACCTACTATCTCCCGAATACTGGATACCGACCGCACTTAAGCGACTGCAGCTATCGAGCTCGGTCATACTATTATAAGCCGCTCTTTTATGGATTTGCGGATGAGAGGAAACTTGATGAATAGTGGAAGATGTTTGAGTAGGCTTTCTGAAGATGTTGAATTTTAAGGAATATAATTGCCTAATGATGGTTAAGTCTAAAAAATTTATTCTTTGTTCAGATTCAGATTCGAGCGTAAATTTTAATTGGGTCAATATTATTAAGGTCGATAAGAGTGGAAGCTGCGTCTGTTGTGCTTTCATCTAGGATTACCAAAGTGTCATCAACATATCTAGCACAAAAAAGAATATTAATGAAGTTATTATTATTATCAATTTTAGTATGTTCTAAAAAATCCAAGTAGATTTCAGCTAAGATGCCCGAAGCCGGCGATCCCAAAGCCAAACCCTCCTGCTGATAGATAATACCGTCGAAAGTGAAATAGTTATTATTTAAAACCAATTTCAGGATAGACATAAAGTCTTGTATTTCTAAAACACTTAGGTGGCTGTATTTGCCTAAATTGTTTTCAATGATAGGGTATAATTTAGAGGTTTGAATACTAGGATACATATTAACAACGTCGAACGAGTGAAGGGAATGGTTAGGTTGGATATGAAATTTATTAAGATTCTCGATCAACTCTGTAGTATTTTTAATAGATTTTTTAGACAAAAAATGATAATATCTTCTTAGAAACTTTTGAATGAACTGAGAAGCATTATAAAGAGGACTTGGTCTGTAATTGATGATCGGATGGATAGGGATGCTGGGTTTGTGTATCTTAGGAAGGGCTTTAGCGATCGGAAGACTTGGATTCATGCTAATAAATTTAGTTTTTTCCTGTTCAGTTAAAAGGAATGAAGTATTTTTAAGAGTTTGTTTAAGAAGGCGTTGGATTTTTTGAGTAGGGTCTTTTTTAAAAACAGTGAACGAACTGTCAGAAAAGAATTCTTTAGTCTTATTAATATATTCGTTTCTTTTCATTATTACAGTGGTATTGCCCTTGTCAGCCTTAGTGACAATAAGATTATCAGAAATCTTCTTTTTAAGAGCGTGTAATCGCTTTTGATCAATGATTGATTCTTTATTGTCGATAGGGATATTGGGGTTCATACTTGAGTAAAGAATGTGTTAATTTCACGTTTTACTTCGAACCTAACTTCATCATGTTTTTCGAGGGGTAATTTACTGATGGCTAGTTCAGATTCTAAGATCATAGTAGTAGAGGTGTCAAGCTTATTAAGATTAGGCCAACTGTGATTAGGACCTTTGGCTAAAATTCAATTTTCGTCATCATTCAGAGGAACATTGGATAAATTAATAATCGGTGGGTGAAATTGAATCGTCGTGCTAGAGGAATTCCTATTGTTAGCAGCAAGGGTGTTATTAGATTTAGAACCTTTTAGTATACAAAGTTTCTTATCCAAGGTTTTCTGTTTCTTAGCTAATATGTTGAAAAGTCTTATCAATTAGAGATTGACCCACACATAAAATTTACGCTCGAATCTGAATCTGAACGAAGAATAAATTTTTTAGACTTAACTATCATTAGGCAACTATATTCCTTAAAATTCAACATCTTCAGAAAGCCTACCCAAACATCTTCCACTATTCATCAAGTTTCCTCTCATCCGCAAATCCATAAAAGAGCGGCTTATAATAGTATAGTTCATCGAGCCTATACGGTCCCAATGTCTGAAAGTGATCTTAAAAAAGAATTAAACAATATCCAACTCAATGGATACAATAGTTCTTTCATTGAAGGTATTATCAATAAATACAAACATCGTCCTATAACCACTCTGAAAAAAGAAAAACCAAAAATTTCTTTATTTTCTACCTTTACGTTCAATAAAATTATTTATAAAGTCACTAACGTTTTTAAAAAACATGATGTTAAAATCTCCTTCAGAACCAACAATAATAATGCTAAAGTCTTACACAACTCATCATCTGTTAATAGAACTGATTGTTTTTCAAAATCTGGTGTATATAGGGTCAAATGCAACAGCTGCAATTCTTCTTATATTGGACAAACAGGAAGAAGCTTTAAAATACGATACTTGGAACATGTCAATGCCCAAAAACACAATAAATTTTCTGCAGTTGGTCAACACATGAGTGATTATAATCATAAATTTACTGACATTAAACAAGATATGGTAATCCTCGAAATTATGAATAAAGGACCCCTCCTTAACATAACAGAGAATTGCTTTATAAATCTAGACCAATATTTAAATCCTAATTTCAATCTTAATGACATTTCCGAAAAATCAAACATTCTTTTTGACCTGCTCATTCAACTTTTCAGACAATCAAAATCTAATATTAAAGGTCCGGTTTTTCATTCTATTTATAGTACTTTTCTTAATCATTCTTCCATATTCCCACATCCCTCAGTCCCACCTTAAAAAAATCCTTTTCTTCTCCTTCCTTTATTTTTCTCCCTTCACCTCCTCAAGTTTTCCGTGCATCTCATCAACCACCATTTTCTCCCTTCAGCTTATTACAACACGCGTCAATTCTCTTATGACATAATATTTTCTTCCACCAGACCAAATATTGTTTATTTCCTTACTGTCATTT
This sequence comes from Anabrus simplex, assembly GCF_040414725.1. NCBI lineage: Eukaryota > Metazoa > Arthropoda > Insecta > Orthoptera > Tettigoniidae > Anabrus > Anabrus simplex. Next base: position 79,121,565 of record NC_090273.1, on the reverse strand, counting down.
ATTCAAAAAAAAAAAAAACTTTTCTTCTCCTTCCTTTATTTTTCTCCCTTCACCTCCTGAAGATTTCCTTTGAACCTTACCTACCACCATTTCTCTCTTCAGCTTATCACAACACGTGTAAATTCCCTTATGACATATTTTATTTAAACATTTTCTTCCACCTGACCAAATTTATTTATTCCCTACTGTCTTTTATTCAGAGTCAATTGTATGGTCCGCATTGAACTGCGAATTTATATCCACCTTTATTTAACTCCATATATTTTATTCCGCCTCGTGAAACATCCATCGTCCTTCCAGATTCCAGAAGCAGAAGAGCTTTCTTTTAGCATCTTACTTCGCATCGACAATTTTTTCTAGTTTATAAACCTCTTGAGATGACAATGTTACGGTACTTTAATTTCAATTGATCTCTGAATGAACAACATCATCGCTTGAAAACCAACCTTTTTCGATTTCCACTTTCACAACTTGTCATTTTTATACGACGCACGGGACCCTTTTTTATGGATCTCTATTTTTTAACATAATATAGCGCTTCTCTGGACTCCTAAGCCTCCACGCGCAACAATTACCTAGTTCCAAAAAACTGAAGAGCCTTTCCAACATCCAAGTGTTTTGACGTCTATGAATACCTTAAAAAATGACGTAACTTCTTCGAATATACAACAGCAAACTCAAGAAGCCAGCATTCAACTGATAATTCTTCTTTATAACATCTTTTAGTGCACACTGAACTTTTAATACTATATGGCGCACTGAACTTTATTCATAAATAACCAACATAACTTCCGCTCAGTGCTTCGTCAATTAGAAGAGTTATTATTTTTAATATATTGCTGCTCAATATCCCACATGGTATGTACTTTTGAAAAGACTGTACTTGTGTTTACATTATTTATTTTTTCTTCGATATTTACGCTTTAATTTACTTCAGGCTGATGATGACCTATTACTAGGTCGAAACTAGTCCCTATGTAATTTAAATTATTTACATTTTGTATTGAAAAGGTGGACCCAAAATAATATATTATTTTACTCTATTGCCATATGTCACTAGTAAAAACAAGGCAATTTTACTCACCGATAAAATTTGCGTGTATGTATCGATGTTTGGCAAATACTGACAACAAATTTTCTACGTGCGGACAACACAGTATTAAAATAATTCTGAATTATTAAATAAGTAAAAAATAGTAGTTGATATTATAGTTTATGTTTTCAGAAAAAATAGTTTCTCATTTTCAGTTGTAGTATATATTAGAAAAATAATTTTACAATACAACAGAATTTACGAAATTAAGAAATGTATGGCACTAAAGCCGTGATTTCCTTTGACCTACTAAGCGACCGCTGCTCAGGTCGGTACCTGCAGTTTAGGAGGTGAATCATGGTCAGTGAGACGGATCCCCTCAGTAATTATTCTTGGTTTTCCAGACCGGGGTCGCCCTCTCACCCTCAGATATCTCCTCAATTGCAATCAATTTGGGGTCACTTAGATTGAGTAAACCTCGAACCAACCCTCAGGAACAGGCAAAAATTCTTGACCTGGGCGAGACTCAAACCCATGACCTCCGGGTGAGAGGCAGGCACGTTACACTTGGCCCGCGGAGACCGGCATTTAGGTAATGATAGAGGACTATATGTGACTATAAGGTTTAGCAAAAAGTAAGTGAAAAGCAAATTGAAGTATGATATGGCCGGACAATCAGACGGTAGGGCATGTTTAGGTCCAAGAACTTCCTTGAAGGAGACAGGAGGTTGAGGAATGTTGTCGGGTTCATCGGGACAAATTTCCACAAAATTATCACTAGTTTCATCTACCACCATATTCAGAGTAGCCTTAGTGCTGTTAGACACAATTAAACGTCTCTTCTTTAGCTGTGGTGATTCCGCGGACGTGTCCGGTATAATTTCGTCGCTACTCTCTGAACTAAATTCCCTATCGCTATCCGATAAATCATCCGCGTTAACTTCGCACTGTTCCAAATACTGCATTAATTTATTGTCATCAATACCTGCTGAAAAAATATCACGTGAACAACATGCCATTTTCCTGTCACAAATCCACTCACTGCAAGGAGCAATCTCTTACTGACCGGTTAGCGGTATTTGTAAACAAAGGAAACGACTCTTGTGAAAGGTATAACACCCTCTTAGAACTGCCAAAGCAAGGCCAGGCACACAATAACGTGTAGCCCCTTTACTACAGGTTGTAACAAAAATATGCATGTCACTATAGGTTGCCTCAAAATTATGTATATCACAGAATTTTAAGCCGGCCGATGTAATTGGCTCTGGCAACTTCCGACTGAATTGTTAAAGGCTGACCAGATCGGCACTGGCAATTCGAAGGGCGAGTGCTCGCACTACCGCCTGGCACCAAGAGAGTTAAGCAAAACAAATTTAGTATTTTAATATTACCGTATATGTTATCGAGACCAGAACAGATGTTGCACCTTCGTACATATGTAAAGCCATGGGAGGTTTTGGAATTGCCTTTCACTGTTTTGGACCAAATGTAAGAGTGGGAATTTTGCGTTTTTTAATTTAAATGTTATATAAACCACAGTCCTCGTTTTGCGCACGTTACATTAAAACCTTTTTATCATTTAGCACTCATACCAACTTGTACAGCAAGCGTGCTTTTCAGCCGAGTTCAAGGTCGCGAATAATTGTCGGAAGTGTTAGTGATACTTTTCTCTTTCCAATATGATTGTGATTAGTGGCAGGCAGAACTGAATATAATGCATTCGAGAACTTGAGAATCTATACTTACATTCGAAACAGTACTGTAGTTGGTCTTGTTCGAGACCTTCGAAACCATATTCTCGAGTTCAACATAACCTTTAAAAGCCGATGTAGACCTAATTTACATGGTACAAGATTTCCATAAACTGCCTACGAACAGTATACCGGTGACCAAATTACAATGGAAGATTACAAAAAAGGGATTTCACAATCATGTTGCGTGCTTTTATGTCTAATGTACTTTATTTTATTAAAGAATTAAAAATGACTTGTGGTCGATTGTTGTTTGGCTTCTTTATTGATAAATAGCCCCAAAAAAACAGAATACCCTAAATAAGAAATTAGAGACTTTAAAACGGACACAGAAAGCGAAACCCATCACTCACAGCATGAATACATACAACCCAACTCAATCTATAGGAGACAAAGTACATAATTTCCATCCACCTGTACAAAACCTCACGAACACAATATTCAATGAAGCAGAAAATGAAATATTAAGCAAGGAGCCTAAACATACTTGGGGCAACACCTCAATACTACAAAATATGACAACCGCTGTAACAGAAACAGAATTAGCAATACAAAGGATTCCACACGAAATACGAGAAGAAGTCAGGCATGACATTGCAAAAAAATACCACAGTACATCAACAAAATACAAGATAACATTTCTAATAGTAACAAAGCGAACAGAATGCACATAAACAGTCTTAAGAATAAAATCAAACAGGATAATCTTCTTATAACAAAAGCTGACAAAAGAAGTACAACAGTAATCACTAACAAGGATGAATACATTCAGAAAACGAAAGAATGTTTCAATAGTGACACGTTTCGCATTATACATAAAGATCCCACAAACACAGTACAAAGAAATCTAAAAAGCTTACTCAAAAACACACACGTTTTGCTCACCGAAACAGAAGCAACAAATCTCGTAACAATGAACCCCCAGCTACCGACTGCAAAAGCTCTTCCAAAAATTCATAAAGAAAACATACCTATGAAAACCATAATAAATTACAGAGCTAGTCCTACAAATAAGCTTTCAAAGTATATTCAAAAATTTCTTAAAAACCACACTATCTTTTTCAAGCTAATAAAAACATACGTAACTCAATAGATTTCTGTAATAAAGCTAAAGAATTACAATTAGAACAATACCACTCCATAGCCTCATACAACATAACTAATATGTATCCAAATATTCCCATTAAAAAAAACCCATAAATATAATCAGGTCCAATCTCAAAACTCACAGCAAGTTAAGTATTTTAGAAATTGAAGAATTCATGACACTACTCGAATTTACTGTTAATAACAACTTTTTTAGGTTTCACGATACAATTTATCAACAAACAGGATTACTGATGGGGTCTCCTGCATCTGGTATTCCAGCGGAAATATACATAGACCACCTAGAATACACCTCAACTAACAAAATAGACGGAATATTTTTTTGGTGCAGATTTGTCGATGATGTTTTTGTCGTCATCGACAACAGAACAACTAATGATAATACTGTTTTAGACAAAATAAATGCCATAGATGCACATATAGAATTTACTAAAGAATCCAAGAATAAATGTGAGCTAAACTATCTTGATCTGATTATTACTAGACATGAAAAACACTTGACCTTCAAAATTTACCGTAAACCCACTCATACAATAAATACTATAAAAGCAGACTCGATTCACCCTAGTTCCCATAAAAAAGCAGCATATCATAGCATGATTTACAGAGCCTTTAATATACCGTTATCAAAAACAGATTTCAACGAAGAAATGCAATTAATTCATGAAATAGCCAGAAAAAATGGTTATAAAAAAGAAATGATTAATTCCATTATTCCAAAGATCAAATCCCGACCCAAAGCTACACTGTTGAAACTAGATAAACCTAAGAAGGACTACGCAACTTTCACTTTTAATAACACATGTATATACTCTCTGACTAATATCTTTAAGAAACAATCTCGAAATAGCTTTCAGAACTACACATAATAGCACGAACATCATACATAATACTAAGACAATCAATAATAACAATAAATACCTTCAATCAGGAGTATATCGAATCAGTTGTAACAATTGCTTAACAAGTTACATAGGGCGTAATGGTAGAAATTTTGCGATCAGATACAATGAACATATCAACGCCATCAAACATGATCATTTCTCTGCAATAGGTCAGCACATGCACGATTACAAACATAAATTTACGGATATAGATAATGATTTGAAAATACTAAACACAAACCCCAATGGCCCACTGCTTAATATAAATGAAGAATTATACATAACATTTGATCAATATACAAACCCCAATTACAATATTAATGAAATAACTGAAAAAACTAATATTTTATTTAACAAGATTATCCCTATTGTAAAAAATTACTACCTCAGATTAGTCAACAAACAACGTCATACGCAAGCCATAACACAGACAGCGGACATGCCCGGCTCCGCCCATACACACGCGGAAGCTTCCCCCACTCACCCCTCCATTCCCCTTACAACAACAGAAACCAACACCAAGAAGTACAAGGTACAATACGCGCCAGACAGCCAAGCTGCACACATCTCAACCACCCAACAGCAGTAAGTAAATATCATAGAATGCATACACTAATACGCAATAAGAACATTAATTCAAATTAAGAATCCCTAATTCATTCATTTCGACTTACAGATACTTACCAACCTCATACAAAAGGAAAGAGCCACCAATAGCAACGGTCTTAGCACTCGAAGTGAACTGCACTTAAACTCCAGAACATCAGCAATGTCAAATACGCAAACTTATTTTCAAATCAACAAAATTTGAACATTAGAAAGATAAAGTGGTTGAATTATGTACAATGTACATTGGCAAAATGCTTACACAAACTCAAGCTTATAACTCTCACTTTTAACGATCTGTAAAAATAACAGAAGAATATACTGTCACTTGTTGCTTTCGACTGTCAACAGACATTTATGTCCAAGCACATCTTATTATGTTTGTTAATGTTTTAACGTGTAATTTATTTTAATGGACAATTTTCATATCAACTAATGTAATACAAACTATAAAAACAACGCAAGAACCATGTCTGTTAATGCTTCATTGTGCTTATGTAATTTATTATTTTAATGGACAATCAACACATAATTTCATATTAGCTAACGTAACTACTGTTAATACGAACGCAATATTAACCACCTTATAAGTGACAATTAAGCTTATCTCACACATGACTAAGCATTTATATGTTAATGGAACTCCTTTTAACAGACAAGGCAAAAGCCTATTGTAATTATCACAAAACTAGTCCAACATACTCATTATGCATAAAGATTAAGATAGAAGACGAACTCATTCAATTATTCTTGTCACTAATTGGACATAGGTATATATTGTGTCATATTTTATTATGTATTAAGAGCATTTTAATTTGTTTATATAATTTTTAGCTAAGCTGTAAAATTAGAAATTCCTAGTAAAGCATAACCACCATAATGTTGTCAAATTCAGAATCTGTTATAAAGTTCTTAAATAGTGAGGCATAATACAAAGATGCAAATAATATAAGATTCTAATACAGCTGAAGATGACTTTGTAAGAGGTCGAAAGCGGTCCTATTATACATCGTATAATAAATAAGTATTGATCAGATGGAACTTTTCTTTCTTTTGTAACATTTGTTGTTTGGCTTGGCGTTACGGGTATTTTAGATTTTTCGAAGAGTTTGGCTGATCAAAGTTGCTGAACTGAAAGAAGTTTTCAGAGGAAACTGACAAAGTTTTCCTGATAAAACTGAATGTAAAGTTTCAAGATTTTTAAGTTGCGTACCGGTAGTTAATGTTTGAAGCCAGCCCGCGGTCTAACTTGCCTGCCTCTCACCCGGAGGGCCCAGGTTTGGTTCCCGGCCAGGTCAGGCACTTTTACCTGGATATGAGGGCTGGTTCTAGGTTCACTCACTCTACGATTACCTTTAATTGACGAGCAATGTAATGGTGAGATAGAGACCCCGGTCTAGAGAGCCAGGAATAACGGCCAAGAGGATTAGTCACACTGACCACGCGTCACCTCATAATCTGCGGGCCTTTGGACCAAGTAGCAGTCGCATGGTAGGCGGAAGGCCCATTGGGGCTGTAGTTGGGTTTGGTTTAGGGGGTGTTTATAAGATTGTAAGTATACATATTTCATTTTTGTGATGTTTAGCTAAATAGTTGATGGTTCATTGGTTCCCGGATTTTCCGTTTTCCCGTGTTGTACTCTTTTTTCCGTGGTCCCTCCAAAAAGGGAGAATCGAGGTTCCACTGTAGTTTCTCAAAATCCGGAGTTTGTAGATTCAAATCTAATAGTTCCAATTCTTCGTATGTGGGGCAGACCGGGCGAAGTTTCAGCATTAGATATTTAGAACATAGCGGATTTCTACTGTAGTTTACATTACCTTCTCATTAACATTTTTGAAAATGTTAAGTCAATAAATCGAAGCTCGATCTTTCATTCCATTCCCCTATTCCCTCACCCCCGCCTTAAGTTTGCCCCACCTCCTCCTCTTCCCCCTCCCCAATCTCGTCCCTGCTCTTTCCCCTCTCCTTACCCCACCTCCCTTCATATCCTCACACGTTTCTCTCCACGTCAGTCCCTCATTGCCTGTTAAGCTCTTCATTTCGCTGCACAAGGTGAGTCATACACTACTTATGCCTTTCGTTCGGCCTCTTGTTTTTAGAAGTTCTTGAACTAATTTGGCTCTCATTATTTATCAGGTCAACTGGTTCCGCATTGAACTGTGAACTCTTACCACTTATGATTTCAAACCAGTTTGACCTTCATATGCAACCTTCGCTACCGCAAGAAGCACTTAACACCAGCTTCAACGGCATCATAGAGTTTTAACCATATTCTGTGCACAATTCCATTCCACATGTTATTTACCATAATGTCGATTGAATACAATTCTCTCCAGCATCAAGAATAATTACCTAAAACATTTTAATGGCTTTCAAGTGCCCCATTCTAATGTATTATACGCACTGCCAAGTTTTAACATTACTGTGACTATTCCTCACAGACAAAATTTTAACCTTATTAATTGATCAGTTTAATCCATGCATGTTTTATGTTATGTGCTTGTACATTGTTTTTGGACTTTTTAATGCTTGTATAATTTGTGCCATTGGCCGATGATGACCCAGATCTGGAGTCGAAACTAGTACCATGTACAAACAACTTGTAATGTTAACTCGCATTACAGAACATATTTTATTGAAAAGGTGGAACCAATAGAATATAGTTAATTTTTAATGTAATCTCAGTTCAATACGGACCAATCAATATGAAATTTATATCCCATTATACATTCTATCAAGACGAGGAGAAATTTTGAATCTAAATTACACTGTAAAATACTCTCTCTTATTTTTACTAAAAAAACTATTTTGAACTAAAAGTCTAAATTTTGGTAACAGGACCAACACTGTTCTTCAAATTATGAATTATCCATATTTCAAATTAAAACATTTAAATAAGTTGCACCAAACTCGAAAGCTGCAGTCGCTTGAGTGTGGCCAGTATCCAGTACAAAGGCTTAATAACAATAAAAATCTTCCAGTACCGTCAAACGGGGTGATTTCGGATGGTTTTGAGGTTATTTTCGTCTTAACTCACGAAGGGAATCTTAAATTGTATTGTTTATCATCCTAATAATGAGGAATATATCCAATTAATGCAATACCCTACAAACAAAAAATATACGCCAATGCAGGTTTTCCTGAGAAAACAAAAAGTAGTGTCCGAATTCACCCCGTACTTCGGGGTGATTTCGGACGCACATACATTTTAAACTGCTGTCCGAAGTTCCAAAGCGTATTAGGTGATTTCGGGCATAAATAGTCTTTTATTTCAATTCTTCATTCTTTTTGCTTTAGTTTTGTGATATATAAAGTGTTCTAAGGGTGTCCAAAATATGACTAGCTGGTTAAAATCATTGTAATGATAAATGTAATGTGTTACTGATCGATCTTTTTTTCTGACAAGATAAATGTAAAGTTCCTGGTCTAAATTGAAATATTAATAGTTATAAACTGTACAGAGATCCTACTGAGAAATTTTTTCTTACAAACGATACAAATCTCAGAGCAAAAAAAGGTCGATACAATGAACATGTAGTTGCCACGGCCTATAAATCTAAAATATGTTTTCTTTGAAAATAAACATTCCTCTCTTCTCAACTTGGACTAGAAGTATTTTCGAAATTTGTTCATTAGCTATTGTATCCTCAGCAGGGATGTTAGGGAACACAAACACTTTTCTGCTGTTTTATATGGGCGCAAGTATTTGACATCCACATCCCTTAAACGAATATTTCAGGCCAGGCCAAAATACTGCCTGTATGCTCTTTGTTCCTCAACTTGTATTTATAATCTGCAACAAGGAAAGCCTCATCTTGCAACACCAGAATGTCATTATATTCATTGTGTGCTTCATCGCATTCATTTTCACTGCTGCTGCCAGCGCCATCTCTTGTTTCTGCACTGCTTTCATGTCGGCGGAAGTCAAGGCCAAAAATCGACTTCCCAGAAAGAACATTTTATTTGCGGTGGCGGCGGGAAGTAGCAGGTTGTGTTGGGTTGGAGCATGGCCGGTGGGTGACGAGCTTCCTTGAGCATTTCCTTCTTCCTCATTTAGCATTGGCTGTCCTCCCATTTTTTGGATGTACATTCCGCACTTTATTTTCTAGGGTGAACCAAGGCATACCATAGAAATCAAATGATTTCCTATATGACAACTAGCCACTTTTAATATCACGTACAGCTCTTTCTAATAATTCTGGTTCGTAATTACCCCTCGAAGCAGCTTCTTTCTACCTCTAATAACTTCTAGGCATTGTCCGAAGTCACCCAGACTGCTTTCAATTTTCAGTAAAATGTACGTAAAACACTATTTTTCACTAAATCACACCAAAATTGCATGGCAATTGTTTATAAACACTTCAGTCAGTTGATCTCACTAAGAAGCATAGTTATAATGCATTCCTTCCGAGCGCGACAATCGAAAGTATCCACTTAATGATAATGCATGAACTTTCAACAATGCCAGTGCACACGGGAAATTTTCCAAAGTATGAAGTTGATTCGTAATAAAAAGCACAGAACGCAGGAAACATAACCTCATAGTCAAACTAAAATGCGCGCGGAAGTGCAAAGCACCGGCAGCTTGTTGCTATGCGACAACATACAGCAAATCTACCATACTGTCCAAAATCGCCCCGTTTGACAGTACTCTGGAGATAGTGGGTTTAAACCCCACTGTCGGCAGCCCTGATGATGTTTTCCGTGGTTTTCCATTTTCATACCAGGCAAATGTTGGGGCTATAACTTAATTATGGCCACAGACGCTTCCTTCCCACTCCTAGACCTTTCCTGTCGCATCATCACCTATCTGTGTCGGTGCGACATAAAGCAACTTCTAATATCAATATAGTTGGTCCGTTATTGGAAATTATAAATTTTCCAGCTAATTCTTTCCTGGTTGCCAGCGTTTCACCCCAATGTGCTAAGTTGGGCTCTTCAGCTGGTAAACAGCACACCTACCAAGACGCATGGCTAGTGCATACTGTGGAGGCCACTGCATAGGCTACTTGGAGCACCGGCAATGCCAATGCACTATGAGCTACTTTGTCTCATTTTCAAAATCCGATGTCTGCCTGGCCATCAGATGATACAGAGGTTTCCCACAAGCCACCTAAAATGTTTATCCCGAATGAGTAAATTTATAATACCAATATATTTGGTCTGTTATTGGACATTATAAATTTCCCAGCTAACTCATTCCTGGTTGCCAACATTTGTATCATCTAATGGCCAGGCAGGCTGCAATTTTTGAAAATGAGTCAAAGTCTCTCATAGTGCACTGGCACTGCTGGTGGCTCTAAGTAGCCTATGCAGTGGCCTCCACGGTATGCACTAGCCATGTGTCTTGGAAGGTGTGCTATTTACCAACTGATGAGCCCAACTTAGCACACTAGGGCGAAACGCTGAAATTTATGTGTAATAATAGTCCAACTATATTGGCATCATAAATTTACTCATTCCGGACAAACATTTCGGGTGCCCTATGGGAATCAACATCTGTATCATAAAACAACTTGTGCCAAAAAAAAAAAAATTGCAAACTATCATCCTCATGATCCATAATACAACTGAGAGAAATAAACCAATGATTCCACCAAATACATAATCTACGTATATATTTGCCTTAGGCAAACTAAAATTTGTTTAATGACTAGACATCATCAGCTATGTCTTGTTTAGGCGTAATATTTATAAATAGGAAGGACATATTCATCTCTTCTTAATATTAAAAAGACATTTGAAAACCTTAAAAATGATTAACATAGCTCGAACTAAAGGAATGTGTTACGGAAACGAGGGGAGGGGGGTAGGGATGGGAGAAACCATCAAATTATGGTTTAAACATTTTTAACAGTTGAAAATGGCTTATAGCTGAAAATACTTTTGATGTCATATACAATGCAGTTTTTAAAGTTAAATAGTCCTTACAACAGCATGAGTCGGAGATATTCTGGGAATGTGTGTTGTTTAATCCTCAGCCCGAAGGCTGGTTGGATCCTTAACAGCTCCGCCATAAGCTGTCATAGATGACCTAAGCATCACTGAAGAGGCATACTAGGGAAATGAGAAGTGAGGTAGTTTTCCGTTGCTTTCCTCACCGAGCCAGAAGATGCTATTCATATCAGTCTGCCAAGCCCATTGAAATGCATGCACCAACCGACCCTATGAGCTATATTTTCACACCATTCATAGCAGGGATTGGCTGCAGAAGGAATGGCATTACTACTATCACTCATATTTCAGTCACTTTCATTTTGTCAAGCCAAGGATAAAGCTGAGACAGATGAAATTAACAATGAAAGTACCAAAATTGCCATACCAGAAGACATAGTGCACTGTAAACACTAGGTCCCGCCAGCAAAAGGCACTCTGGGAATGTGATGAAATTGTCTTCTTATGTCAATGGATCTTGTTTTTAAAAAAGCTGTAAAATTTTTTTTTTAGTTATATCATGCGTGTTGATGAAATTTATAACGTCATTACAGTTGGCATTTCATACAAAAATCTTAAGGGTTGTTTGGCATTAGACTGCATTTATAAGTCGGCTGGTGGTTTGTAACCCGATCTCTCAACATCCAGAGTACTTACACAAATATCTCCATCCCATAGATTCATTAGTTGAAGCCTGTACTCCACTACTCGGGAGATAGTGGGTTCAAACCCCACTGTTGGTAGCCCTGACAATGGTTTTCCGTAGTTTTCCATTTTCACACCTGGCAAATGCTGGGGCTGTAACTTAATTATGGCCACGGACGCTTCGTGCTGCCCGTGTGGCCTTCGGCCGACTATTACACAAAGTCTTCAGGAATAAAAACCTTACAATTTACACAAAATTAATAGTGTACCAGGCTGTAGTCATCTCTCAACTTCTCAATGGCTGCAAAATGTGGACCTTATACCACCGTGACATCAAAAAGGTGGAGTGCTTTCACGAGCAAAAACTACACTCCATCATGAACATCAAGCAGGAAAACTGCGTCTCTAACGTTGAAGTTTCTGAGAAAGCATGTACTAAGAGTGTAGATGCATTGGTCGTTTGCATTGCCTCAGACAGGCAGAACATGTGCGCCGCATGAATGACACCAGACTACCGCGCCAGATCCTCTATGGCGAACTTAGCTCCAGTTCAAGATCAAGGGGTGCCACCTGAGATGTTTCAAAGACCAACTGAAACAAACCTTAAAGATAGCAGAAATAAACACCTACAAACCTGGCAAACACTTGCCAAGGACTGTTCACTTTGGAGGCAAAGTGTCTTTGCCTCAGTTCAACACTTCGAACAAGAACACCGCAGACATGAAGATATTAAGCGACAGGAACATAAACTTCGCCAAACCCAGCCAAGATCTCCCCCGTCTCTCAGCTGTGTGATGTGAGGATGTATGTTCTATGCAAGAATTGGCCTGTACGGTAGGGTGGGCCGAAAAAACTCGAATTCCTTTTTTCAAGTCGTAATACCACGGAAAAGTTGCGAATTGGGGAGAATAAAACGGGGTAAAAAAAGAAACAAAATAGGTTCATTTCTTCCGGTCGCGCACATGCTCTAAAGTTTGCCGAAATTTGGAAAAATGTATATTTTTACGATAATTTTCTAACTTGCTTAACTTGTCAATATTTAAATGTAATAGCTCTAGTCGACTCTTACTCGAACCAATAATGATTTAGAGAAAAGAATGGTTCAAATCGGTTGAGGTCTTCTGCTCGCGCAACAGCTGTCAAAAGTAGAACACATTCTCGCGCTCGTCGTAACTCGCCCACCTACCACTCTCGCCACCACGCCGTGCCATTGTTGCGTCAGTCTGCACTTATCCCTCGTGTTTGATGTGTGTTTCATTTGCTCTTCCAATTACTATTGTGGCATTTGCATCTACTGCATTTCGATGTTCGTTTTGTGTTATTACATTTTTGTGTAACTTTGTGACTTAATGGTCGTATATTATGGTTGTACCTCAGAAACTCATCACAAGACAGGTATTAATTGCCCTATGTTTGCTGCACCTAAAGACTTTTCATCAAACAAGCTTCCTACTAGTGAGGACGTGTTTCGGTGTTGTTCACAGGAGAGATACCACTTGGCGCTTAAAGTTAATAATAAGAGCGTCAGTTTTCACACGTTGCCTGTACAGTCGCTAACAAAATAAGTGGTTTGTATCAGAAAGCATCCATCCCAACAGTTACAGATAAGATAATTCTGCAACTTATAAAAGTGTTGCATGATAAATATTACGGCATTCAAAAATCATATACTCGGGATAAGAATAAAGATTCGTTTAAGTAGAAAATTGACAAGTTTAAGCAAAAATGCTCATTGCTTTTTAACGTAGCGGTTTGCAAATGCCCCACTGTTATTAATTGCATTTGTAATAGAACCCCTGATTTATTTGAAAGCGATATAACTATCAACTGTGTGCAAAATCAAACAAAATACCTGCTATTGAGCTAATATTTGTTTACTTATTACGAGCACACGGAATAGGAAAAATTGGAGGGTTGGACGTGTCTGAAACAAACGTATTAAATCATTGAAAAGGAGATCGTGTGACAGCCATTTAACTCTGTATGATGAATCTGAATCTCATCTGAAACCCTTGTGCTCATATTCAAATGTAAACATGGTTGAAACTGATGATGAAGACCAATATCTTGGTCGCTATCGCTACCTTTACTAGAAGGATAACAACCTTCACTTTAGCTTGTTTGATGAAAAGTCTTTAGGTGCAGCAAATATAGGGCAATCAAATACTTGTCTTATGATGAGTTTCTGAGGTACAGCCATAATATACCACCGTTAAGTCACGAAGTTTCACAAAAATGTCATAACACAAAACAAACATCAAAATACAGTAGATGCAAAAGCCACAATAGTAACTGGAAGAGCGAATGAAACACACATCAAACACGAGGGATAAGTGCAGACTGACACAACAATGGCACGGCGTGGTGGCAAGAGTGGTAGGTGGGCAGTAACGTCAGAGTCTTTGACCCGAGCGAGTTACGACGAGCGCGAGAATTTGTTAGATTTTTTACGGCTGTTGCGCGAGCGGAAGACCTTAATCGATTTGAACCATTCTTTTTTCTAAATCATTATTGGTTCGAGTAAGAGTCGACTAGAGCTATTACATTTAAATATTGACAAGTTAAGCAAGTTAGAAAATTATCGTAAGATTATACATTTTTCCAAATTTCGGCAAACTTTAGAGCACGTGCGTGACCGGAAGAAATGAACCTATTTTGTTTCTTTTTTTACCCCGTTTTATTCTTCCCAATTTGCAACTTTTCCGCGGTATTACGACTTGGAAATAAGAATTCGAGTTTTTTCGGCCCACCCTACTGTACGGTCACCACAAGTTTAAACACAAACTGCTGTGAACTGAATTGAGCTATTAGCCAGGAAATCTGTAAACTCGGAAATAAGTAACTGCCGACGATGATAGAATCATTACTAAAATGGCCCTCTTCATTACAATAACTTTTGATGCTGCTGATGTGCATTAGAGTCTTTGGGTCATTTTTGGTTGAGACAGTAGAAATTCCTTGATAACCAATAAGTGTACTCTTTAATATCTGGAATAAGTATTCTGTGATCTGAAATAAGGCACCAACATAGCATTTGAATGAAAAGAGTGCATAGGGTGGGGGTGATAACCTCAGAGGTATCTACAAAATAATGAGCCAGTATTTTAAAAAGCCAACCGCTAAACTTGGAGGCTTAATTTTAAAAAATTATAATAAATTAAACGAGTGCTTTGTACTTGGCATTTAACATATGTCTCAACACGGCCTGATAAGTTGAAAGTGTATTTCAAGTACAATACAGCCATGAAAATTACATATATTCACTTCAATTAGCCCACAACATGTGACAAGCACGCACTCTACAGTACTATATATACTAACATGGCCCAATCATTTGAAAGTGCATTTAGAAAAGAAAAGAAACCCACATCATGAACTTCTCTTCATTAGAACAATATTTCAAGCTCAGACCAAGCTTTATGTGTACCAAGCTATTGTTATACCATCTCTTACATATGGGCGTGAAACACAGAATACCTACCGAAGGCACATATGATGCCTGGCAAAATATCACCAGCACTGCCTGGGAAGGATCCTGAGAGTGAAATGGCAAGATCGGTGCACTAACATTAAAGTTCCAGAGAAGCAAACGCCACTAGTATTGAAGCCATAATCATCAAGCACCAACTCCATTGTTCGTATGCCTGAATTCTGTCTGCCAAAATTAATTCTGTAATCCCCACTAAAGACAACACGGAGGATCACAGAAGCGGTACAAAGATACACTAAAGATCTACATGAAGAAATGTCCCATTAAAATCTACAGCTGGGAAGCTACTGCACTTGATCGCCTAGTATGGCACCATAATGTGTTGGAAGGAACTCAGCGCTTTGAGCAACAATGTTGAAAATAGAAACTGACAAGCGCAATGCTAGGAGACAATGGGATAAATGCTACACAAGCAGCCCCCACCAGACCAAATACATGTCATCAATGTGGTAGAATCTGCGGCTCCAAGATCAGCCTCTACAGCCATCTAAGAACCCACAAAAACTTAGTTTTAAAAATGACAATCATACTCGTCAGCGAGTGATAGTCCATCATCATCATTTCTATGTATAAGAACTCTGTTGCCTAGAATTCCTCACCAAACTGCTTTTGATGTAATGATACACCAAAGATACATACACAAACATGAAGGAAAGTATCAATGAAATAAAATTTGAAAGCAATAATGTTATGGCACCAGAATTTGTTGACATGATTATTTTAACTAAAAGATATCAATTGCTGGCATTAAAACATATCTCAAGCCTAAAAGAGAGATGGTGTACTGCGGTGTATTTTTAAAGCAATGTAGGCCTATGTTGCCTTGCATAGAATGCGTTATCTTTCAAAGCAAAATAAAGCAAGGAAATGCATGAAGGACAATGGAAGTGGGGATGGTAGAGGCTGCCACTATCTGCCTGGCTGCCTATGCCCCCAGAATGAGTCTTGTAATAATTTCTTGTGTAGGCTATGTAAACCTCTGTGCTGTGTGTCTTTTTAAAAGTCAGTGTTATTTTAAATATTCCTCCTTCTTGATGAGGAATCAATTCCACATCTTTCCAGGTTAACAGAGCATGCCTTTAATGCCACCCTAAGGTGGTTGTTCTTGTTGTTCTTGTTAATAATAATAATAATAATAATAATAATAATAATAATAATAATAATAATAATAATAATAATAATAATAAATATTCTGCCATAGCCAGTCCCAAGCCCGGTTGAGAAAGGAGAAGCTTGAAACACGGTCAACAGTCTCAAAGGTGGATGAGGAATTTCAATTCTCAACGGCAGAGAGAGCGGAGGAACCTAGTGGAATAAACTACAAGAAACAATCATTTCGGGCTAACAATCTGATCTTATTTTGGAATTTATTTCCTACCCTTACATAACACAATTTCATATGCAGAATGAAAATGTCGCTAAATGAGAGCACTATCCCAGGTGGAAATTTCAAAGAGAAATCAACCATTGCAGTACGCAACGCATCGGGAACTAGGATTCTGGGGAGTCCCATCATCTGCGTACAAGATTGAGTTAAAATGCCTTCCAAATTGAAATTCACGGAGAAATACTTCATTGGAACCATAAACGTCAACTCACTCAGAGTTGGTAGACAGAAAGAATTGGAAAAGCTCCTGGACGACCAACAAATCCAGATTTTGGCTGTACAAGAAACTAGATTCCTAGATGACCACAACATGGATACACACGGTTACAGAGTATTCAAGGGAAAGTCGGCAAAGACATGTGTATCTCCAAATCCTAACCTAGGAGAATTCCAATTAGACCATGGAGCAATAACCAGGACAAATATTAGGGAGGTGATGAATGTTAAAGTGATTAGAAATGGTAAATTCAACTCTGATCACTATCTCTTCAAAGTTAAAATAAGTTTTCTTCCACGAAGAAAAAGGGAAGATCTGCCCAAAATAAAAAATACAACACCAACCGAATGAACATCAAAGAAGATTTTATAAATAACTTCAGAGAAGAAATCTGCTCTTCTAGAACAAAGACCTGGCAAGATCTCTGTCAAGAGATCAATGAAGCCGCTAAGAAAACACTCAGCCTAGCAAACAGGAAACTTACAATATGGTGGAATGAAGAATGTGAGAGAGCACTCGAAAAGAGATCTGACTTGTGGTAAAAATGGAAATGTTCAAGGAATACAGAACACTTTGAAAAATTCAGAAAACAAAGGAAAGAAACATCAGCGATATTCCGCAGGACCAACTGATCATCTGAGTATGCAAAGTTACAAAACCTCCAGGACAATTAAATACGAATAACACCAGAGATTTCTTCCAAACCTTTAAGGAAGAGCTCAAAGGATACCAACTTCTAAGTATAAGATTCAAAAACAAACGAGGCAAAATTGGACTGAACAATCAAGAAAATGGCAATATATTAGCCAGATACTTTGAGAAACTCCTCAACTGCCCACCTCCAACAAACAAACTAGAATTTCTGGCTCCTCCTATGTACCCGGAATATGGGAGACAGAAAAGCTACCAGACGAATGGAAAACAGCGTTGATCCAACCCACTCCATAAGAAAGGGAACAAACAAAATGTTAACAACTACAGAGGAGCGTCACTACACCCAGTCACTTACAAAATCCTCTCCAAGATACTTCGGAACAGAACTGAATGAATTCTAAAAAAACAACTTGGCGAATACCAGGATAGGTTCCGGAAAGGCCACTCCTGAGCTGAGCAAATCCACAGAGTGCTGAATGGCAAAAATATAGTGGTTTCTTTCATTGACTTCAAAAAAAAGCCTTTGACTTCATGGACTAAGAGAACCTAGATAAGATCATCAGAGAATTTGGGGTCAAAACTAAACTGCATACATTTTCAGAGAAACCTTAACAGGCACAACTTCTAAAGTGAAATTCATGGGAGAACTATCTCAGTCATTTGCAATTAAGACAGGTGTGCGACAGGGTGATGGATCATCACCACTATTATTCAACTGTGTCCTGGAGAAGATTGTGAGAATTTGGAATTCCGAACTTGTAAATCAAGGGATAAACCCGATCTGCTTAGGAAGAAAATCGGGAGGTATCAAAGTCAACTGCTTGGCTTTCGCTGATGATTTTGTGATACTTTCAGAAAACCTAGAGGAAGCGGCCATATAGATCAACCTCCTAGAAAAGACCAATATAAATGGTCCGTTATTGGACATTACAAATTTTCCAGCAAACTCATTCCTGGTTGCCAGCGTTACGCTCCAGTGTGCTAAGTTGGGTTCATTAGTTGGTAAATCGCACACCCACCAAGGTGCATGGCTAGTGCATACCGTGGGGGCCACTGTGTAGGCTGCTTGGAGCCATCAGCAGTGCCAATGCACTGGAGACTTTGTCTCATTACCAAAAATTGATGCCTGCCTGGCCATCAGATGATATAGATCGCTAGCAGGACAGGACTTAGGATCTGAAAAGAGAAGACCAAGTTCATGATAACCGACAAACATGGACTACAATTCCTTGAAACAGAGATTGGATGGATTTAGAGGGTTGAACAGTTCAAATACCTTGGTGAAATCATACAAAAGAACGGACTAGAAAAAGCTGCTGTAGACAATCGTATCTCAAAAATGGAGAGAGCTTATAGACTGACCAAAAACATCTACAACAAGAAGTGAACCTCATGGAATGCCAAAGGCATTACAACATTGCAGTAAAAACAGAATGTCTGTACGCCAGCAAATGCCTCTCAATGAATTTCAAATTGGAGAAGCAGATCATAGAAAAAAGAATAACACAGAAAATCCTGGGCCCAATCGAGACTGAAACCGGCTGGAAACTTCGGAACAACAATGAAGTCCACAAAAATGTGGAGAACTTTTCAGAGAACATGAAAAAGAGAAGATTATCATTTCTCAGACATTTGTACAGAATGGACAAAACCAGACTACCTGCGGAACAAAAAGACAGTGATGGCATGGATTAAAGAAGTTCGTAAAGATCTAGAGAAGTCCAACATCCAGGAAGTTCAGATGTTAACACAGGAAAACATTTCAGACCATGATTCAAAATTTGGAAGTGTTTAAAGTCGCAAGAACTGCAGAAACAGGAAGAGCCTGGACGGAAGAACAGAAAAAAACAGCATAACGCCCATATGAAGGAGTACTCAGAGATGCCAACTTTCAAGAAAGGCAATTCAACCAAAGACTGGCATATAAACAGTGTATGATTCTTACCAGCTAAAGCAACAGGTGATCTGCAGTACATATCTGAGTGGAAGTTGAAGGATCATATCTTTTGTCGAGTACTGTAGTTGCTCCCTTAGCAGCTAGCAGTTCCTGTTTCATAAAGGTACACTTGTGACATGCTTTTTCTTTTGATATCATGTGCATCCTCTGCACTAACAGGACACTTAACAGTTCGATATTCATATTAGCACGGAATTCAGTCTTGTTCTTCCTCACCAAACTAAAAACTCTTTCCACTGGAGCATTACTATGGGATACTAGAAGAATAGCCATCATTAGCTCACTCAGTGAAGGATACTTCCTTATACCTGAAGCATCAGTATGTTGTATGTTGGGTATTCAGCCCGAAGGCTGGTTTGAGCCTCCACACCTCCATCAAAAGCTATCATAGATAGCCCACGCATCACTGAAGAAACATACCAGGGAAATGAGCAGCGAGATAGTTTTCCGTTGTTTTCCTCACCGAGCCAGAACTTGCAATTGCATATCAGTCTGCCAAGCCCACTGAAATGCATGCACCAAATGACCCCATGAGCGATATTTTCACACCAATCATAACAGGGACAGGCTGTATAAGGAATGGTATTACTAACATCGCTCATACCTCGGTCACTTTCATACTGTCAAACCCAAGGATGAGACTGAGATAGGTCAATGAATGTAACAAATTGCTCTAGCCCATATCAGAAAACATAGTGCACTATAAACACTACATCACGCCAGCAAGGGCATATGAAACATCAGTGATTTTTGATATTTCGAACCAAAGCCTGTCGGCCCTTTCATCCTTGTCAAAAAGGAATCCATCAAACTGGAAATGACTAAACTTGGTTTCCAAAGAATCAATTTCTTCTAATGATAGAATTTTAGAAAACCGGTTAATCATAAATTCTAGTGATAAAAAACTCTTGGATTTCCTCTGGAAAACATCAGCAACTTCAGCATGCTCGACAAACGTATCCCTAATTGGCCATTTGCTAACAATGTACTTGCATGTTTTCGTACAGAACAGTCTCACATCGGAATAAAAGTTTTTCAATGTAGTTTCATCTACAGAAACTGCCCTTATGTAAGCCCTTGTGTTTACCCCAATGACCAACTCACTTAACTTTTCTGTAACTTAGCAAAACTAAATTTCACATCAAGCAAATTAGTATCGGACTCTGGAACATAGGATGCTCCCACAAAGCGAACAATAAGGTCACTGAAAAGTTGAATGAAGTTTATGAATAAGTGGTGTCTCTTGTTGGAGGAATAGATTTAAGGAGTTGAAAAGTGGAAGAACAGAGCTAAGAAACAAAAGGTACAGCTTAGTACATGGATTTTCAAATTGTTCCTTAATTTTCACAAATTTTGAGTAGACCTTGTCAGAATCTGATTCACAGAAGACCATTTTTGAAGGGTTCCACTGTTCTAAGACCCTTGATACACACTGTAGAAGAGATAACCACCTGGTAGAAACATATTTCAAACATTTGTGAGGCTTTTCATCAAAGACTTCTTGACATACCTTTAATGCATTTTGCCTCTTTGAACTCTTCAGCAAATAGTAAAACATCAATTAAAAACTGTTAAATATTAACATTTGCAAGAGCACTACACCCCTTTAGAACAGCTAAGTGCACAAGATGACAAGTACAGCCTTGCACACGAATATTAGGATTTTCTTCACAAATAAAGGAGCTCACACCTTTGGAAACACCATTCATAGTACTTGCATTATCACATGCAAATCCTACGCAGTTATCGCACGGAATCCCCCTCTTTTTAGTTAATCATCCAAAATATTGAATATTCTTTTGCCTGTGCTGTCATTGGATTCCCTAATTGTAAGAATTATTGTTGAAATTTGCGTAGATTCCCCATCAAAAAGCGTCCCAACTAATGGGTAGAGCTTTTTGTTATTCATATCGTTACTGCCATCTGTTGCCAGGGCAAAGGGCTGGGACTTCATTAACTCTGTTACCTTTCCCTCAACTGTAGAAGCCAAAGTTTTACCTAGCGCTCCCGTTTTTGTTCTCACACAACCGTACTTCGAAGCTATTTTTGAATCGGGAAACATTTTCTTGAACAAACGTCCCGCATGGTCACTGCAGGCTAAAGGCAAGTTGTGTTCAACAAGAAAAGTCGTAAACAACAACGCCGCGTTTGTTACTGAGCTTTCATCTTCCGAGGATTTAGCAAAAATGGTTAAATTCTTGTTTGTGTCCCTCAGCTTAACTGTATCCATATGAATTTTGCTAGCCAGATGTTTGCGACAGTAGTCTTGCCCACCATGCATGACTGAAAAATTGCGGCTACACACACTACATAACACGTGCGAAGGAGATTTTGAGGAACGGAGTAAACAGGGCCATTCTTTCGATTAACCCTCCCTAAATTTTTGAACTATTTTTGGTTTCTTACTAGTGTCACCAGTCACAGTAATGTCACTACATGTAATTTTCTACACAAGAAATCACTTCAATGTTTATTTCAAACTGTTCACATTTCGTAACACGCGATTATCATATATCCTAGAAGAGCAATATACATAAATAGCAATAAATACTTCAAGTCACGCACACAGTATTCACAATGAAACAGAGTTTGTCATCACCGCCACCACTTAGCCGCCAAAACAAAGACAAAAACACTCAAATACTTGCATGGAAGTCTGATCATGTGACGAACAAAGACAACTCAGGAAGATATACTACTTCACAGGTGGCCGTTTTTCCGATACTGGAAGCACAAACTGTGTTCGGCGCGTGAAAACTCGAAATATTCTTAAACGAGGGACAGGAAAGGGCAAGGTATAAAATATTACCGAGAAATCTGAAAAGAATATTCTGAATATTCAAGCTGAAATGGCATTCCTTGTGTATCTTTTTGAACACTCATACACTTACATCCAAAAATCAACAAAAAAAATCGTAATTTGTGGTCATTTGTAAAGGCATAATTATGATGAGTAACTCATAATTATTATGACTGAATCGTAATAGTTGGCATCTCTTGAGTACTGGAGAAAGAGGAAACTTCAGACAAAGAAAAATGATATTGTAGCGTGATCCTCAGTGGTCAATTTGAAAATAATAATAATAATAATAATAATAATAATAATAATAATAATAATAATAATAATAATAATAATAATAATAATAATAATAATAATGATGATGATGATGATGATAATGATAATAATAATAATGTTACCGCTGGATTTACATCACACTAACTACTTTTTAAAGAGGCTGATGTGTCACAATTCTGTCCCTTAGGAATTCTTGTATATGCTAGTAAATCTACCATCATGAGGCTGGCTTATTCAAACACCTTCAAATACTAGTGGACTCAGCCATGATCGAACCCACCCCTTGGGCTTAGAAGGCCAGCACTCTACCATCTCAGTTATTCAGCTTGACTAAACCTTAATAATGGTGCAATTTTACATTCTTACTGAACTTATGAACTACAATTATCCCAGGAACGTCACTTACTGGAGTTTTAAGCCGACATGGTACTTGAGATAAATGTTTCAGCTTACTACCTGCTTCCACTTTGGATGGTGAGATGAAATGAGACAAACTTCCAACATAATAAGCAGACTTCTCAAATCTTGATGGAGATGCACTAGCTTTAATCCACAGGTTGTGTTCCTGGTCAAAATAAAAACAGTCTACTTAAATAGGGAAAGCTTAGTTACTTCATTTCTTTTCTTTACACACAACAAATTTTACTAAAAATACCAATTCACAATTAACATCTATTAAGCACAATATCACAGCATAACTTCAAATCTTCCAGTCACAAAGGAACTTCAATCAACTGCACCCAGTAATACAATTAATTGTTTGCTAGATCAGCTCATGAACTGCAGGAAATGATTAAAGAATTGAAATTCTAGAGCAAATATATAAGGCCTGACAATGAACAACACATAAACCAGACTAATGACCAATGCACAGGAAATCCCATTACGAGTACACAACACAGTATGTCTCTGAAAGGGTATAATGGATGCAATTGGTCAAATTCCAACAGAATTCAGAAAAGGAGGTAAAGAGAAGAATAACATCTGCTTGGAAGGCATTCTGGGGTCTCAAGTTCATCTTAATAGACAAAACAATAAACCGGTGACTCAGATTTGAAGCCCGGGAATTTGCATATTCCCAGTTCTACTTTGTAACAGCCAAACATGACAGACAGATAGACAGATACTGCTATTATTTGTAGGAAAGTGCGCCCCCTCAATCTTACATTTAACCACTGTACAAGTTAGCAGCATTCACTCAAGTGCTCACGACAAGCCACCTTAACCTCTACCCAGCGTCAATCATTTATAAGCCTCAAAGTAATTATTCACAAGTTGTGTGAACCGTTTATGAGCGTCATCTAAGTTCATGTGTTTATTAGAGATTGCGTCAACTGCTTATAAGTGTTAGAAGTTTATAGATACTTCAGACATCTATTGGCCTTATTTTGCAACAAAGTACTACATTTTATTTCCATGGAATATCATATTCCATGTAGAATTCACGTGGCTGTGCATACGTTTTCCATGTGGTCAACAGTCGAATTAATATGGCTTCCACCTGGAATACCCCACCTCCTCGAGTGTAAAGTAATTTAGCAGTGATATTGAGCGACTGTAAAGACGACAGTGACAATTATTCTTCCGAATCGAGTGATGAACTCCACGATGACAGGCACAAATGTGAAGAAATTTAAGACATTCAGACTGATTGCGTCACGTGTGGAGGGCCGCGCAACAGATTCGATTTTACCACTAATAGTGGGATTCACGGTAACGTTGGGAATAATCCTAAACCATCAACAATTTTTTAACATTCTGTTAGTGATGAAAAATTAACTGAAGTAATAAAATTTAAGATGGTTCATGGTGTGGGTTACTGTGGTCACGTCCTAGATCACGAACCATGGGCAACGGCTGAGTGGCCTAGTAAGTGGTCCTGAGAGTCGGGATACCAGTTGCTATGGAATGGGAGTGGGAATCTCGGACATATTCTGAGTCCTGGCCCTCCTTGTGCTCCGGCGGCTACGACTATACAATTCACCGGTGGTCCATAAACCATTAGAGGAGAGATCCTCACTTGGACTATGTGCAAGTAGGGTAGCATCCTGCTTCATGAATTTACCGAGCTCAGAAAATTTTAAGCAAGACTCGGAGCTATGGGAGTAACGGAGTCCCACTCCCATTTGACAGGCGAGGGACTCCTTGGATACAACTTGGCGAATGAAATGGAATTCAATGGGTAGCTATCAATATTAATGGGACTTATGGAAGAAAGAAAGTAGAACTGGCTGAGTCTGCAAAGAGGATGCATCTGGATGTGCTAGGCGTAAGTGATATTCGGGTAAGGGAGATAACGAGGAAGAGATAGGAGATTATAAAGTGTACTTGACGGGTGTTAGAAAGGGAAGGGCAGAATCTGGGGTAGGGCTCTTTTTCAGGAATACCAATGCACGCAACATAGTTGTCAGTTGGAGGAATTAGGACTAGAATTGTCTCGGTGTATTCACCATGTGAGAGTGCAGATGAGGATGAAGTTGACAAGTTTTATGAAGCATTGAGTGACATCGTGGTCAGGGTCAACAGCAAGGATAGAATAGTGCTAATGGGCGATTTCAATGCGAGAGTTGCGAATAGAACTGAAGCATACGAAAGGGTGATTGGTAAATGTGGGGAAGATATGGAAGCTAATGGGAATGGGAAGCATTTGCTGGACTTCTGTGCTAGTATGCGTTTAGCAGTTACGAATACATTCTTCAAACATAAGGCTATTCACCGCTACACATGGGAGGCTAGGGGTACTAGATCCATAATAGACTATATCTTAACCGACTTCGAATTCACGAAATCTGTCAGGAACGTATGAGTTTTCCGGGGATTTTTCGATGATACAGACCACTATCTGATCTGTAGTGAACTAAGTATATCTAGGCCTAGGGTAGAGAAAGTGAAATCTGTCTGCAAACGAATAAGGGTAGAAAATCTCCAGGACAAGGAAATTAGACAGAAGTACATGGATATGATTAGTGAGAAGTTTCGAACAGTAGACACTAAGCAGGTTCAGGATACAGAAAGTGAATGGGTGGCATACAGGGATGCTGTAGTAGAAACAGCAAGGGAATGCCTAGGAACAACTGTGTGTAAAGATGGGAAAAGGCGAACATCTTGGTGGAATGATGAAGTGAGAGCAGCCTGTAAACGTAAAAAGGAGGCTCATCAGAAATGGCTCCAAACAAGGGCCGAAGCAGACAGGAATTTGTACGTAAATGAAAGAAATAGAGCAAAACAGATAGTTGTTGAATCCAAAAAGTCGTGGGATGATTTTGGTAATAACCTGGAAAGGCTAGGTCAAGCAGCAGGGAAACCTTTCTGGACAGTAATAAAGAATCCTAGGAAGGGAGGGAAATGAACAGTGTTTTGAGTAATTCAAGCGAACTCATAATAGATCGCAGGGAATCACTGGAGAGGTGGAGGGAATATTTTGAACATCTTCTCAATGTAAAAGGAAATCCTCTTGGTGGTGTTGAGAACAGCCAAGCTCATGAGGAGGAAAATGATGTTGGTGAAATTACACTTGAGGAAGTGGAAAGGATGGTAAATAAACACCACTGGCATAAAGCAGCAGAAATAGATGAAATTAGACCTGAAATGGTGAAGTAAAGTGGGAAGGCAGGGATGAAATAGCTTTGTAGAGTAGTAAGATTAGCATGGAGTGTTGGTAAGGTACCTTCAGATTGGACAAAAGCAATAATTGCACCTACCTATAAGCAAGGGAACAGGAAGGATTGCAACAACTATCGAGGTATCTCATTGATTAGTATACCAGGCAAAGTATTCACTGGCATCTTGGAAGTTTGGGTGCAATCAGTGGTTGAGAGGAAGTTGGATGAAAACCCGTGTGGTTTCAGACCACAGAGAGGCTGTCAGGATCAGATTTTCAGTATGCGCCAGATAATTGAAAAGTGCTACGAGAGGAATAGGCAGTTGTGTTTATGTTTTGTAGATCTAGAGAAAGCATATGACAGAGTACCGAGGGAAAAGATGTTCACTATACTGGGGGACTATGGCATTAAAGGTAGATTATTAAAACCAATCAAATGCACTTATGTTGACAATTGGGCTTCGGTAAGAATTGATGGTAGAATGAGTTCTTGGTTCAGGGTACTTACAGGGGTTAGACAAGCCTGTAATCTTTCACTTTTGCTGTTCGTAGTTTACATGGATCATCTGCTGACAGCTATAAAGTGGCAGGGAGGGATTCAGTTAGGTGGAAATTTAGTAAACAGTCTGGCCTATGCTGACGACTTGGTCATAATGGCAGATTGTGCCGAAAGCCTGCTGTCTAATATCTTGGAACTTGAAAGTAGGTGCAATGAGTATGGTATGAAAATTAGCCTCTCGAAGACTAAATTGATGTCAGTAGGTAAGAAATTCAACAGAATTGAATGTCAGATTGGTGATACAAAGCTAGAACAGGTCGATATTTTCAAGTATTTAGGTTGTGTATTCTCCCAGGATGGTAATATATTAAGTGAGACTGAATCAAGGTGTCGTAAAGTTAATGCAGTAAGCTCGCAGTTGCGATCAACAGTATTCTGTAAGAAGGAAGTCAGCTCCCAGACGAAACTATTGTTACTTCGGTCTGTTGTCAGACCAACTTTGCTTTACGGGAGTGAAAGCTGGGTGGATTCAGGATATCTTATTCATAAGTTAGAAGTAACAGACATGAAAGTAGCAAGAATGATTGCTGGTACAAACAGGTGGGAACAATGGCAGGAGGGTACTCGGAATGAGGAGATAAAGGCTAATTTAGGAATGAACTCGATGGATGAAGCTGTACGCATAAACCGGCTTTGGTGTTGGGGTTGTGTGAGGCGAATGGAGGACAGGTTACCTAGGAGAATAATGGACTCTGCTATGGAGGGTAAGAGAAGTAGAGGTAGAATAAGGCGACGATGGTTGGACTCGGTTTCTAACGATTTAAAGATAAGAGTTATAGAACTAAATGAGGCCACAACACTAGTTGTAAATCGAGGATTGTGGCGATGTTTAGTAAATTCACAGAGGCTTGCAGACTGAATGCTGAAAGGCATAACAGTCTATAATTAGAGTTCGTGGTTTATAGCCTTTAAAAATCAGACATTTAGCATTTTGTTTTTCAAATTAAGCGTTTTGTAGCATCTATACTTCTGAAATTTAGCGTTTTTATAGCAAATTTGTTAAAAGTAGGCATAATTTGCAAAATTACACACAACAGTTGGGAGTAAAACATACTGTTTAATCACAAATTGCTCGTCATGCAATTGTGAATACACTTTGGGAAATAAGACAAACATCAACATAAAATTACAAGAAATATTAACACACACACACACACACACACATGAATATGCATATTTACAAATTTACAAACAATTTCAAAGTGAAAAATACTATTCTATACATATTCATCTATCACAGTACAGCAGACCTACAAAGAAGAGGAATTTCAATGATGATTGAAGTACAACATGCCAATTGTTTGAATGCTGTCCTCCATTCAAGTCCGCCTATCAGTTACAATCATGTTGTACTTGCTAAAAAACCGCTCTACATCAACACTGTTCGTAGGGGCCCAAATGCACTGCAGTGCTGCGAAGGCAAAGGAAGGAAACTTTAACTTAAGTGCCATCAACATTTGAAGAGTGTAGGTGGTTTTTTCCATTCTAATGTTCTGCAGCATCTGTTGGTGATATGCCTCGCAGCCCTCAACAAACTGATCAACAGTGACACTTCTAAAAAATGGCAACTTATGCTTGAAAGACACAAGTGATTTGGTTTCCAGAGCACGGTTTTGCCCTGCAACTGCAGGATTAAATAAATTGTACACTTCTTTGAAAAACACATTAGTATCACTGACGCCCATGTGCTTCGAGAGCTTAGTTATGCATATAAGCATACACAGCTTGAACTGCACCTTAATTTCCTTCTGAAACTCTCCAGCAGGTTACTTGTTTCCAGCGGAAACCATCCGTCAGCACATCTCTTCAATTCTGCACAAATAGTGGTAAGATCATCCCACAGCTTGTGAGCATACGGGTAAGATGATCCCTCCAGTACTGTGAGGGCTGCATTAATTTTTACAGATATCTGTGATACAAACTTTATCTGAACTTTCAGCAATGGAAGCATATCCTGGTCTGTAAACATATCCGACACTGAATGGCCACTGCTATTTACGGAATTCTCATCAAGAGAGCTAAAGAACTCTACCAGAGGTGTGAAGTACTTGTCAAGATACTGGACTGAGCGAAACCAAGAGTTCCATCGGGTGATGACAGGAGCTGGGAACAACAGTGCATTCAAATCAGGGAAATTATCTTGCAAAAAATTTAGATAGGAGTTCAACTTTCTACAGTGGAGAAAAGCCATCTTAAGTTTTGAAACTAAATTGTTCAACTTTGACAGTTCCTTGAGAAAAACATCCCCCACAAGATGCAACTTATGTGCAAAGCACTGGAAGTGAAGAAGATGGTCCCCAATAATCGCCTGTAATGCCTGGAAACATGTACACATGTATCTGGCAGAGTCGGACACTAAACCCAGCACGTTTTCATAATCAATAGTCTTTGAGAGCATCAATGATGGCTCGGCTGCACGATGTCCCGTTGGCGGAATCCAAAAATGAACAGCTTGCCAAATAAACTTGTTGTTCTGCAGTTGGCGTGATCGTCCTGAATAGAATAGCAAAGACACATCTGCCTCGGCTGTCCGACGTCTCGTCCGCGATTACTACAATGGGCTTCCCGTCCAATGCAGCATTCACCTCTGCCTTTGCTGAATCTCCGCAACGTGGAACATAATCTCCGCTAAGGGTACTGACTTGAGGCAGATCTCCTGATCCTGGGACGTACCTATGGGGCCAATAACATTTCGTTAAACATGCTGATAATAATAATAATAATAATAATAATAATAATAATAATAATAATAATAATAATCATAAAGGTTAGAGGTAAGGACAAATACTTACAAGATTTGGTGTAGTGCTGGCGTAGTGAATCACTGAATGAGTTTTAAAGCTTTTCCCTATAAACTTCCATTTATGTACATGAAAACAAGCTATTATTTTACATCCTAAATGGTCTATAAATTGTAACATTTTAAAATAATGTCCATCCACATTTGTTTGGATTTTCGGTTGAAAATTTGAATAACCTAACCTAAAATTCCACGTGAAATTGTCATATTCAAAAACGTGCATCTACATGGTTTTTGGTACAAAGTTTACCTAACCTAAAATTCAACAAGGCCGTATAGCAATAGTAATACTTCAAAACAACCATCCACATGGTTCTCTTGGGGATGGGGAGATGAGGAATATAGGCTAGTTTATCAATATTGCACAGTCAGGTAGGCTATACCACTCAAGATGGAGTAAATGTATTAACACAAAGATAAATAATGTCCAAAAATATGTCTGAAATCGACACTTACTTTTCAAGGTAGTCTCGGAAAGCAGGATGGTCCAGCTTGTGGATGGGGATATTAGTCTGCAGGCATATCTTCACAGTATCCTCAATGAACGTTTGTTTCTCGGTTTTTTCTTGTTTTGCCTTTCTATCCATTACTACTATTGTGACTTACCGCTTTACGCCATGCTGTTCACATGCTGGTTGAGATAAAAATCGCTCCTTTAGTAGCACATGGTTTTTGCTCTTGCAGTGTTTATCCAAAACATCTTTCTTCTTCCATTCAAGTATTTGATTGCAAAGTCGGCACATCAATATATCTGTATCGCTTATATAAAAATGTTCCAATTTGTAACTCTCGGCATGCTGTTTGATCGTCGCTTCATTTCTAGCCATGGCTAACAGACAATAAATCACGAACGTACTTTAAAACAGAACTACTACTCAGCACCTATGTCAAGAATAACCAACTATGATCAAGAGTCAACAGAAAGTGAGTGAACGCGTGTGCTTGAAAGTGATACCTAGGTTCCCTAATCCTGAATCGGTAGACCTCGGTTATCTTCGAGATTCGTATTGGCAACCTTTGGAACACAAACTATGCATCGAGTAGGTATCGCCGAGCATACTGCATTAAGCTGTGAGATTGGTTGTTCTTTGCATCGCTCTTTGGCCTTTGAAAGATAGTCCACACATTGAAAGATTTACGGCGCCATAATAATTCTTTTCACTGAAATAAATAACCACATACCGTATATGTATCTCTTTTTTTTTTTTGCATCTTTTTAAAAAGATATATGTTTATTTCGGATAAAACCAAGAATTTTGCATCTATTTCGCACAAATAGTGTAATTTCGCATTTTGAACCAATTTCACATTTTATCGCTAATTCAAAATCGCTAAAAACCACTAGCAGGGGTCATATAAGGTGAAGGCACATACACTGACAAAGTTTCAACATATTTTGCATTTATCGCAAATGCTAAAAACCGCAAACTCTATCTATAATGATAATGTATGTATGTATGTATGTATGTATGTATGTATGTATGTATGTTTGTTTGTATGTATGTAATTATATGCAACATGTGGAAAATTAATGCTCAGTTAAGGGGTTAAATCTGGAATGAGAGAGAACATCCCTAATGTTAGCAGGCAGAGAATTCCATGACCTGGATGCAGAGATGATTTTTAATTAAATTAATTAATGGTTTCTTTTCCAGGTATAATCTGTTATTTAACGTTTTTCTCTTTCAGGTATTTCTAGATTTATTTTTATCCTGAATTAGTTTTTGACAGACTGATGACCTCTCCGTTAAAGAGATTATGAAGGAGCAGTTGTAAACAACAGTGAAGTTTACAGGTATGATAAGAGAAGAGCTGAATCTTTTATTGTGGTCATGATATGAAAAGAAGTAAGAAAAAGATAAAGAAATATAGCTGGGAATATAGTGGAAAGTATTTTCTGTAGAGGTCATAACAAGTAAAGTTCACGGTGTGGTTGCACTTGAAGCCATGACAGGTACTTAGCAATAAGGTGATATAAAAGACCATATTGCAGATTCCATTTATCTCGCGCAGCTGTTCACGTTCCAGTCCAGTTTTCTGTTACTGTCACACATTATTTCAGTTAACAAAGTGTCGCAATAGAAAAGATAGGTAGTATGGGAGAATGAATTAGTTGTAATTTTAAGTACTCTGAGAACACATCAGAAAACGTTCCAGTGGCCATAAGCATTTATAAACTTTACTACATGTGCTTATTATCTGTTGAGTCTAATTTAGGGTTTCAAGTCATAGTAATTCCTAAGTCAGTCACTGAAGAAGAGTAGGGTACAATTTTAATAATGTTATTTGTTTTTACAACCCACTTTTTTACAGTTTTTGGAGACGCCGAGGTTCTGGAATTTAGTCCCGCAGGAGTTCTTTAACGTGCTAGTAAATCTACTGACACGAGGCTGACGTATTTGAGTGCCTTCAAATACCACCGGACTGAGCCAGGATCAAACCTGCCAAGTTGGTGTCAGAAGGTCAGCACCTCAACCATCTGAGCCACTCAGCCAAGCTCTTGGTTTATTGCTTGTGGGTCTTAATGGTGAAAGTCATGAATATTTTGTCATGGCCTAGCAGTCCGGGGGAGAAGGTTTGTCCATGCCGTAGTACTCTGCATGGGCCGTCGTTTACAATGTGTGTGTGTGTGTGTGTGTGTGTGTGTGTGTGTGAGAGAGAGATTGTCATGCTGTATGGCTAAAATGTATTTCATGAATGTGTCATTTCAGACGAGTTGTGATCTAACAGTTTCATGTTGGAATCACCCATTATTATTATTATTATTATCATCATCATAATGTTTTTGTAAGTCGGGATGAGTCATGTAAGGTCTGTTTCTAGGTCCATCAGCCATCCTACTACTACTACTACTACTGAGCACTTCTCAGAAAGGACAATGATCTCAATGAGGATGTATTCTGGCCCGCATTCATACTCTTGGGAGGAATAGCAAATAATATAAGGTTTTATGTGAGTAAATCCACAGCACAGACGCCTCCTCTCCCTTTACCAACTCTTGTCATTTCTCAGACGGCAGTAGCCAGGTGGTTTGAGGTTATTTGCAACATGTTTAGGATCAGATTGAATGATGAGAGGGGTGAATATCACCTTAAATCCATCTATTGGAGTTTGCAATATCAAACTCTGAGCGTTTAAAACCCTTAAATGCATAGTGATGCAGATCTACATCACTACATTTCAAAGCACATATAGCTCATAGCCGACTGTGTACCTGTGTTGTCGTCTCGTAGAAAATTGAGTTTCTTTCATAATCGATTTCTGAAACATTCAATCACGTTTCATCGCTTTTTTGTTTTAAATTAGCGGTTTACAGATTGTATGCAAGCTATGTGGTTATATGTTGTTTTGAGCTGTTTTGGAAGGAATGTTTCCCTTAATTTACGAGAGTTAGCTTTACATCATTTTTTTTTTCTCAAGATAGTAAAGGTATGTACTTCATTCTAGATGTGTATATTTAAAATATCAGCTCAATTACTCATTGAAATTTGAATTATTTATATGATGTAGACATATATCACCATGCACTGTAGGTACTATCCTTTGTATATTTTTGTAGGATGGCTTGTTCATTATAAGAAAAGGATATAGAGCAGTTACTTGCTGATCTGGAAGGCGGATATATTTCTGAAGATGAATTGGATGATGATGATGATGATGATGATACACAAGACGATTTCTACGTGAGTGATAATCAACTGATAGAAGATTTACAGGATGATCTGAGCAGTTCGGATGAAGTAAGTTTCCCACTGGTAGTTGAAGAGTAGCCCATAATATCATCATGCCAACCACCAGCATGTACTGAAGAGTTCAATAAGAAACAGTTGATTTGGAAGAAGGTGAATTTAGTTTACAGTGACACTGAAATTACATTCCAAGGTAATATTGTAATGAACCCTGACACTGCAAATCTAGATACTCCATACAGGTGCTTCCTGCACTTTTTCACCCATGATTTCGTTCAAAGAATTACTGATGAAACCAATCTGTCTTCTACCCAGAAGAATCCCTCAAACTCATCTGTTGTAACAGCAGGAGATATAAAGAAGTTTTTGGGAATACTGATATTTATGTCAGTTCAGAACTTTCCAAGTGTGAGATCGTTTTGGTCCACCAAACATGGCTATGATCCAGTGAAAACAGTCATGCCAGTTAACCATTTTGAAAAAATTTGTAACATACTTCATTTCAATAATAATGACCACCACCTACCTAAAGAGCATCCAGACCACGACAGACACCATAAACTGAGGCCAGTTATTGAGCACCTGAACAGAAGATTTTCTACTATCACTCTTGACCATAGGATTTGACTTGACATACTGACGTGCGCAACCAAAAAGTTCCATTTTCTAAAACAATACTTGGCTAATGAGACTCGGGGTTTCAAACTGTTTGTACTCTGTAGTTTGAAAGGTTATGCACATATATTTGAAATTTATTCACGTCAGGAGAATAACAGAGAAGCCTGTAAATAACCCTGATTTAGGAGCAACAAACAATGTTGTCCTCTGTCTAGCAAGAGTAATACCAAAAAATGTAAATCATATTATTTATTTTGATAACTGTTACACCTCTTTACCCTTGGTTCATCACTTAGCTAAGGAGGAAATTCACTGTGTTGGGACAGTACAGCAAAATAGATTGGTTACTTGCCTGTAAAAGAATGTTCCTAAAAGAACACATGAAGTTTGCTGAATGTGATGGGGTTACTTTATCAGCGACAATATGTAAAGATAATAAGACAGTAACTTTTTTTATCTACCTATGTGGAAGCTGAACCTGCTACCAAGGTTCATCAGTATGATAAAAAGTTGAAAGAAAAGGTAGAAATTCCATGCCCGCATGTAGTACCGGAATACAATATGCACATGGGTGAAGTAGACCTGATGAACAGCTTTTTGAGACGATATCACATACCTGTAAAGAGTCGGAAATGGTACTTGCGTTTATTTTATCACCTAGTAGATCTTATATACGGAAAAGAATGGATTCCACCTGATAAATACAATTTATTATACTTGTAGTTCTTACAGTACCGGTTTCGGCCTATTTAGCCATCATCAGCTGGCTAATGTTGATGTTTTGAATAAATTACATAACAATATCTGAAGGTGGTTCCCATTTTTGATTGGCATATCCGGATATGTCTAAAAAGGCATATAAGTTGTATGATTTATCGTTTAAATTGCAGTATGTAAGTATGAATGACCTTGAGGTTTAAGTTGTGATTGTCAAAAAATTAACCTAAACTTAGGAACTAATCAGTTGTACGAACACGTAAAACACATTAAAACGTACTAAAAACATATGTAAAGCACTGATAAATGTTTATGTCTTGCGTATATCTTCTTTCTTGGCAAAGTCTTGTGGCTATGAAATGTATCAGTTGATGCTAGTGTTCGTGAATGATGATATGATATAATGGAGTCTAAAACTTGGCGAGTTTAACTGTACATATCTTGCGGGTGCTTTCTTCTTGTAGTTGTCGTGCTGTTAATCATAGATTTGCGTCGGTTGATACTGTGTTTGTAGGGAATGATGAGTTTCTATGATGTATTGTATTTAGTTGGTTAATAGCTAGGTGTATTGTAATAAAACACTTGTCATTGGAGTTAGAAGCATAAAACGAAGACGTAGTCTTGTTTGGTTAAAGTTCTGACAGCAGTGGTGGTTCCTTTCTTGTCTATATTGTGTCTGGTATTATGGTTATCTGTAAAAGATAAATATGTATGAGTGATGGATTGTGGATGAAGGAATGCCTGAAGACGTGTGTGAATTAAAAGGGTACTTACTGCTGTTGTTGTGGTTGGGTAGTGCTCTGTTTCGGAACTCGCTGCATACTGCTGCGGGTTCGTCTTGGGCTTGTGCCGGCTGTGAGGAGGGGTGTGGATGGAGGGGTAGGAGGATTGGTTGTTGTGGGGGCAAAGGCCAGGTTGGATGTGTCACTTGGTGGTCTTGTGGCACGTGTTGTGCTCTGCTTATTGATTGTTTTGAGGTAGTCATTTTTTAGGGCGGGAATGACTTTGTTGAAGATAATATTGGTCTTTTCTGTAATATCATTTATATTGAAATTGGGATTAGCGTATTGATCTAAAGAAATGTAGAACTCTTCTGTTATATTGAGCAGGGGGCCTTTGGGAGTTATGTTTAAAATTTTCATATCGTTTTTGATGTTCATAAAACTGTGTTTATATTCTTCAATGTGTTGGCCTATTGCTGAGAAGTGGTTATGCTTTATTGCATTTAGATGTTTGTTATACCGGATTATAAAATTTCTGCCTGTACATCCAATGTAACTTGTTTCACAATCATTGCACTTGATGTGGTAAACTCCTGATTGGTTGTATTTGTTGTTGTTGTTAACAGTTCTTACATTGTGTATGATATTGGAGCTACTGTGCGTGGTTTTGAATGCTATTCTTAAGTTGTACTTTTTAGAAACGTTGGTTACGGGGTATATGTGTGCGTTGTTGAAAGTGAAAGATATGTAATCTTTCTTCGATTTGTCTATTTTTGTTAATTTGGTTTTGGGTTGAGATTTAATTTTGTGTATAATTTTATTGACCATTTCTTTACTGTACCCATTGTGTTTGGCTATGTCGCAGATAAGTTGTAGTTCCTTGTTAAAGTCTTCTTTTGTTAATGGTATATTGAGGGCTCTGTGTATCATGCTAAAATAAGCTGCTCTTTTATGTACGTTGGGATGGATGGAATCGGTATATATGGTGTTTAAAGTGTGTGTGGGTTTTATGTAGATTTTGTAGGAGAGGTGGTTTTCATTTCTGGTTATTGTTGGGTCAAAGTAGTTTTAGGGAGCGGTTGTTTTAGATTTCTTTGGTGAAATTTATATGGGGATCCAAAATATTAAGTTTGTTTAAATGATGTTTACATCAGTGAATATGTTATCGACGATGCCGAAAATATCAACTAACCTACACCAGAAGAATATGTTATCTATTTTATTGATTGATGTCTATTCTAGGTGGACTATATAAATTTCCGCTAATATGCCTGATGCTGGAAACCCATAGGTAGGCCCTACTGTTGGTAGATGGTGTCGTGAAATTTAAAATAATTATTACTGATGGTAAATTGGAGTGGTTTCATAAATTCTTCTATTTCTAGAATGCTCAACTTGCTGTAGTTTTTTAAGTTTGATTTGATTATTTCTGTAGTTTGTTTAATGAGAATATTTGCATATATATTTGTTATGTCAAATGAAGCGAGGAAGTGGTGTCATTCAATCTTTAATAGAACGAAAGAATTTAAGATTGTGCGACACCACTTCCTCGCTTCATTTGACATAACAAATATGTACCCAACTATTCCCATTAAACAAACTACAGAAATAATCAAATCGAACGTAAAAATTACAGCAAGTTGAGCATTCTAGAAATAGAAGAATTTATGAAACTACTCCAATTTACGATCAGTAATAATTATTTTAAATTTCACGACACTATCTTCCAACAGCAGGGCCTACCTATGGGTTCCACAGCCTCAGGCATATTAGCGGAAATTTACATAGACAACTTAGAATACACATCAATCAATAAAGTAGATAACATATTCTTCTGGTGTAGGTTTGTTGACGATATTCAAGTCCCTGGTAGTCCTCTGGACGCAGCTGACACCAAATCGTTTGCAGAGCGGCCGCCAATGCTGGTCTGTTCGTGGGTGCAGGATCCATGGCACGGAGCCTGCGTTCCAGGACGTCCCAGATATGCTTGATAGGGTTCATAT
Organism: Anabrus simplex; assembly: GCF_040414725.1. NCBI lineage: Eukaryota > Metazoa > Arthropoda > Insecta > Orthoptera > Tettigoniidae > Anabrus > Anabrus simplex. The sequence continues at coordinate 79,084,115 of NC_090273.1, read as the reverse complement.
CGGGGCTCCTGGGTGGTCATGGCAGTCGTTGGACCTCCGCTGCATGTTCCTGGAACCATTCCCGGGCGACGTGGGAGCTATGCAACGGCGCGTTATCATCTTGAAACACTGCAGAACCGCCTGGGCGCTGAAAGACCAAAAGTGGGTGGAGATGGTCTCCGAGCAGCTTGACATACCACGTACTATTCAAAGTCTCTTCCAGAACAACTAGGGAGCCCATTCCATACCAGGAAAATGCACCCCAGACCATAACAGAGACACCAGCGCTCTGGACCACACCTTCGAGGCAGGCGGGATCCATCGCTTCATGTGGTCTGCGCCATACACGGTGCCTCCCATCGGCATGGTGCAGTTGAAATCATGATTCGTCCAACCATATCACGTTACGCCTTTGTTCCAGTGTCCATCCCTGGTGACTGGCGACAAATGCGCATCGTCGTGCCCGATGCCGTTGGGTTAACAGTGGCACCCGTATGCGGCGCTGGCTCCCATACCCCATAGAACCCATGTTCCTACGAATTGTCCACTGGGAGACGTGTCTAGCACGGCCTGTGTTGAATTGAGCCGTGATCTGTTGCATGGTTGCCCGTCTGTCGCTATTGACAATCCGTCTCAGATGTCACTGGTCACGGTCATCGAGGGTGGCTGGACGGCCGGTCGTTCGTCTGTTGTGGATGGTGACACCTGCATTCAACCATTCACGATACACCCTGGACACGGTTGATCGTGTGAAGCCAAATTCCCGCACCACTTCCAAAATCGCACTTCCCATCCGTCGGGCACCGACCACCATACCCCATTCGAACGGTGTCAGCTCATGACAACGTTCCATGTTACATCTGTCACATGCACAGCCACTGCTCACAAGGTCTCTTATACAACTGCCACTGGCACAGGGGGCGTGTGGTGCACAGACCACACACCTGCGCATCAGTGCTCCGCTATCCCATGACATTTGCTCAGTCAGTGTACACTTTCTAATTCACACACGTCTTCAGACATTTCTCAGTCCACAATCCATCACTCATACATATTTATCTTTTACGGATAACCATAATACCAGACACAATATAGACAAGAATGGAACCACCACTGCTGTCAGAACTTTAACCAAACAAGACTACGTCTTCGTTTTATGCTTCTAACTCCAATGACAAGTGTTTTATTACAATATACACCTAGCTATTAACCAACTAAATACAATACATCATAGAAACTCATCATTCCCTACAAACACAGTATCAACCGACGCAAATCTATGATTAACAGCACGACAACTACAAGAAGAAAGCACACGCAAGATATGTACAGTTAAACTCACCCAAGTTTTAGACTCCATCATATCATATCATCATTCACGAACACTAGCATCAACTGATATATTTCAAAGCCACAAGACTTTACCAAGAAAGAAGACATATGCAAGACAAACATTTATCAGTGCTTTACATATGTTTTTAGTACATTTTAAAGTGTTTTATGTTTTTTTACAACTAATTAGTTCTTAAGTTCAGGTGAAGTTTTTTACAATCACAACTTAAACCTCACGGCCATTCATACTTATGTACCGCAATTTAAATGATAAATCATAACTTATATGCCTTATTAGTAAAGCCCGGATTTTTATGCAGTAACAGGTAAGACTGCAAACTAATTCGGTTAGTAGAAAGTGTCGGCCACCCGCTCTTCAATAATGTAGCAAAAGTAACATAAGCTATAGGGGTTATGATGGGCCGTACTCCTAATGTTTATGAAAACCCCATAGCATAATCGTTGTGAAGGTAGACTTTACTTGCTACTCGCTTCAGTAAGTTTGCATTCTAACCTATCAATGCATAAAAATCCGGGCTCTACTTATTAGACATATCCGGATATGCCAATCAAAAATGGGAACCACCTTCAGATATTGTTATGTAATTTATTCAAAACATTAACATTAGCCAGCTGATGATGGCCACATAGGCCGAAACCAGTACTGTAAGACCTACAAGTATAATAAATTGTATTAGTCAGGTGGAATCCTTTCTTTTCCATATATGTATAATCTATTAATACGGACATGAAGCTCCTAAATAATGATACCTAGTAGATCTTGGGGTAAATTCTAGGGTTCTGTATAAAAAATCTACTGTGATGCTAACAATATTGCCACAAAACAGCAACTAAGTTTGAGTTAGTTTAGAAAACAATAGAGTAAAATAATATATTATTATTGGTCCACCTTTTCAATACAAAATGAAAATTACATAGGGACTAGTTTCGACCTAGTAATAGGTCATCATCAGCCTGAAGTAAGTCAAAGATCGAAGAAAACATAAACAATGTAAACACAAGTACAGTCTCTTTAAAGGTACATACCAAGTGGGAAGTTGAGTAGAGATATATTAAAAATAATAACTCATCCAAATTGACGAAGCACTGAGCGGAATTTATGTAAAGTTCGGTGCGCCGTATATTATAAAAGACCACTGTGCACTAAATGATGCAATAAAGAAGAATAGTAGGTTGAATGCTGGCTTCTTCTTAGCTGTTGTATAATCGAAGAAGATTACGTCGTGTTTTATAAGGTATTGATAGACGTCAAAATACATGGATGTTGGAAGGCTCTTCAGTTTTTTTGAACATGTTCAAATAATATATTATTATTGGTCCACCTTTTCAATACAAAATGAAAATTACATAGGGACTAGTTGAACATGTTCAAAAAAACTGAAGAGCCTTCCAACATCCATGTATTTTGACGTCTATCAATACCTTATAAAACACGACGTAATCTTCTTCGATTATACAACAGCTAAGAAGAAGCCAGCATTCAACCTACTATTCTTCTTTATTGCATCATTTAGTGCACAGTGGTCTTTTATAATATACGGCGCACCGAACTTTACATAAATTCCGCTCAGTGCTTCGTCAATTTGGATGAGTTATTATTTTTAATATATCTCTACTCAACTTCCCACTTGGTATGTACCTTTAAAGAGACTGTACTTGTGTTTACATTGTTTATGTTTTCTTCGATCTTTGACTTACTTCAGGCTGATGATGACCTATTACTAGGTCGAAACTAGTCCCTATGTAATTTTCATTTTGTATTGAAAAGGTGGACCAATAATAATATATTATTTTACTCTATTGTAATCACAGTTCAATACGGATCTATCATTATGAAACTTATTTCTTTTAATTAGTTTAGAAATGAAGTGGCCGATTCATTGTGCAATATTGGTAGTAACCACGTGGTCAAAAGAGGGAGACCAAGTAATGGTTCACTTGAAAAGGAAATACAAGCAAAGAAAAGAAGCGGTCCTGCACATCCATTGCCTTCCAAAGACATTCGGACTGACAATGTTTCCCAGTGGCCAGTGTTTTCCAACCGTTTGTGTTGTAAAATGCTGGAGTGTATTGGAACTACTCAGGGGTCATGTGAAAAGTACAATGTTCTACTTTGTTTGAACCAAAAGAACAACTGCTTCAAAGTACTTCATACATCGTAAACAGAGACTGTGAAAAGAATGGCCCTCCTTGTTATATCTGGTGATGTTACTGAAGCTACGTCTGTTTTGCATTGTGATGTCGATATACACCATAAACATTTTAGTAAATGATTCTATTGAACCTAGATTTTTTAAATTATTTTTCTCTGATTATGAGGTATTACCATATTTACGCGAATAATCCCCGCATGTTTTTTAAAAAAATTCGAGGCACGAAATTGGGGTGCGGGTTTTATTTGCGTCAAGGTTGCCAACACGCTCCTGGTTCACCTAGTTTTCGATGCTGAGTGTACACTTATGCTTTGTGCAACCGTAGATGGAAGAAAATTGTCCCCATATGTCATCTTTAAACAGAAAACAATTCAGACTTTTAATTCTAAGCTGACTTTACATTTTTTTTAAATAGTACCATATTATACAGAGTTATTTAAATTCAAAATTTCTCCACGTCACGATAGAACGCGTCTTCCGGAACTTGCAGGGGTAGCTTTCCGCAGTTTCACTCACTTCGGTGTGTTTCACAGTTGAAAATAGAGTGAAATCGTAATTCTTTTGTCTTCAGCGTTTTAAGGAAAGCCACAATATCACGTAGCAGGCAGTACGCGGAAAATCAGAATCCGCAAAAACTGGTGAGGGTTGGCATTTCTGAATTACAAGATGGCTGTTAATTGGAAATCACATAATTGGAAGTCCGATTTCTGTATTACAAAGACTTTGAATTAACGAGGTTTTACTGTATCGCAAAACTAACATCAGATTTTGCCTGTGTGTCTATTTCAAGTGTTTACATTGCACGAAAAGAATTATCCACCATCAGTCGTGTTACTGTCCAGTAAAAAGAGACCACGTGTGAGAAGTGTTTTAGGCCCGTATTCACCAACGTCTGTAACTTTTGCTGTTATCTTAGATTTTCAAAACTCGGATATGTCATTATTTCGGATAACGCTCACTTCCGTATTCACCACAGAATTTATTATCTCGGTATACCAAAACTAAGTTTTCGTTTCAATCTCAGTTTGAACCGCATTTTTTCATACTGACGTACAGAAAACAAATGACTACGTGCTGCCACCACTATCGAATTGTAAACAAATTTTCGATTCTATTCGGGGTTTGCAAATAATTTGCATAAATTATGTCTGCTATTGAGCAGAAATGGAGAAAGAAGCCTAATATGACTTTCCAAGAGAGTGAATTGTTATTGAACTTGGTGGCAGAAAGCATTAACAAAGGGAATAAGAAAAACCAATTATAACCTACATATTGTACGTCACTCAAAAAATAAGTCACTATTCCTTCATTCTTCATTAAAAGTCACCCAGTCGTGTACCGTACAGGATATTAGCTATAATCGAGAATTCATTTTAGGCCTACCTATGTGTTGGGAATTCCAGGTTATGTTCGGAAGCTTTAAATAACCTAAAATGTATCTGAAAATCAGAGTCGTCGTAGTCCTGGAAATATGTCGCACGTTCTTTTATCCACCTAGGACGTTTATTAATTGCATAATCTTGATCATATTACTCGTCGCTGTGATTTTATCTTTCAATTAGATATTCCAGCTGCCTACGGGCATTAGACGTGGAGTGTGACGAACTTGTAAGTAATTTAGGAGAGGATTCTAGTGATGCACGAGACAATGAATCTTCCCATCTACAGAGAATCGAGCCTATTGCAAGTTCAGATTAATGAAATACCTGTCACGTAAGTAGACCTAGTTGCTCATTTTCATGGAAAATATATTTCATAGCAGTGATATTTGCGTAAAGACCACGTGGACCTCGCGGAGTGATACAAAATATCTGTTTATGCCCAAGTTACTTCCGATGAAAGGAATTTTAGTTCAAAATGAGCCTTTCTAAAATGAGGGTACAGGCATTATTCAACGGCGGGGATTATTTGGGTAAATACGGTATTTGCTTTAATTTATTTATTTCATGAAAATGAAAAACATCATGCATTTAAGGGATATATATGTGAAGGCCATTATGTGGTTATTTATAGCCGAATGATGAATGTCTTTAGTAACCTGAGGAGCTGTATTGTTGGCCTAGTGATAGCAGGTAGTTGGGGTGAAAGAGACTGAAGGTTGAGAATGGGGACAGTAAGTGAAGGTTATGGTTAGAGGGATTACAGTCTGTTATGGTATGCGCTGCCAATATAATAAAGAAAATTTGTGACTCACACAAACGTTATGACGTACAACTACTTTCAGATAATATCGACAAGGTACTTCATGGTGAGGCTAAACTATCTGTTCAAATTTAAATTAATTCCTGAAAAGTTTATTAGAAAATCTTACATATTTAAAGTGAAATATTTGATTACAAGACAGGGGCTGGTATGATGATGGATGCTCATCACAAGAAAGACAAGACAATCTTCCGTTTAGAACAAGAACGAAAACTAATTTTGTATAATTATCTCACTTGAAAACTGGAAGAGCAAACTAAGCAGAAATAGTAAAGAGTTAGAGAAATGTCTAGACAGTTAGAAAAAGAGAGAGACAGATGTAACATAAAAGCTTTTCAGTTGCATTTAACTAAGTCAACACTGGAAAGTATGGCTTCCTTCTTAACATAAAAACAAAAAGATAGAAAGACAGACAGATAGACAATAATAATTTTAAAACATAAAAGAAAAAGAAAAGAAAGTAGAGAAAAATCTGTCTGTGACACGGTTTGGGAAGATTGTAGAGGGCTCAAAGAATTAAGTGACAGTTCAGGCACAAGTTGATTAAGATGTCCATGAACCTAAGCCTTCCTAACATCAGAACCATCTACTTCACACATATCTACTTCTAGTTCATCACAATTTTTCAGTGTCACACTCCAGGACATCAAAAATAGGGATGTACTGAAACACTACCGATAGGTGTCTCACGTGTAGTACCCGGTATGCGCTTGTCGATTGTCATTTGTTTGTATGTGTTCTTAATGGAAGTTACCTAGTTAAATGCTGAAGTTAAAGATTTAATATATCGTGACGGCAACAAAGACAACAAGAAAATTGTGATGCCTGACTGTTGCTGTGTCCCAATGTCCCAAAATCAAGGTCGACCGTATTCATACCATCAATTTCCTAAGCAAGATGCTTTCCGTAAAAAGTGGTTGCATGTGATTCATACGCAGGACCTATGAAGTAAAAATGACTCCTAATATCAAAGTCTGCTCGAAACATTTTACAGTTGAAGATCGTCATTACTGAAATTGGTAAGTAAGCTAATTGGTACTAATTAAGAAATAATTTTATAATAAGGTAGTACATTCTGAAAAGTTAATATGGCCTATTTCAATAATTTTAGGCGAAAGACGAAGACTTAAGGACGCTGTACCTTCGATATTGTCATGGTATGGCACCGGTACCTTGGAAATAACTCCAAGAGCAAGAAGATATAGAAGTAGAAAAACAGCCATAACACCGTGTGCAGTACGGTACCCTGAATCACACAGTGACCTGTAATTTGACACTGGAGCATCATCAATTTCAGACTTCCTGAATAGGAAATAACTCATTACTTCCAAATTTGAAATTTTTATACCGGTATTTGTCTTATGGTCCGAAACAAGATCCTGAAACTCGTGCGCTACACGGAAATGAAGTTCAGTCGTACTGGATGTAGCCCCAGACACTGCTGTCACACTAATGTCGTGCCTTATGTACGCCTATAACCGGCAAAGAAAAGAAAAAATACCGTATTAGGAATGTTTTCAAAATGCTATTTGTACTTTAAGAATTCAATCTTAACAAAAATGATAAAAGGAGGAGTTGCTGCATTTATTTCTTACTGGTACCTTTCAATCAACTCTTGCATTTTTCCGGATATTTTTTCGCCCCTTTTCTTCAATTCTGCTTCCAAATCCGCAATCGTCATTGCACCTATACCATTTTCCGTCTTGTTGAAAACATTAACAGAATATGGTAACTCCATTTTAATGCACTTAAAGCAAAAGTTTCATTTCGATGATCGCAAATGTAGGAATACTCCATATAAGTCCATGTAAAACAATCGAGCAGCGGAAAGCGCATACCGGGTACTACCATTACGCTACCTAGCGGACAAGTTTTGCGTGATACATCCCTATTCTAATATTGTTCCTCCTGCTGTACTGTTCTAGATCACCACATTTTCCCCTCCATGTCTACTTTCGGCTTGTAAAAATCATCTTTTTTGTTTGTGAGATCCATGATAGCCTCTATTAAACTCTAGTGTCTTTTCCAGATCATTTATAACAATTTCTGTCATACTTTCTGATATTACTTCTACTATCTGCTGAATAAAACAGAATTCAGGAAGTCATTTACAGAGTTCCTCACCAAGATATCTACATCGGCAACACTGTCAGTGACTGGAGTGGGAGCTTTGTTGCTTTAGCGGTCCATTCCTATTATCTTTACATTTTGGCTAACATATCTAAGATACAGCTAAATTAACACTAGTAGGCACTTTATGGACACAAACTTCACACAGACAAAAGTTTTTTATGTGACTTACGATTTACACTCTCAAATCACCTAATACTGCGGAGCAATACTTGTTCGTGTCCGTCAACAAGCGACATCAACAATCGAGAATACAGTGTAGCCAACATTCCTTGTGCCAATTAAATTTTGGACCATCTGCAAGAATTACAGGGAATAGAATATTGCGAACCTTCCTTGCACCAATTACATTTTGAATTGCAGTGCAGGTGTTACTGGGATCTCAATGCAGTAAACTCAATCCTCACATTCCTCGCCTATAAGATACGCAATAATTTCAACAGTCTTTCAACAAAATTTACCAAATTCAAGAAGCTCCTGCAAGTATGAGACCCAGGCAGCATCTTTTTGGTCTTAATGTAGGGCTGCCTCTGAGAAGGGCCACCAACCTAATGGCGTGTGATTTTCACTTTGGGATACTGTAAAAGATTACTTTTTCTCAAAAGCCACAGGATCTGCAACACTTGCAACAGCTGTGGTTGGAGAAATCAATAAAAATTGTCAATTATGTTCTGTCATCTGTGAATCGGTGCTTAACTGATGCCAATTGTGTATCACAAAACAGGGTTTCCAGTATGAGCAAACTCTGTGAAGAAATGAGTAGTCTATGGTTTCAAATTCTGGGGAGAAATAACTTTTATCCCAACCTGTATAAGGCAAAAAGCAACCAACACAAACAAACGAAGGTTGCAAGCCACTCATTATCACAGCCAATGGACTTGTATCCAAGTGCTTCAGCATTGGAAAACACACACTCACTGTGCTCATTTACTATAAAAATATCTCAGATCTTGGAACAAAGTTTTACCAACATTTACCTCATTTAGAAACTGCTGAAGATAGTTTGAGTTGAGAGTAAACTCTGTGAAATGGATATCATGTTCTTCAGAAGTAGTGTTTTCATCACCCATCAGGATAAGAGCAACCTTCTCCGTAATAAGCCTGTCTCGTTCTTCCTGTGTCCTCAATAACAAGGTAGGAAAACCTTTCAGTTTGTGTTTCCCTGCAAATAATAAGTTAAGAACAGTATTATACAACTGGGAACATATCATCTTGAGAATGAGCATAAAAGGAATATAGAAAATTCACTCAATTTTTTTCAGTGGTATAAAAGCTCAATTTACATCTGTTATTTCTATCAAACAAAAATCCAGAAAAGAATAAAATCTAGTTATTACTATCCTCACATCAGAAACAATACAAAAGAGAGTTACAACAATTCTGAAAACATATCATTTTTGACCAGAACCTGGCCACATCCAGTGCATTCTTCAATTATATCGTCTTCTGAATACGAAGTTCGACATAGTCGACATTAAAGCATGTGCCCGACAGTCTGGTTTTCTCTGTATTCGCATTTGATGTTATCACTTTTAACGTAGCCAAGTTCAATTTGGACCCGTCCACCCCTGACCTCAGCCTGATCAAAGAGTTCCAAACCAACCATCCCTCATTATGGCCAGGAGAAAAACTTTCAGCTACTTATTTCAACCACAGGAAAAATTGTTCTTTGCTGTCCACAGCTGCAGCTTGGCCTTTTCAGCAGGGATTGTAAGTTCCTTTGAAGTTCATAAGATGCTCTTTCCAGACTTAAGTGTTTGTATAAGATGTTCATGACCATACAAAGGGTGGGTACTCTAACATTCTTTATAGAAGGATTTTTTTTACAAATTCATCGATAATTCAAAGTCTTTCTTCCAAGTCTCTGCCTTGCTTAAAAGGTTGACTTTCCTCTGACGGCTAGTGTATGGTCAGAAAGACAATTGTAAAAGAGGCCCATTTCATCTGCGTTGTAAATGTCTCAGGGTTCACACCTCTTGAGCAGCGTCAGTAAGTTGTCCAACCATATACCTGACATATCTACAATGGCACTTTCACCTGCTAGCTACTTATACATTAACCCGTGCTACTCCTTGAAGCGGGAGATCCATCCACTGGAAGTTGAGAAATTCTTGATGTTTATTCTTTCCACAAACTTGACAGCTTTCTTTCATGACATGCTGCTGTCCCCAAGAATACTTGATGCTCAGGCTTATTGTTGAAACTAGGCAAAGAATTCAACCTCCAACTCGCTGTACGTAGGTTCTTTCCCAGCTTTTCTTTTCTTAGAGTAAGTTTTATGTTTTCTATTTGGTCAAGTATTTCACGTTTCCTACTCAGAATGGAATTTAATGTTGATGGTGCTAAACCAAGTCAGCCATTCAGCAATGTCAATCTTCTTTTCGGAAGGATTTTTCTCAAATTCTTTCAATAATTTAAAGTCTTTCTTCTAAGGTTCTGACGAGCTTGAATTATACAAAGAATCCACAAAAAAAAAAAAAAAAAAAAAAAAAAAAAAAAAAAAAAAAAAAGACAATTTAACAACAACTATACAAGACAAATGCACATGTCAAGTGAAGTAGTAACTAAAGAATAAATTCAATTGAAATGTAAACTGAATGCCTATCCGGTCACTCAAATCTCCTTGCCCGTCCTACGTCAACCACTCCACCTTAAGTGCTAAAGCTAACTGAGTGACGTCCTTGAAGGTCATTGAGGACTGACTAGGAGGGGCGGTTGAGGGGAGTTTGATGTAAGGGGAGAGGTGTAAGGTAAAGTATACCTCACGCGCCTTCGTGTAAAGAATTTATTGATTAACTCCTTGAAAAGTATATTGATTTCCTCTGATATTTCATTAAAATTATAAATCGGGTCGCATTTTTGATCAATGTTTATAAAAATGTTTTCCAAAATATTCAATAGATTTTCTTTCTTACATAAATGGATAATTTGAAGGTCTTGTTTTATGTCCGTGAATATATGATTGGTATCAACCCTACGAGAACCGAATGCTGAGAATCGGCCGTTATTTGACGTTATTAATCACGATCATGGCGGAAGCCGAATATGCAATACAAAAGTTACCGATAGAAAACCAAACAGAGACTAGATTTAATATTAAGAAAAAACTTTCTAATTTAATAAATAATAACAAAGATGGAGTTTCTTCACATCATAACCAAATAATAGCTTCACTGAAACAGAAAATTAAGGAGAATGATTGTGACCAAGGCGGACAAGGGGAATGCGACTGTCATTATGAGTAAAGAATCATATATACAGAAAACGAAACCTTTTTTTGCAGAGAATTCATTCAAAATTATACAAAAAGACCTGACCAATATTATCTAGAGCAAAAGCAACTTCTTAAATGATCTTCTTTCATCCTTAATGAAAGGGAGTACCAAAAACTTATTAATATGAACCTGAGTATTCCGATGGCTAGGGCACTACCGAAGATGCATAAAGAGAATATACTTATAAGACCCATCATTAACTTCAGAAATAGCTCTATATACAAGGCGTCTAGATTTATACACAATTTTTGAAGTATTCCAAAGAATTTTGCGATCATACTAAAGATTTAAACATGCAATCGAACCATAAGATGTATTCATTTGATGTCAAAAATATGTTCCCGAATATTCCAGTATCAAATAATCCACTTAAACACAGTAATTTGAGCAGGCAAGAGATAGCTGATTTTATTAATATTTTGGAGTTCGTCACCGCTAATAATTACTTTACGTTTGAAAAATGAAAACATACGTGTTTTCCGGTCATTGACCGGGTTAGGAATGAAATGAATGAATCATATATAGGCAATTAGTACGATAGGGTCGCCACTCCCAAAGTGATTTTATTAATGACTGATAGATGGTATGAAATGAGAATGGAGAGTGTTGCTGGAATGAAAGGTGGCAGGGAAAACGGGAGTACCCGGAGAAAAACCTGTCCCGTCTCCGCTTTGTCCAGCACAAATCTCACATGGAGTGACTGGGATTTGAACCATGGTATCCAGCAGTGAGAGGCCGACGTGCTGCCATCTGAGCCACAGAGGTTTACTTTACCTTTAATAGCCAAATATATAAACAGCAAGGTCTTCCCACGGTGACCCCAGCTTCGGGAATTATGGTGGAAATTTATATGGATTTTCTTTAAAAACAATAAAATCAACCACATTAAAGGAATAATATGCTGGTTGAGATACGTAGATTATATACGTTTACAATAATTGATCACAACATTACTAATGGAGAGGAGGTATTGGAACAATTAAACAATATGGATTCACAGATTAAATTTTCTTTCGAAAGTGAAAATAATAAAGCGTTAAATTTTCTTGACATTACAATTATTAATGACTCTAATAAACTAAGGTATAAAATATTTAAGAAATCCACTCAAACGCTGAACATAAGACAAACTTCTGCACACCCGGCAACACATAAGAGGGCCCCCTTTTACAGTATGATTTACAGAGCTTATAATATACCTATGTCAGAAGTAGATCGTAAAAATGAATTGGATACTATTTATTTTATAGCTAAAAGCAACGGGTTCAAACAGGCAATTTGTGGATAAAATTATTAGTAAAATTGAGTAGAAATCATTTTCCACATTAACCAAGGATACCAAAAAGAAAGAAGATAGTTACGCCCTTTTCACCTACAGTCTCAATAAAATATACGAAATCACGAATGTTTTCAAGAAACTTAATATGAAAGTTTCTTTCAAGACAACTAATAATAACGCTCATCTTATCTATAATCAGCACACTATCAATAACTGCAATAGCAAATTTCAGAAATCAGGAGTTTACAAATTAAAGTGCCAGCAGTGTTCCGCCAGTTATATTGGACAGACAGGCCGCAATTTTAACATAAGGTATAATGAACATGTTAATGCATCAAAATACGGCAGATTCTCAGCATTCAGTTCTCATATGGTCGATACCAATCATACATTCACGGACATAAAACAAGACCTTCAAATTATCCATTTATGTAAGAAAGGAAATCTATCAAATCTTTTGGAATTTTTTTTTATAAACATTGATCAAAAATGCAACCAGATTTATAATCTTAATGAAATATCAGAGGAAATCAATATACTTTTCAAGGAGTTAATTAATAAATACTTTACACGAAGGCATGTGAGGAATGCTTTACCTTACACCTCTCCCCTTACATTAAACTCCCCTCAACTGTCACTCCTCATCAGTCCTTAATGATCTTCAAGGACGTCACTCAGTTAACTTTAGCACTTAAGGTGGAGTGGTTGACGTAGGACGGGCAAGGAGATGAGTGACCGGATGGGCATTCAGTTTACATTTTAATTGAGTTTGTTCTTTAGTTCATTCATACTTTTTCCCCTTCTTTAGGCCCACATTGTCAACACGCAATCAAGTTCAACTAGCATCATCAGTATAACTCCACCCTCTTCATCTAATCAAGAAAGCTATTTCAATGTGGCATTATCATCACACTATGTTATGTACAATATGCATATAATTTTATTCGCACAGCCACTCATGTTGTTTTATAATTGGGCAATTCTATGCATATAACAACATTTTAATCTGTGTTTTAACTGGACTTCATGCTTCATATAATGTTCATGCTGCACCATTTTAACATTCAAGATTGACAAGATGCCAACACGCCGCGTCACAAGATCTAAAGACCTATAATCTACTTATTTCAACGTGTCCTCACCTTATTTTCAATATTTGTATGTGTGACTAAATATGTCCCATAAGAGGACAAAACATGTATCACAAGTATAGTCTCATGTAGTCTTTTCAATAAAGACAAATACAGTATTGTAAAAGGGTGGACATGAGATACCTCTGTGCCTGGCACAGGAAGGAGACAGAACAGGCGAGTGTCTATACTGATATGACAATCAATCGGGGTTTAAAATTCGTTGGAACCGAAATTAATGAACAACAGACCCAGGGAAAAGATACATCGAGGAATGAGAAATAAGTTTTTTAAACCCGACTGTATTGGATACATTCTTGGGACTGCAAATTATGAACGATAGATCCGGGAAAATGGTGGTTTAGGGCATTTGTCTGTCTTTGGGTTAGATACGGTCTAATGACATAACTGGGATCTGGGGAATTTGTCACAATGAATTTGACACAGTTACAACTGGTCACAGAATTACAATTTGTTACAGTTACAATTGGTCACAGAATTATAATTTGTCACACTTACAAACTGTCACAGAATTATAATTTTTAACAGCTGGAATTGTACATTGCTCAGTACTTACTTTTTAAGATTTTTATTTTAACATTTAACTACTCCTTTCCACAACCATGTATTGTGTTTTTATAGTTTCCACAACTTTACAAATCTGAAGTTCCACTATTTCTTCCGCCCTATTTTAAAATCATGATTAATATCAAATAATCACAAACCGAAAAAGGACGAAGCAAGCTTATAAGTGATGGTTTCATGTATACCAAGCATAGAACTGCCGAAACTAGGATAGGGTGGCCTTGAGATTTACGTTGCGAGTGCAAAATAACTGCTAACAGTGACGCATGATGGGACCAGAATCATAAAGGGACCTTCAGATCATTCCCATACTGCTAATTGGGGAAGAATCAAAACAAAAGAGTGTATTGAGTCTATGAAGGAAACAGCAACTACTTCCAGAGAAAAAATTTCCTCCATTTTTCAAAATTAATTGCAGAGAATATCAAGTGAAGGCCATGTAAAACCACCAAAAATATCAACCACTAAAAGGATATTGTGCCTCACGAGGAAGTACATCTACCTCCAGAACAGACATCGATCAATGAATTGAATGCCATAGCTGACAGGTATACAAAAATCTTAGGAAGTGCTAGATGGCTCTTACATTTTGAACCAGATAGTGAAGAAAAATTTTAATTTTTGGAACTGACAGACACCTCAATCTGTTATCAAGAAGCCATTATTGGATAACAGATGGCACTTTCAAATGTGCACCAAGAATCCTGCTACAGCTTTATGCAATATATGTGAACATTCTAAATCAATGGTTTCCTATCATACTGGTATTGATGGAAAGAAAGAGCAGGAATTCCTATCAAACACTTTTTCATGTTCTGAAGGAAGAAGTATTACATAGATCTCAACGTGAACTGATTCCATAATTCATATCAGTAGACTACGGATCAGCAATTATTTGTGTGAGTAAGATTGAATTTCCAGAAGCCAAAATATCAGGCTGTCTTTTACACCTCGGTCTGTCTTTCTGGAGACATCTACAGTCAGAAGGTTTATTAGAATTTTATCATTTTAACAACAAGGAGAAAATAATGAATTCAGATCGCAGTTTCATTCACTGATCTCAGTGGCCTTCGTTTCCAAAGAAGATATCCCATATGAATTCGACATCCTTCAAGTGAGAGCTCATGAAGATCTCATATCAATTTTTTATTTTGTCAAAGATAATTATGTGAAGGGAAGATGTTGTGCAAGAGGAAGACAGTAACCCCTTTTCCTTCCTGAGATATGGAAACTGCTGTGATAAGGTTATTGAAATCGTTCCGAGGACTATTAATTCCTGTGAAGTATGGTATATAGGCAACTGAACACGTTAATCAGGAAACACAATACCTCGTTGTATTTTATACTTCAAAATCTGCAAGGTGAGGTAGCAGAAATTGACAAGGATACTCAACGGCTGGACGCTGGGCATGCACCAACTAAGGAAAAAAAAAAAAAGACCGACAAACATATTTCTCACTTTGTCGGAAATTACGAACAATATAAAGAGGGAAGAAATGTCCTGGACTATCTTTGGGCATTAGGCCACTATATAGAAGGCAATTTACAACAAAATAACAGGAAATTTACTATATGACTAATAAATAATTGTTAATTAATTCAATGAGAATTCCATTTTAAATTTTAATTTGTTACCAATTATCCACCAGTGACCAATTCAAATTGTTACTAATAAATCACTTGTGAAAAAAAATTAATGAGTTACAAATTAAGTATGACCAGTTTTAACGATGGCAAATAAATTGTGATGAATTCCCTTAAACTGACATAACCAGGGTTCACAAGCCTGTTTCTATAACATGCGTAGGTTTGCCTGTTCAACTAAATGAACAATTTAACAATTACAGCATTATGGAAAGTCATCAGCGAGAGATTAGTATCCTACATGGTAGTTCATGTGTGGAATCCAGTGTTGCATCAAGCAGCGCATGGTGGGTCTAAGGATTCTGGGGAACCACCTGCACCACAATGCTTAGGAGACATTTAAGGACATTAGATGAAAAGGCCAAGCCCCACTTACACATTTATGTTTCATTCTTCATAAATGAAAGTTATATTACCCACCCCGTGGCCGAGGACTCGAAGCTGTAATCAATGCAGGTCGTGAACTTGTGAAACCAAATCTTTCAAGAAGGGTCTTCTGTTTGGCTAGAACTTCCTGTCCCAGTCCAGCCTCCAAGAGAACATCATCTTCTTGAAGCATCTGCTGTTCTTCAGCTTCATGCATTGAGGCGGAGAGGGCAAGTGCCAGCTGGAGGTTGGGATCATTGCTGTCACTCGTTCCTGAACCCTGATTAATAATAAGAATAATAATGATAATAAAAAAATAATAACATTAATAATAATAATACAACAACAATAACAATAATAATTTTATTTATTTTACATTTTATGGCCTTCATTGGACCACTTCAGTCAATTATACAATGGATTTTTCTATTTTCTCTCAGCCCAGTACTTCTTCATTCTCTCGGGTCTTGAGTTTCTCTCCTCATCTGAAATCACCCTTCACTCTTCCCATGGTTTGTCTGTTGATTGCCTGCGGTCTTATGCAGAGTTTTTCTAAATCGGAAAAGCTTTCGCTTGTTATGGGGAAGTACCGTCTCATATTTTACAGTCATCTCTCACGAATGAACACAAAAATCACACAAAATTCTTAATCTTCTCATGACCTAGAAAAGTACTATTTCATGGGCAACTGCAATGAAAGAGGATATGACCGATGCCTCTAAGGCACTGGTTCAAGAATAGCAAGTTCAATTTGTTCATTCAATTTTTGCTAGTGTTTCAACGTCGCACTAACACATTGAAGGTTTTTGGTGACGCAAGGGTGGGAAAGGGCTAGGATTGGGAAGGAATAGGCCGTGGCCTCAATTAAAGGAAAGTCCCAGCATTTGCCTGGCGTGAAAATGTGAAACCACGGAAAACAATTTTCAGGGCTACCGATGGTGAGATTCGAACCTGCCCCCCACCAAATGTAAGCTCAAAGCTATGCAACCGTAGCTGCATGGCAAACTCGCTCAGTAGAAGTAAGTTCAAGACCTGGGTTCAAGGTGTACAGGATTTTACAGCAAGAGTGAAATGAGAACCTGGTGCAAAGTGGACTGAAGAGGGAGAAACCCTACAAATCCCGAAGGGCTGACAAATGTTAATCATGATCCCATGAGGACAAAACGATAAGTTAAAAAAGCATGTTTTATAGAATTTAAAAAAAAAAAATCAAACTGCTTTCATCTCTATGAGAAGAAAACAATTAAAATAAGAGAATTAAATTTAACACGTTCAGTATCTGCTTCTGAGCAGGACACTTGACATTTTCATGCCCGGCCCTCTTAATATGCATCACTTAATAAAATTTACCATTACTCCTGAATTATAAATGTTAGAAACTTGATACTTTGTGCTTACCTCTAGTAAACATTGAGGGTGTGATACCTGGTGTCACAGGTTCTAAAATACGTCCAATAGGGATGTAGGCAGAGAAAGTTTGCACCAGATAGCGCTCATGTACTACTGGGTAAGCGCAAGGTGATCGTCTTATGTTTCTCCCAGTCAGCTGCGAGTAATGTATAGAATGTGACCGAGTTTTCTGAGCTAAAGCCGATTGTATCTTCTCTAATTTTACTCCAAGACTATATTAATTAGTTGTATAGGTATATCCCCTAGTATATTATGGAAGATTTTCAGCGTTTAAGCGTTAAACAGCTGCAAAATGAGCTACGGACCAGAGACGCTAAAACTAGCGGGAGGAAGGAAGAATTAGTACGGTACAGCGGAAATTAGAAAATTATAACACGCTTTATTATCCAAATAATGAATAGGAGTCAGCATGTCTTTTCCTAAAAGATTACAATTACTTCAGTATTGTACATTGATAAATATATAAATATACCTCCACAAGACTTAAATCATAAATAGAGATTTAAATACGCACTTGCTCCCCTTGCTTATAGACTTCGATTTTTGTATTCTTTTAAGGTTGAAGGCTTTTATGAAACTGCAAATACAGCCTTCTCCACCACCAAAGGCATGTTAATTTCTTGAATTTCCCAGTGCCAGTTCCTTTGAAGATTTGACCATCAGCCATAAGGTGAAGATCATTATCACAATTTGCATTTGATGGATTATTTCGTATTTAGAAAATCGGAAAGAGATGGAGCACCTGTTTCCAACTACAAATCATTGTGTTATGCTAGATACAGACTTTTCAGTGAAAAGTTTGTTTTGTTTATAAAAGGTTAATTTCAATCGGGTGAAATTCTAAAATGCAGTGCTGTGAAATCCGAGTACAGAAAACATGAGATCTATAATGTGAAGCTTATTTTAGGAGTACCTGGTGACATTATAGGAGGGGAATGTGAATGTTTTGCTGGAGCAGGCCCCAGGGCATGTTGTAAGCATATTGCAGCTGGAAGCTATGCATTAGAGCATTTCCCCAAGTCTATTATTCATTGTTCAGAAACATGCAGCCAAAATTTATAAACTTTTCAGCATCTCCCTACCAAACGGTTGAGGCCAGTTAGCCCTATGAAAGTGGAATGTTTGCCCTTGGAACAAGTTTTGCTATTATAATCTAAGTTGAACCAGTTATAACACTAGTCGAGGGGTATTTCTGTCTAAAAACAAGGGGGCTGTTTTCAAGGACATTTTCTCTATCAGGCCAAATTTTCAACTGGCAGTACATGAAATGAGTTCAAACATTAAATATTCTCCCAACAGTAGTTTTATGGATTCCGAAGTTAAGGCCTAGTTCCTTGTCAGATTTGTCGGTCCATAGCTTAATAACAGTCAAGAAGAAACACAGTCTGGATTCAAGAGGGAATATCTGTAAATTGTATCTGTTTTCTCCCAGAACAGCAAACACCAAATTACAATTCTAGACGTCTACAAACCCTGTATAAAGCAATATGTCATCAGAATTACGCATTGTTTGCTCCACAACCAAATTACCTGTAGCATTTGTTTGAGTGCTGATGTCTTTGAAAATGGGAGTCACAAATGTTACATTCACTTCTTCGGGTATAATTAATTATTTCTTCCCGTACTTCAAAGAATATGATTTCTGCAGATTCCGATATTGTAGGCTTATCTTCGTAATCTGGCAATTTCCTTATTTTTGTTGTGTTCATGGTCCACAGAAAAAGCAATGGAACAGCGCCTGGTTTTAATCTTGCTCTCTCACCTTTAAATACAAACGCATAAATTCGGTGGTTGTTATCAAAATGCCTACTCAGTTTACAGGTAGAACATAGGAATTATTTCCCTTCGTAAGTCGCACTTACCCAACAAAGTTTTCGTGAAGTCACCGGGTTGAAAATAATGGGAACACACTTTAATATTTTCGGTCAGATTCTTCTCACCGAAATGTTTCCTTCTAATAACCATTTCTGTATTTTGTGGAAACTGGTGAAACGAAAATGGGCTTCCCTGATTTTTGCAAAGAGGAACACTGCAATGGCTCGGCATAGTAACGAAAATAAAAATTTAAACAACTTAAATTCGTGGATATTTAGCGGCATGAGTACAAAGGAGACAAATGAAGAACGCACAGCGCTTACCCAGTACAACAACAGTGCACTCTATCGGTTCTAGTTCTATACATCCCTATTTTATATAGCCTATCTGTACTTTCGGCATAATGATTACTGTCACTGAAGTGAAGAAATGAAAGAATATGAAGGAAGCGTATTCGGGACTTGTTTCAGAAAATATCGGAGTATGAAAAACCGGGTCTTCGGCCCAGAACATTTTTATATCAAGCTTTTGGACTATACCTATGATGAACATCAAGCCTAAAAACTATTTCAACTCGGAGACATCAATCGGTTTCCAGGATTGCATGATCGAATACTTTGTGAAAGGACAGGACGCCGCACGTCATACATGAAAATACTCACGAAACTCATAATATCCTGCTCATTTTCTACTTGAACGTTTATACCTGAATTCCCTGTAAATGGTGGAACAGGTGGACAATAACTAGGATGATATGTATCAGGCACTTCACTTTCCTCTACAGGCCTATCAGATTCGGGAATTGGAATTTCCTCACTTTCACTATCTGAATCTATTTCAGGAAGAAGTTCTTCACCAGAGTCTTCATTGTGAACAATATCTAATAGTTTTTCTTCCGTAAGAAACATTATTTCATAAGCCATTATACTATACTCAGTAAGAACGACAAGCATGCACTGGAATCACAAGTAACGACTTGACGCGCGAGGAAGTGTTGAGATTTTCCCGCTAAAACAGCTGAGATAAACATGAGCCCACTCAACACGAGGGTTATCTCAGCAAGGTCAAGTAACTTCCTGTTACAACCAGCAACGCTGACTAAGGTGTATGAATGCATAGATGACAAATATAAACATCATTGTTTTGTGCGGAACAGTAAACGTCTTACGCCGTCCACTGCCTGCAGCATAGGAGCAACCTTAAACGTCTTACGCTGTCCACATTCTGCAATGAGCTAAGAATTCATAATTAGAAACCTTGATGCACTCGGAAGAAATCGTTATACTCGCCAGCGAGTCAATACCTACAATGAAGATGATAACTGAAACACAACAAAACTATCCATAAATACAAATCACTCATCCCAGAAAAAAAAACAGTCCATTTTTCCAGATTTTTTAAATTTTTACAATAACCTACTAAAGTCAATGCTCTCTATCCTTTGAGACTAGCAAGTCATTTCATTTAATTTCACTTCCAGATTGTTTATGAATACAAAACAGTCCCCGGAAAGAACTAGATAAGTTTAGTTACCTTGTCAATATTCTGACTAGTGTTAGTAAAAGTGGCTTCAACTAGATAAGTCATGTCTTATGTGTAATACATCTATTGTTATTGTGGACGTAGACATTATTATCTTGTAAATGAATTCATCATCATCATCACCATCACCATTTACAGTTCCAGTTTCCTGGGTACTGTTGGCGAGCCTCTTCCATTCTGTCTTATTGAGATATATAAAGATAAAAATTTCATTGTTCCGTATTGAAATTATTAACATTAAAAATTAAATAATTGAAGTTCAACCAATTCAATACATAAAAGAAAGAAATGTAGTAATTACATTCTTATTTAAATGGGACCGGTTTCGACCCTAGTCCAGGTCATCGTCAGCCGTAAAAACAAGTAGGTGAAATCACACAATGTTTATGAATATTGGAGAAATGGGTCAGATTCACACTCTGTCAGGCACAAAGTCACAACACTATCAAATAATATATGAAGATTATAAATAAACTTGAAGTCGCAGACGAATAGATTTGTAGAAGCAAACCGCCAGTTCCCGGTGATCAGCGCGGCACATTCAAGGTCATGCGCTGCGGTCTCGAACGCCAAAGTAGAGTGGAGAATGTCTTGAAGATCCAATATTTGTCTCGGTTGCGGGAAGTTAAGTACGTATATAAAAAATATACGACGCAAATCAGTATAATTGAATGAGAACTTGTGCTCCTGCTAAGTTCTTGGAAAACAGTTGACTTGAAAAAACAATTGTAAAGAGAAAAAAATGTAGTAAAAAGCGCAATATCGGAAAACAAATGAAAACTTATATGCACAGTGCGCTATTTTTTAAATTGAAAAAATTAAAAAAACTCTTGTCTTGCGCCAACTTCGACTACTTCAATCATGTCCTAATTGTTTTTTCAATTTAAAAAATAGCGCACTGTGCATATAAGTTTTCATTTGTTTTCTGATATTGCGCTTTTTACTACATTTTTTTTCTTTACAATTGTTTTTTCAAGTCAACTGTTTTCCAAGAACTTAGCAGGAGCACAAGTTCTCATTCAATTATACTGATTTGCGTCGTATATTTTTTATATACGTACTTAACTTCCCGCAACCGAGACAAATATTGGACCTTCAAGACATTCTCCACTCTACTTTGGCGTTCGAGACCGCAGCGCATGACCTTGAATGTGCCGCGCTGATCGCCGGGAACTGGCGGTTTGCTTCTACAAATCTATTCGTCTGCGACTTCAAGTTTATTTATAATCTTCATATATTATTTGATAGTGTTGTGACTTTGTGCCTGACAGAGTGTGAATCTGACCCATTTCTCCAATATTCATAAATATTGTGTGATTTCGCCTACTTGTTTTTACGGCTGACGATGACCTGGACTAGGGTCGAAACCGGTCCCATTTAAATAAGAATGTAATTACTACATTTCTTTCTTTTATGTATTGAATTGGTTGAACTTCAATTATTTAATTTTTAATGTTATTGAGATATGTTCCGTTGTTAATGACGTCCTAAGTATCCTTCCCCGATCTGCAATGTCCATCTTTACGATATCCATCCAGTGGGTTCTTGGTCTTCCCACCATCCATTTCCCTGCCACATGTCACTCCAAGTTAACATATGCTGTCTTTGTTGGCTCTATCCTCATTACATGCCCAAACCACCTGAGCCTGGACATGCTGACCCAATCTAACAATGATGTCTCAATCCCAACTTCCTTCCTAACCACATCATTCCTTAACTTGTCCAGTTTGATATTTTGAATTGTGGACCTAAGGAACTTCATCTCTGTGCCACACTCAAATGGCACGCTCATAAGTATGATGTTTGTTGTAGGTAAATGAATTCTAACGGCCTCAATTCAAATGACTTAAGTACTTCTGCCGATGTACTAGAGAGGGCAGCACCCTCGTTTGTAAAGATGGGAGGTCGTTGCTTTTATGAGACGAGAGTGTTATCTCTTAATTGCACTTCTTTGCCTTTTGATTTTGTGATGCTTTAACCATGGAGCCCTCGCCGATAGAAGTACCCTTCCTGTGCTTTAAATGGCTCTTTAACTTATTCAAATACCAGGTCATATCTGCATCCTACTTATTGTCTTGAACTTTTAATATTGCAGGTATGTGCAAACTTCATTTTAACTTTTATATTACGATGTCGTCCCAGTATTCTTCAGTTTTAACCATAACTGATTGATATATACCCTTCAGCTCTGCTGCATGAATGAATGTGTGCGTGTTGATGTGTTGTGATTATGAAGTGTTGGTAACTGGGTCTTGATCTTGTTCTATTAATGTGCACTGCATGCTATGATATTTCGCCAGCTATTGTATGAATGCCCCCCGTCTCAACTTGAACTTCATTCACGTCGTACAGAGCACCTGTGGTAATGAGTTTGTGTACGGGATTCCTACGATCTCGTTGTTAAATTATTTGTGTGGTGCACGCTGCTACTTGATTTACACGAGGCCTGATTAGTGACCAGGTGAGTCGCGGTGCATGAATTAATTTTGACTTTATAAGTGGAGTGGCCGCTCATATTGTTGGTTGTTACCGGCGAGTGTGTGAATGCTGGGATGCGTGTTGATGAGTGAGGAGGGGCAAAAAGATGATATATCAGCCAGCTCAATTTTTATTTTAAATCTTGTTTCAGTACCTGATGTTTATTCTTGGTGCGAGATGATTTATTTTTGCCATGTCCCCGCCTTGGGCTTTTTATTTGCCCAGGGGGCCGCCATGTTTACCTTTCGTAGTTTTAGTTATGCGCATGCCTGCGATTCTCTTTGATTTATCTTTGTTGCTGTGGTTCAAAGATGTTGGTCTCTGTCCCATGCTGATACCTGCATTCTTTTAATTTTCTTCTCCGTTTTGTATTCCATGACACACGTGCGAATGAATGAGCCATGTCTATTGTTGTGTCAAGAATAAGATGTACACACTCCTACGTGGTAAATGAAATGAGTCTAGTGAAAGAAAGACCGAGTTAGGCCGTGTTAATAGTAACAGTATTGGTGATAATGTAATATGGTTGAATTTAAGACATGGAGCTTTTCACAATTTTCCTTATTATTCTTTGTGAGTGTAGTAATGCTGAGCTCCTACAACTATGTTGTAATAACCACTGATGAAGGTATGTTCACGTTGAAATTCTTTCCCCTTTTTAATCATTGACTTCAATTTTCTTGCTTGTTTTCATCTTATTTTAATTTATAATAAACCCTTATTTAAATTTTATTGGCATTTCATTGGTAGTGTGTTTGAGTCATACCCTTTATTGATTGACGATTAAAACCGTTTCCAGTTCAGGGCTATGTCAATCGCCTTTCCCAGTTGTGATCCTGGCCTCGAATTATCCGACGTATGTGTTTAACACATAGGGTGTACGTTACAGCTTGGATGCCTCCAACCTTGAGTCTTTCTTAGTGAGGGTGCAGGTTTCCTGACTGAACATCACCAGCTTTGATTTTGTTGGTACCTTAGGATCCCAGAGGAGTGCTCGTACTTGCTGATAAAAGTGAGAGCTCTTCTGCACTCTATTTGCCACCTCCTTTGTGGCTAGTTATCTCGAGATATTACACTGCCGAGCTATGTAAAGCGGCATCAACTTAAGGGCTGCTTCTGTTTCTGCCCATGTAATGGGAGGTTCCTCTGTGCAAGTTTCAACAGCTGGTTCTTTTGTTCTCTGATCTGCTTCTGCCCTGTTCCATACCTGATCAAAATGATGCCTCAGAACCTCTCTGATGTCCTCTTCTTTCCTGGCCAGGTTTCCATTAGGATCCTCAATTGCTGTGATGGTTTCAGCTGAATTCCTTTTGTTTTTGATCACTCTGAACAATAGTTTCATATTGCCTCAGCATCTTCCTTCAGTTTTTGAGTAAATTTCTGACAGCATTTTATCTTCTTCTCTTTTTTTTTTTTTTTTTGCTAGTGGCTTTATGTCAGACCGACACAGATAGGTCTTATGGTGACGATGGGATAGGAAAGGCCTAGGAGTTTGAAGGAAGCAACCGTGGCCTTAATTAAGGTACAGCCCAGCATTTGCCTGGTATGAAAATGGGAAACCACGGAAAACCATCTGCAGGGTTGCCGACAGTGGGATTTGAACCCACTATTTCCCGGATGCAAGCTCACAGTAGCGCGCCCCTAACTGCACGGCCAACTCGTCCGGTCTACTAATCTTTTAACTCTTGCCCCGGTAAACTTGCCCGAGGTCTCTGATCTTCCCCTCGTCTCTTACCTGTTCTGGATTGGATTTCTCTATCTCGTTCATTTTGTGCTATATTCCTGAATGAATTATTGACAGTGAATTTAAACAGCTGCCTCTGTTAAAGAGAACTATTGAATCTTATGAGCTAAAAATACACAAATTAATGTGACTAACACAAACAAGAAAATAATACCTGGTCAATATGAGATAAGTCAGTTTCATTCACGATCCAAAGCAGATACTTCATTCATTTTTTTAATTTAAAAAATCCAACAAAAACCATTATATAAAGAGCTGTATCATATACCGCAGAATGATTTAACAACATTTAGTTATGGGTGAACTCATACTGTTTAAAAATTTTTAAAAATGCTTCCTCAGAAAAATTAAATTTTTTAACATCTTGTTACTTCCTGGGATGAGTGAAATACTAGGGGATGAATATAGAAGAACCTCCCTGCAACTAGGTGATCATACATACTACACAAGCAGGAAAGAAAAGAAAGCAAACTGTTCAATAAACTGATGTTCATGGACAACAATGCAATAGTTTCTGATAAAAGCCAACAGAGCATACAATTACAAATATCAAATAGGGCATGCTATTTTTTCAACAACCAGTAGCCAGTATTACATTCAGACAGCTAAGTAATTACCAGGATATCTTTACTCAAAAGCTCTAGTAACTTCCAATAGCCTTAGAAATTCCTACATGGAAAGTAGTAAAGATTATCAGCCTTTTAACATCTTTCAATATTAGAAGATGTGTACACAGTTAATGAAGAAAAAAAAATCCTCTAAGTTTTCATTACTGAGTTGATGTAGTGAATGCACCTCATGGGAACAGCTGTAAGTACTTAGCTGTTAATATAAGGAAAGATCTTCATTGGGGCAAACACATTAACAAAGTTGTAAATAAGAATTAAAGATCTCTTCATATAGTTATGATGGTATTTAGGAGTAGTAGTAAGAATATAAAGGAGAGGGCATAGACGTCACTGGTAAACCTTACTTAAGACTATGGTTTGAGCGTTTGCGACCTCACCAGGATTAATTGATAAGAGAAATGGGAAAGATCCAAAGGAAAACAGCATGATTTGTTCTGCGCAATTTCAGAGAAATTAATAGTGTTCCAAAAATGTTATGTTGCTATCTTTAAGCTGAGAAGACCTGGGAGTAAGGAGATGAGTTGCTCGACTAAGCGATATGTTCTGAGCTGTCAGTGGACAGAAGGCATGGATTAGTAGATGAATAAGCTTGAGTTGAGTTTTTAAAATTGGAGAGATCATAATATGAAGATAACGTTGGAATTCAAGATGATGAATTGAGGAACATACTATTTTTGTTTATAGAAAGAGGAATTAGCAATCATAGTAAAAACATTTATGTATGTAATGTAGTGCTATTCATTATGTTATATTCATACATTGTGATAGTACATATATCACACCCCCGAATTATATGTAGAAGTTAGAGATATTATTGTCAGTATTCGATTTATTATTATTATTATTATTATTATTATTATTATTATCAGTATTTCATTTGTATATTTTGCCATTTATATTTGTAAGCTGGAAGATATCCACATATGTAGGTATGAGTAATTTGTTTTGCACGAGTGGGAAAACCTTGCTTTAATAACTCTGGTAATTTGGATGAGTCATGTGGCTACCCCAGTGTTTGTTGTGATGTACTTGTGCCGGGATATTCCATGAGTCATGTATATATCCCAGCCTGATGAGATGAGCTTGTTGTTGTATTAGGAAAGTTCGTTGACTCATGTAATAAACCCCAGAGTTTGTTTATCTCTTGGGAGAAAGGAGAAGTTCAGGGCATGTCTTGACAAGAGGTTCACTCATGATTGGCTGGCAAGCACCAATCCAGACGTATCATCTGAGAGGAGGGGGATGTTGATGTCTATAAAGGTTGATCATACGGCGGCAACAAGGACATTGTAAAGGAACGAGAAGGAAGACAACTACAACCAGTGACACGGTATAAGAGACCTACAACTGACGCACTGTACGAGTAGGAAGTAGTGCTGGATAAATGTTATTTGAGCGACACGGCTGCAATGGACTGGACTTCAAACGTTCGTGGAGCGTAGTCTTGTTATGTTCGTGGAAAATGGTTGATCAACAAATTGTGGAGGGCGTACGCATTAAGTGTTGTTGTACTTGTGGAGGTCTTAGCATTATATGTTGATGAAAGCTATCTCAGACTTTCCATAAATTATGTTGAGGATCGACAAGCGTGTTACTAAAATGTATATATCTTTACAAGTGTTAAAATATGTGAACACAGTATTACAAGGTACAGTATCTGTGTGATGTGATAACTGCCGATTATGAGAATCGGTAAGTCGAATTGATATAGAGACAGTGAAGGGTATTTATCTTCATAGTACATTGTTCATCAGACTATCTACAAATGGTAGCTTAGTTCTCGCTTTTGTTTTCCCATGGTTTTCATTATTGTTGCTGTTGTAAATATGGAGTCTTCCAGCAATATTTTATGTGTGTATCATATGTATAATTTTGTGTGTTGATGAGGTGCTCATGCACGGATTTTGTTAAGAATATAGTTAGCTATTTAGAATCAGTGGAGTTATTGATGAACCTAGGTGCAGTTCCTACCTATTTAGTCGTTTTCAGGAGGTTAGGTAAGGCCTGCAGCAGATGTACCAGTACGCAGCATTATGTACACGCCCTGGGATATAAAGTTTATCATGCTCTATCTAAATTCGAGGGATCCATTCTGGTGAACTCTGGCGCCCATACTACGGACAGTTCAGTTAACTATTTTTATTAAAGTAATTCATTTAAAGTATTCTATGAAGTTTTTGAGTATTTTATTTATTTATTTATATTTTTATTTTTATTTTTATGTTTATGTTTAGATGAAAAATACATAAATTGACAAAATAATGCTTTAGAGGAAGTGTCCTTAACATGTATTATGTGGCTGAATATGTTGATAATATATGAAACATGTACCACTTTTAACCATTAAGTTGCCTTAGGCAATCATTGTATCGACTAGGCGGAAAATAAATACTTAGTTGTGAAGCCTGAAACTCTTCGTCCTTCTGTAATTTTTACCTCCTTCAGGAAGTTTGGAAACTCCTTTCAGTTAGTCCTCATGGTCCCCACATCAGTTCTCCTTTCACAAAGCTTACCAACAAATGTCGGGCTAGTGTACTAGTTATGAGGTTACAATCAAAATCAATTATATCAAAAACATTGATCTGCATTTAGGGCATTTGGGTGGCAGAGCCCTGTTGTTTTCCTACTCTTTTCTTAAATGACTGCAAAGAATTGGAAATTTATTGAACATTTCCCTTGGTAAATTATTCCAATCCCTAACTCCCCTACCTATAAATGAATATTTGCCCCAATTGTTCTCTTATATTCCAACTTTATCTTCATATTGTGACTTTCCTACTTTTAAAAACACCACTCAAACTTATTGTTCTACTAATGTCATTCCACGCCATCTCTCCACTGACAGCTCAGACCATACCACTTACACATTATAATTCTCATGTTAGGTCCGTATTGAAATGTATGTAAATACAAAGTATGTTACAAGTGTTATTTTAATATCCACCTATTCAATACAAAAAGATCTAGTAAATTAAGAATTAAATCTTATCATAAAAAGTTACAAGGGACATGTTTCACCCATTTTAAGGGCATCATCAGCCTCAAACTCAAACCTGTAAGGTGAATAATCAGGATCCTGATTGTTCTTACAAATCGTGAAAAGAGGATATCAATGTAGGTGTTTGTCTAACATAAAATTATTAGAATGTCCTTGGTTAAATCCGTAGTATCAAGCTGCGTGTCACAAGTTCACAAGATTACACTCTCTGGAGCGCCGAGTCAATGCGCGCAAAACTTGTTGAGGGTGGAGCGTTAAATATCTCAGTCTTTATAATGAAGTAGAAATGTGTTTCCTTGAATACTCCAATTGGAGGATAAGAAAAAAGTAAAGCTGATAGACTGTTAAAGATGTGGCTAATTCTCCAACTTTCGATACCAGTTTTCAATGAGATAGGACCACTAATGACTTAAATATTTAAGAATTAAATTTTAGGCCTTCCCCTAAACTACCATTTCACTCAACTTGCTATTTGCTATACGTCGCACCAACACAGATAGGTCTTATGGCGATGATGGGATAGGAAAGGCCTAGGAATGGGAAGGAAGCGGCCGTGGCCTTAATTAAGGTACAGCCCCAGCATTTGCCTGGTCTGAAAATGGGAAACCACGGAAAACCATCTTCAGGGCTGTCGACAGTGGGATTCGAACCCACTATCTCCCGATTACTGGACACTGGCCACACTTAAGCGACTGCAGCTATCGAGCTCGATATTTCACTAAGCGTGAATAAATTTATTTATAGCCTAGATTGTAGCGACTTTGTATACGATTTTCATTAAATTCTCTTTAGCCGTTTTCTAGTGATGCGTGTACATACATACAGATAGACAGAAATTACGGAAAAGTAAAAAGTGCATTTCCTTCTTATTGTGGACATGACCGATACAGAAATACCATTATTTTCAAATTCTGAGCAATGTACAGACAAAACTCTTAGATTATGAAGACGGTGATGTTAGTGACAACAAAATAGACCCTGAAGGTCTTAGTTTGAGTGATGCCTGTAATAGTGCTGATGACACGGAAAGTGATACAAATGACGATGGTGGGCCAAGTCTTTCGAAATGAGTTCGTACCCCGGCACAGACTAACTTGAATGACTGGAAATGAACATTGGTAAGCTTATTCCTTCATTATTATGCAGGCAAATTTTCAGAAAGGAACTTTACTGGTTAGTTTTGAATGATTTTTAAAAATAATACTGTGCAGATGACTGCTGTAGTGCGGGATTTAAATGTTTTCTCAGTGAACTACTATGGTATTTAAATAGGATGTGAATGGGTTAATGGTGTGAGTGTGTTGCTCATAGAGTCAGTTAGTGTGCACATTTCAATGGGCTTGGTACACTGATATGTAAAAGCATCTTCTGCCTCAGTGAGGAAAACAACAGGAAACTACTTCAGTTCTCTTCCCCCAGTATGCCTCTTCAATGAAGCTTAGGCTACCTGTGACAGCTGATGATGGATCTGTTGAGGATCCAAACAGCCTGAGGATTCAATGTACACCTTGCATCCATACACGACTTTTTATGTGCATATTATGTGCAATTACCAAGTTGTAATGATGTTTGCCCCTAAACAAATCTTGTAATACAAACTCAAGAATTCTTAATAAAGGATACTGCAGCAATCTACACTGACTGAGCAAATCTCATGGGATAGTGGAGCACTGATGCGCAGGTGTATAGACCTTGTGAGCAGTGGCTGTGAACGTGACAGGTGTAACATGGAACGTCGTTGTGGGCTGACACCGTTCGAACGGGGTATGGTGGCCGGTGCCCGACAGATAGGAAGTGCGATTTCGGAAGTGGTGCGGGAATTCGGCTTCACATGATCAGCCGTGTCCAGGGTGTATCGTAAATGGTTGAATGCGGGTGTCACCATCCACAACAGACGAATGACCGGCCGTCCAGCCATCCTCGATGACCGTAACCGGCGACATCTGAGACGGATTGTCAATAGTGACAGACTGGCAACCGTGCAACAAATCACGGCTCAATCCAACACAGGCCGTGCCAGACACGTCTCCCAGTGGACAAACCATAGGAACGTGGATTCTATGGGGTATGAGAGCCGGCGCTGCACACAGGTGCCACTGTTAACCCAACGTTATCGGGCACGACGACCCGCATTTGTCGCCAGTCACCAGGGATGGACACTGGAACAATGGCGTAACGTGATATGGTCGGACGAACCACGATTTCAACTACACTATGCCGATGGGAGGCACCGTGTATGGCGCAGACCACATGAAGCGATGGATCCCGCCTGCCTCGAAGGTGTGGTCCAGGGCGCTGATGTCTCTGTTATGGTATGGAATGGACCCCCTAAGTGTTCTGGAAGAGACTCTGAATGGTATGTGGTATGTTGAGCTGCTCGGAGACCATTTCCACCCATTTTTGGCCTTCCAGCGCCCAGGCGGTTCTGCGGTGTTTCATGATGATAACGCGCCGCCACATCGCTCCCATGTCGCCCGGGAATGGTTCCGGGAACATGCAGTAGAGGTCCAATGACTGCCATGGCCACCCAGGAGCCCCAATATGAACCCTATCGAGTATATCTGGGATGTCCTGGAACGCAGGCTCCGTGTCATGGATCCTGCACCCACAAACAGACCAGCATTTGCTGCCGCTCTGCAAACAATTTGGTGTAAGCTGCATCCAGAGGACTACCAGGGACTTGTCGACTCACTTCCACGGCGTCTCACCGAAGTTCGCCGGGCCAGAGGAGGCCCCACAAGTTATTAGGTGACTATCCCATGACATTTGCTAAGTCAGTGTATACTAATGTACTGACAGCTCAAATATATTAAACTATAAAAACTGTACGTAGTGAAAAATATTAACATACCTTCCTTGTACTTGGCTTTTTACTTGACTGGTTGCAAGGAACAGCAGGTAAACCTAATGCTTCTCTTTCAGCAGTCTGTTTGTCCTGCAATGCCATAGCATCCATGAGCTGGGCAGTTGTCATGTTATGTTTAGCAGCACAGGCTTTCAAATGAACAACATTAACTTTATCAAATCTCTTCCAACACATTGGACACAAAGAGCCTTTCTGCTGAGCTTCATCAGCTGAAGTTGACTCACCCTGATTTCTTTCCTCACTGACCTCTTCCAATGCGCTACTTTTTAGCTCATCAGTGCCTACATTGCATTCTACATCAGCTGGTTCTGTAGTCACATATTCAACATCAGCAGAAACACCAGCAGACGGTACACTACATTTACCAGATTTGTCCTTGCTCCTCTGTTTACTACCAAAAGACAACTTTGCCTGAATTTTCCTCTTCTTAACCACAGGAGCTTTGAAATCCAATACACTATCATCCATATCATCCAATACTTCACTCTTAAGAGCAGTTTCTGAATTACCTTCCTTTAGTGTGGACATGTCTCTAGACTTATCGGAGCAATTAGAAGAAGAATTTTCATGTACTTGTAAGCTACACAGGCTTTCCTTAGGTTGCTCTTTCTCTGTCTGAGGCAAGCTGCATCAAAATAAAAAGGAATTAATATAGTTCTAAAAATGCATTAGAAATTTAATATTCTTTATTTGCAATACAAACTACATCAAAACATATTTACAAATCATCACAATCCCTACCTTTCAAATGACGCAGAAAGAGATCTTGAGGTCTTAGTGTCCTTCACGGGTTGTGAACAACATTTTTCTATTTTAGGAAGATTTCTAGGTCTGCCCCTCTTGCGTTTTTCCATTCCTTACCCTACAAAGCTAGTTGATCAGAATAAATAACTAAAAGCATCAGTTTATGTCAAAGACATCAAAACAACCTATTGAAATGGCCACTCCTACATTACTCCAACCCCTGATATTTGTTAAGAAGTTCTATATCTTTCTTCATATCCTCACTTCTTCTGGCAGGAACAGGCCTCATTAATAGTCTTCTGTCAATATCCTCGTCAGAAAATTTATACAACTTCTTGAATGACTCTGTGAGACCATTAGAACTCCAGAACCTAAAAAGAAACAATAAAATTGAAACCTAACATCATTTATCTACCTCTACATCAGGAAGAGGAGCTAAGTCAGAAAAATCAATGAATACTTTGATAAATAAATACTACAGTAAAATTGAAAGCAAGAGCAATATTTGGGATATGTTTTCCTATGTAATTCAGAAATGGCAGGAGACATTTCACTGAAATTTGGCAAACATATAGGTGCATTCATCATTTAAATATCAGGCTACATATTCAAAATAAAACTTATTTTTTTGCTATTGGCTTTATGTCGCACCGACACAGATAGGTCTTACGGCGATGATGGGACAGGAAACAGCTAGGAGTGTGAAGGAAGTAGCCATGGACTTAATTAAGGTACAGCCCCAGCATTTGCCTGGTGTGAAAATGGGAAACCATGGAAAACCATCTTCAAGGCCGCCGACAGTGGGGTTCGAACCCATTATCTCCCGAATAATGGATACTGGCCGCACTTAAGCGACTGTTGCTATCGAGCTCGGTGGAAAGATAACTTAAACGAGGCACATGCTATACAAAAATATGTACAGCAAGTCAGCAAAAAAAATGCTTGGCTTTGATCCTTAAAATTCTGGCATTTCCAAAGAACTTCAGACAGAGCAAAAATGATAATGAAATTATTTTTATATCATAAGTGCCTACAAAAAAGTAATTACATCAATTACAGTAGTACATTAGTCTGACCCTAACGCTGTGCGTTAGAATTACAAAGGGAGTTCATATGCCCTTTTTTGTAGAAAAGTGAATTTTTACTGCACATACTGGGGCTTCATTTGGTGATAGGACAAACCATTTATCCATCAATTTGGTTTTTAGCAGATAAAACATGCACAAGGTCATGTTAATGGCTGCCATTTAAAAAATTTTAATTACTGAAAAACAGGATTTAAACTGAATATATGAGGCTCATACATGACAAATTTCAGTTCAACTGGTCCAGTAGTTTAGGTACAACTGAGCAAGAAATGAACAGACACCATCTCATTTTAAACTATCACATTTATTTTCCCTCGTCACGCTCACGCTGGGTTAGTATGTTTATGACCTTCTCCATCTTCCTCTCTATCCAACCGCCATTGTTCCTCCTTCACTGGGCTCCACTCCACGTTTCTTCTAATATTATTCTCGATCATTTTCAACCACCTTATTCTAGGTCACCCTCTTTCTACCCGGCTCTCAATCATCTACTTTGACATTCTTACCTCTTCCATCCTCTTAATATGTCCAAACCATCTAACATTACACCTCTCCATTCTGCCGTGAAGCTTTTTAACTCCGATTTACTTCCCGACATCCCAATTTTTTATTCTAACCTTTTTTGTATTTCCTATTATCTTAAATTTTTTTATTAAATTCGCTTAGATTTTATTCTAATGTCTTTTTGTCAGTTCCAGGCCTCCAATGCATATGTTGGTATTGGGCAGTAGTACATTTTATACATCTCCTCCTTACTATCATGTTTATCTTTCCCTCGTCACACTCCCACTGGGTTAGGATGTTTATGACCTTCTCCATCTTCCTCTATCCATACCTGCCAACTTTACAAAACCAAAAATCAGGATATTTTGATTTGAAAATCAGGAAAAATCAGGAGAAATCAGGAGATACAATTGGTCAAAATTGCTTATTCTACATGTCTTGCGCAATACAGTACTACGATATATTTACAACACTCATTGTCTCAAAGCCCGACTGTTGCTATACGAGGTTACAAGGCTAAAAATTACACATCTCTATTCCCTCACAGGAAGTATGTGAGTGAGATGATCAGTCTCCGATAAGCCTACTGAAAATAGTATGAACTCATACCATACTCATGCCATTACTTAGCAAATGCATAGATTAATATATTGCATCAAGCGCGCGCGTGATTATGCGAAGATCAAATAACTAGCTGATGTACCCTCCTTCGCTATGGAATTCTCAGAAAGACTGTCCTTATAGTTTTCCCAACTGAAGGCAACATGTCATTACAATGATTCCAGTATGAATGTCGCAATTAAAAGCAATGCTTTCATAAGAAATATTCGATAAAATGAAAACAGCACATTTTCTCACTTTTAGCTAAACCTACTACGGTGTCAATCTAACAGTTCAAAGTTTCAGAGTTAGAACGACCAGGCTGCAGACAGCCGTAAACACTCCTGTGTAATTATTCCGTTTAAGTGTGCACATTGCTCATTCAAATCGAATAGGTGGAATACTATAATGATCCAGTGTGTTACGTACCAGTAGTATCAGAAAATTTATGAACCACAGGAATGCCATGCTAAAGAAAGAGATCTAACTTCCCACTCCCCAGCTTCTTCCCGCCAATATTCAGGCAGACTGTTATACTCGAAATGCAGCAGTAATTCCATCTATCGTAGATAAATGGCAGCAGAATACACAAAGCACGTCACAACAACAATGGTCAATGTAATGTTATTGTTGATCAATTTTATGGGCTTTCTAAATTGGAGGCCTTCTCTTTAGTTTTCTTCCGAATCTGTGATATTACAGCATCTAATGTAAAGTGATTCGTCCTTTCTTTCATGACTCCCTCTTGTGTTATTATTCAAGCGATCGTTCCTTCAAGACTTTTTTCTCATTCTTATAATCATCTTCAAAATTTAATCACCATCACCACCAATATTATTATAGTCGGAACGGTAAAATTGAATAAGCAAATTATCACAAAAATAATTTATTCTATTATCACCACCTATTCAATACAAGCCACGTGCTATGTGAATGAAATCTACATAATACTTTATACACTTCTTAGGGATATGTTTCACCCCTTGTTAAGGGCATCATCAGCCTGTAGGTAACCTTAAGGTCAAATGTCTGAAACATTATCTATTCATACATGGATTACAATGAAAAGTATGTTACACATTAATCCATGTATGAATAGATAATGTTTCAGACATTTGACCTTAAGGTTACCTACAGGCTGATGATGCCCTTAACAAGGGGTGAAACATATCCCTGAGAAGTGTATAAAGTATCATGTAGATTTCATTCACATAGCACGTGGCTTGTATTGAATAGGTGGTGATATTAGAATAAATTATTTTTGTGATAATTTGCTTAAGTCAGTTTCAATACGAATCATTCATGAGAACTGTCTCTTGCAAAACTGAATAAGACATAAATAATCAGAAATTGCATTCTCTGTAACTTTTGTTACGCAGTACTTTTCAATATGACCATTGGGATAGGTAATTAAAAATTAAATTTTTGGTACCTTCCCCTAAACTACCATTTTGAAAAGAGTGATTAAAATTATTTATAGCATAGACTGTAGTTCCTTATTCCCTGACTGTACATAAAATTCTGTTCGCCATTTTCTCGTACCTTGGCGCTGATATGGACTTAGCAAAAAAAAAAAAAAATCCAAATTCATGAATGTGTCTTTCTTAGCTGGTACAGTAAAAATTTATCAGACATAAATGATAGGAAATTTAATAATATATAACTTTGGTTATGTAGTATTTATCGCTAGGGGCAATAATAACTTAAATATTTGAGAATTAAATTTTAGGCCTTCCCCTAAACTACCATTTCACTCAGCGTGAATACAATTATTTATGGCCTAGATTGTAGCGACTTATTCCCCGACGTTATATACCGATTTTCATAAAATTATTTTCAGCCATTTTTTCATGATGAGCCTGCGTACATACATACATACAGACAGAAATTACAGAAAATTAAAACGGGCATTTCCCCTTGTAACTATGGTCACGACCGGCACAGAAATATCATTCTTTTTAAATTCTGAGCAATGAACAGGCAAAACTGTTATTTTATTTATATTGAGATAAATTAAAATTAGTCAGAATTGTCTCCAAATGGCTCCTAAAATCTCTAGAAAAGTCACTAGTCGTTATCATTGAAATTATGTCACTAAATTACTAAGAAAGCGACTAGTCTCTAGAATCGACAAAAGAGGATAGAATCGACTCGACTGATGTGAATGAACACGAACATAGCACGCGAGAACGAGAGACTGACAATCGATATACGCGTTGCGATACACAGGTTTCAATAAACATCGCACATTCGCGCACATTTCTCGCATTAATAAACGTCGATATTTCGTTTGAAAGCGGCCAATGGGCGAAGGACTTCCAGCCACTGGCGTAAAAAAGCTGAAATGGCGGGATTTGAAAACAAATGTTTGAAATTCACTAAAAAATAAGCTAAAATCGGGAGAAAAGATAGAATAATCGGAAGGCGGGAAGAACTGTCGAAAATCGGGAGTCTCCCGCCTAAATCGGGAAAGTTGGCAGGTATGTCTATCCAACCGCCATTGTTCCTCCTTCACTGGGCTCCACTCCACGTTTCTTCTAATTATACTATTCTCGATCATTTTCAACCACCTTATTCTAGGTCACCCTCTTTCTATCTGGCTCTTGCTACTTTCTTCCTCCATACCAGGTTTCTCATACACTGGTAAAATACATTTTCCTGTTGAATCCTTTTAATTATCTCCATCTCCAACCCTGCATACTACATCAGTGCACTTCCCAAATACTTGAAGTTCTCCACAATTTCAAGGTACTGTCCCTTTATGAAAAAATGAAAATCCACAGCCTGTTTCCAGTCATTCAACCGGGTCAGGAATGGAATGAAGCCTGTCACACTCTTCTGGGGGAATGATTAATGAAGGACTGATGAAATGAAATGATATTGGAGTGTGTTGCTGGAATGAAATATGACAGGGAAAACTGGAGTACCCGGAGAAAAATCTGTCCTGCCTCTGCTTTGTCCAGCACAAATCTCACATGGAGTAACCGGGATTTGAACCACGGAACCCAGCGGTGAGAGACCAGCACGCTGCTGCCTGAGCTCCGGAGACTGTACCGTCCCTTTAGTTTTTGATAATTCCTTTCCCTTCCCTTTCTCCTCTAGTCAACACCATTGATCTTACTCTTTTCCACGCTGATTATCATTCCATAATTTTCAATAATCTCACTCGACATATCAAGTTGTCCTTGTACTTCCTCTCTGTTTGCTCCCCACCCCACAGTATCATATATCAGTTTACTATCCCCATCTCTTACCTTTGTCTCCTCCGCATTTTCATTCATAACAAACAACAGTGATGACAGCACACTTACTTGCCGTAGGCCAGTTTCATTCCAAAACCACTCTGACCTCCACATGTGTCTGGACACTACTGCACCAAATTTTGTACATTCCTTGCATCTATCACGTCATTTAAAAAGTAAAATTTGCAAATACTATTTTTTTAGGCCAATGCCTCAAACAAAACATAGCAGAATTTTCGCCTTTTCCTCTTGATCTTTGTATTATCACATGTGCAAAAACCTCATTATAGTTTTGAAACAGTATCTTCTCATGGCGCAGTAATCAAGTTATTTCTAATTTCATACTGTTCATAAATAATCA
Organism: Anabrus simplex; assembly: GCF_040414725.1. Classification (NCBI taxonomy): domain Eukaryota; kingdom Metazoa; phylum Arthropoda; class Insecta; order Orthoptera; family Tettigoniidae; genus Anabrus; species Anabrus simplex. The sequence continues at coordinate 79,045,998 of NC_090273.1, read as the reverse complement.
CATGCCTTCCTTATGCATTCATTTCCTCTCATCAAAGCACACACTCCTTACTTCAATAATGCAATGCTACAATAATGCACGTAGCTGATAAAGAATGAAAGTTAGCACACAGATAATTTATTTAGCGTCAGACAATATCAGTAATATATATATATATATATATATATATATATATATATATATATAAAGATGAGAAACAAAGTAATTTGTGCTTCACAACTGAATATCAAGCTTTTCAATCCAGGGTACAGCATCTGGAGTTACCAGCAGGAAGTCATCTTCATCACCGTGATAGCCTCGAATCTTACATTCCCTGATGATATGATGAATAGTCTGGTTTGGAGCTCCGCAGTCACAGTCTGGATTAGGTAGCTTTTTCCACTTATGGAGAGCGGCTTTGCACCGGCCATGTCCTGTTCGGATTCTATTCAAGGCAGTCCAGATCTTGCGTGGTAGGTGGGATCCGCTTGGAAGTCTGGGACCTGAGAAGAAAGTATGCAAGGGTAGACTAGGATTTCTTGAGATCTTGTGGAATTCCTTCATAAGGGCATTAGATCGGAGTAGATCAGGTGGCATTATACCAGGGGCCTATTCCACAAAAGTATGGTCCTGTACATTACAAGTTACTAGTGTGGGTTCTTGTAATGTATGGAGTTGTACACTTCTGTTCCACAAAAGATTGAAAGTCTCTTGTATATTACCAGTGAATTGTTACAAGTTTTACAAGTGATGATATATCAATAAACATGCATCATAGCATGAATCAGCTGTTTATCTTCATATTTGATTCTTTTAATTAGGTTATGCTTGCCTCATTTATCGTAATATCATGTTTTAAGGTAAGTTACGCAGCAAGATTCAAAGAACTCTAATATTTGAATATTGTTCTGTACTTAACATCTCTTCAACACGTACTATATGTACGTAACACGACCTAATACGCTGAAAGTCTGTTTCGATCAACTCTAATATTTCTGTGAATTTCTTAATGCTACGATGTTATTTTTCAGTTTATTTTTTGATGATAGGAAATTACTCCGTTATTATCACCCATTCTGTTCTTCCACGATCCTCGCGTATGTTCCACGATAGTCTTACATACCTTAGTCTGTCATTAGGAATCAGATGCCGCTAATAACGTTATTCAGCCGCCAAACTTAACTGTTACGAAATTAGAAACTCTGCATTAATTGTTAAAATGGTGTCAAGAGAAACAAAATTATTCATTTTGAAGGAAATAGAAAGAAGGAAATATATTTTCAGTGCATTCAGCGAGAGTCTGAAAAAAAAACAAGACAAAACAAATGGTTGGATGGATATATTTGACTTCGGAAAATCTAATGGAGCTTTTGAGGGGAAAAGTTGGACATATGTAAGATATATTCTGCTCATTAATGATTCCAGGAATGTCCTTGGAACATGTTTGTTCAGTATTTTCAGGCCTGGGAACAATTTGAGGAAATTTTATTTCATTTATTGCAGCTACTACAGAATGTATTGACCTACAGACCGAAGGCTTTGCCATTCCATGCATATCTGCAATACCATGGTACTGCCATGTAGTAACTGTAAGAGATTTATTTCTGTTCGTAGGATGTTTTAACCTATACCCAATATCTATCAAAAGTTCTTCCAGTTGTATTGTGCTTAACCTAAAATGCTCATTGTATTCAAATACAGAGTTAAACTGGAAGTTTATTATTTCCCTATAGAGAGGGTAGTTTTCCTTTTCATCACTATCACTATTGCTAGACCACATATTTATCAATGTATCTGAAATAAGTATATTTAAATAGCACTAATACATTTATGTATTATAGTCCTTTCACTGGTAGAGAACACTTCCCAATTCACTAATAAGTTACAAGTACTAGTATTTTCGTGAAACACATACATAAAAATTCACTGGTAATTTGTATGTATGGAGTAGTAAAATACAACTGTAGAAAATTATTTTGTAGAACGGAAACTCTGGTATTTGTACTAGTTACTAGAGAATTTACTTGTAATGTACAAGACCATACTTTTGTGGAATAGGCACCAGTTAGCAGTGGAAGCCAATGGAATGGAGTAGATGTGATTGTGCCAGTAGTGATGGGCAGTCTGAGACGAGGTCTCGAGATTTCTCGAGACTAGCGCAGGCATTATTTCTCACGAGAAATTTAGAGAAATCTCGAGAGCGTTGTCCCCACAAAGTGCGGCAAGCAGCGTGTCCTAGGCCTGCAGGTAGTCGGAGCTGAATGTTGTTTGTTCCGAATATGCAAATAGCCAACCACGGGCCTTCTTACTTTCGTAAATACGTGTTAACAAGCGACTAGGGCGTTCATTTATACCGAGGCCAATTTTGACGCAGTATAACATAATTATAAAGTATATGCATTCGGGCATTGTATGCACTGGTAGGTACACGAATGAGTGGTTTAAGTACAGAACCTGACGGCTACTGTAGGTACACGTAACTGGATACTAGAGGCATGCATTATTCGAACTCGAGAAGAGGCAAGATGCGCCTTGCTGCAGATGCAACCACCATTACGCACGAGTGGAATGTGGAATCTAAATTGCTATAGAGTATTCATGTCATAATCAGGTAGGTACCGTACTTCGATATATGACGTTGCAATGTGAACTGTGTCGAATTGTACGCGACAACTTGAAGACGATGTCCGAAACACAACGTAAGTTGTGGATGTCGGTTATTTTTAAGAGATGTCACATAGCATAGCATAGGCCACTGCTTATTCAAAAGAATTAAAATACATCGGCAGAAATACTTCTGGGATGATCCGGCACTTACAAACGCAAAATATCAATGAAGAGGAATTGTCACAGAACACCTCCAGCCCGGTCTGAATCACAAGAAACTACCCTGCCGACAACGATTGTGAGGCATCCAGGTAGGATTACATCCTAATAACAATTATTAACAAATGATATGGGTTATTCAGCTAATAAGTCCACCTGACATAACTCGTGAACAGTTTCCGATACTGGCATTCTGTACTCACTTTCATTAATGGTAAGGAGCTCTTAGTTCAGCATGCAGTGCTTTCATAGGATTTTGACAAAACTTATCGTCACACACACGTTTCCATGTGAGAACTGCTGATGATAACTATCAAGCTTACACTCGTAGTTACTGGGACGTCTCACAGCTCGCAGCACACGAGAATCGGTCTCCAGAGCATTGCCCATCACCCCTGTTACATGTTCCAATCATGTGTAATGGGGGTTGCGTATGTAGCAAAGCACATCTTCCCCGTCTCAGGTTCGAATAACGCACGCCTCTAGTATCCAAGTAGGTGTACATCCTATCTACAGTTATTCACAAATTATGCACTGTTATTCACCTAAGATGTCCACCCCAAATAAGTCGTGAACAGTTTAAGATACTGACATTCTGTTTCCACTTTAGTTAATGGTATTAAGGGGCTCATAGTTGAACTTGCAGTACTTTTCCAGGCTTTTGACAAAATGTATTGGCTCACACGTTTTCATAAGAGAACGTTATTTCACGCAATAACTGCCAATGATATACTATCAAGTTTACAGTTGTAGTTACTGGTACGTCGCACAGCTTGCGCTACAGGAGGATCGGTCTCGAGATCTGCGACGTCAGTCTCGAGAGTCTCGAGTGAGAGCGTTGCCCATCACTATGTGCCAGATATGATCCGCATTGTGGTATTAAGCTGGGTGCCAAACAAGCCTTGTATGATGACTGTTCAAGAAAACAGGTGCACAGTACTCAGCAAATGAATACACCAAACCCAAGGCTGAAGATCGCAAGGTGGTTGCTGAAGATACCCAGGTAGTTTCACACAGTTTATGGAGGATTTTGTTTTGAGACTTCAACTTTTGTGCTAAGTTCAGGAGGTGTTCTTTGAAGGATAGTGTACAGTCCAAGATGACACCAATGTATTTTGGGTTCCATTATGATGAAGAATTCTCTCTCTGAAACTAACATTCAGTTTCACGTTTGCCAAACGAATATTTAGATGGAAGCAGGACACTTCTGTTTTACTCACACTGGGTTGAAGTCTCCAGATTTTGAAGCAGTTTTCCAGTAAAGACAGGTCTTTGGTCAGAATCTCTTCAGTCATCTCCATTACCTGATCTTTTACAGCTAGAGCCAAGTCGTTTGCATAGCAGAATTTTCTGGATGAAGTGTCAGGAAGATCAGGGAGAAATAGTTGAACAATAATGGTGAGAGAAGTGATCCTTGGGGCATTCCATTGTTTAGCTTCCTCTCCTTACTTATCTGGCTTCCAGTGATTACTTGGAACTTCCCATCACATAACATGTTGTTAACCAGTTGAGCCATTGTTCTGCATGGTATGATACAAAGAAAATTGTAGATAAGGCCGCTATTAGCCGTGGGCGACTAGTGGCGCAACTTGTGAATACTTGCTCGGTTCATACCGGGGAATAGCCAGTTGAGAGAATGGCGTCCTACGAAGAACTTCTTGAGCATCTATTAAAAAGGAAAAACCGAAGGGTTAGGAAAGGCTTACAAGTAATCAACTTCATTTTCCGTATCAAAATTTAATCACTAAGTTTTACAATATTTAAAATTCTTCCACCGTTTTGATACCTTTTTTTGTCTTTTGGCAAATTTTTTTATTTGTCAACAGTACATGTTTCGTTCCTTATTTAGGAACATCCTCAGCTGTTATTGTAGCTTAGGTGAATTGCTAAGATTTTAAACACGTTAATTTGCAAGTACATTGATTCACTTAAAAACTACTAAAAATACCAATTAAATTAAATGATATTAAAAATAATGTAGGGGTTAGTGTGTTAATGATATGAGAACGGATGGTTACATAGTTCGTCAGCTTAAAAACTATGACTATTCATTTGAATAGTTGTTAAAGATTTCATTTTGTTACATTAAAATGTCTGTTTGCGGTTAAAAGTTTTAAAAATGTTTGACTTCGTAACACTGTTCAAATTATTGAATGTTTTATCTTCTGTTCCTTCCAGGTCAGTTGTTATATATTATAAGTTTGCTTATGGTGCCTTTGAGTCTAATGTGGAACTTTGAAGCTGACTGCTGATCAATTTTTGTGAAGGGAGGTTCGTTTCAATTTCTGAAATGAAATGAAATAAAATAAGGAAATGGGAATTTGTTTAAAAGAACTTGTGTCTTTACGTAATAACTGAATGTATAAAAAAGTTCTTTACCTTGCTATGTTAGACTCCAATTCTACTGTGACCCTGGAGGGACGTTTGTTGCTGCTTTGCATCTTGTAGAGTATGGTGTGTGCGTTCCGTTGTATGCTCCACCTTGCGGGGAGGCAAGGTTGCGGAGAGGGGATGGGGCGTGTCGGTTACTGTCACGGCATCAACTTTAGAAGGGCTAGGGAGAGGGGAAGTACAAAATGGCGGAGGTTCAGTCTTATTTATCCTTTTACTATTTGTATTGCGTCTTTTGCCTAAAATTTCAAGACTTGATACTGTCCCTTCAAATATAGGATTTCTAATGTCAATAGTTTCATTTAGGTTATTGTCCTGATTGCTTTTTTGTTCTAAATAAATGTATAGATTTTCTAATGTATTAAGGAGAGCTCCTTTGTTTATTTAGTGCAATATAGTTAAATCCTGATCTATGGTTGTGAATTGATGTCCGGTTAAACTCGTGTGTTGACCCATCGCGGAAATTTTTTTATGTCTTTCAGCGTTGACATGCTCCTGGTATCTTACAGTAAAACTGCGCCCTGTTTGTCCGACATAACTTTTTTTACATTGGTATAATTATAAGATCGCATATTCAACCAGCAATAACACAAAGCATAAATTATTTAATTACAATAGTGTTAATTCCCTAGGAAAAAACAAACATTCTGAATCAGGAGTTAAATTGAAGTGTCACCAATGTAAAAAAGTAAAAGGATAAATAAGACCGAACCTCCGCCATTTTGTACATCCCCTCTCCCTAGCCCTTCTAAAGTTGATGCCGTGACAGTAACTGACACGCCCCATCCCCTCTCCGCAACCTTGCCTCCCTGTAAGGAGGAGCATACAACGGAACGCACACACCATTACTATACAAGACGCAAAGCAGCAACAAACGTCCCTCCAGGGTCACAGTAGAATTGGAGTCTAACATAGCAAGGTAAAGAACTTTTTTATACATTCAGTTATTACGTAAAGACACAAGTTCTTTTAAACAAATTCCCATTTCCTTATTTTATTTCATTTCAGAAATTGAAACGAACCTCCCTTCACAAAAATTGATCAGCAATCAGCTTCAAAGTTCCACATTAGACTCAATCAAAGGCACCATAAGCAAACTTATAATATATAACAACTTACCTGGAAGGAACAGAAGATAAAACATTCAATAATTTGAACAGTGTTACGAAGTCAAACATTTTTAAAATTTTTAACCGCAAACAGACATTTTAATGTAACAAAATGAAATCTTTAACAACTATTCAAATGAATAGTCATAGTTTTTAAGCTGACCAACTATGTAACCATCCGTTCTCATATAATTAACACTAACCCCTACATTTTTTTAAATATCATTTAATTTAATTGGTATTTTTAGTAGTTTTTAAGTGAATCAATGTACTTGCAAATTAACGTGTTTAAAATCTTAGCAATTCACCTAAGCTACAATAACAGCTAAGGATGTTCCTAAATAAGGAACGAAACATGTACTGTTGACAAATAAAAAAATTTGCCAAAAGGCAAAAAAGGTATCAAAACGGTGGAAGAATTTTAAATATTGTAAAACTTAGGGGTTAGGAAAGTGCGGAAACATCCTATATTTGTTTCTTGGCTGACTAGAGGATTATATTATACATTGTTTGACGATCTAAATGGGGATGACAGTAAATTTTTCAATTACCTGCGCATGTCAAAGTCATCATTTTACGAACTGCTTGGCCACATAAAAGAAGAAATAACGGGAAACGACATACGACTAAACAAGTGTTTCCCAGTTGAGCTGTAATTCACTAATAGAGCCATATAATGTATCAATGGTACTTGTAAATGTAAATGATTATTGAATTTATATGGGCATTACATACTGTGTTTCCATATAAGAGTAGTAAACGTTTTATAATACTCACACACCGGGAGAGTTGGCTGTGCGGTTAGGAGCGCGCAGCTGTGAGCTTGCATCCGGGAGATAGTGGGTTCGAATCCCAGAGTTGGCAGCCCTGAATATGGTTTTCCGTGGTTTCCCATTTTCACACCAGGCAAATTCTGGGACTGTACCTTAATAAAGGCCACGGCCGCTTCCTTCCAACTCTTGACCCTTTCCTATCCCCTCGTCCCCATAAGACATCTGTGTCGGTGCGACGTAAAGCCTCTAGCAAAAAAATAAATATATAATACTCACCTCAAGTTCTTTAAAATGCTGTTCCAAGAATTCAGTGTTTTTATTTTGTCAAAGTAGGCCTAAGCTTGAGTTCTGGAATCCCAAGTGACCGGTTTTCATTCTAAGTCAAAAATGGTCTTCATTATTTATTTGACTTTCAAATTATTTTGCCATCTCCTTCATTTGCTGTTGTAGTTTATTTGATGTCTCCAAATAAACTATCACAATAAGTAAAATATTCACTCTGCCACAGCACGATACCAAACAAGGTAATGAAGAAAGATAATGGTTAGGTGGATCGCTGATTCAATTGCGTTCCATTGTCAGCATTACGTCAAGCTGGTGTGAGAACACGAACTTGAGTGACGTTTCCGTATGCGCGGGGAGGTACATCCGGCGACTAGTTGCGCCACTAGTCGCCCACGGCTACATTTACTGCAATGCCCCGTCATGCAGTTGAGCAACTAAAAGTCGCCAGAGCAGTCGCCGGCTCAGATGACGGCCGGCAACTAGTTGCTCAGTTGCGCCACTAGTCGCCCGCGGCTAATAGGCTCCATTTGATCCAATGGTCCGTGACTCGCCAGAGCAACTAGTTGCGCCACTAGTCGCCCACGGCTAATAGCGGCCTCAGGCCCTGTCTCCATACAGGGCATGCAGAGTATATATAACATAACTGCAACCAATAATGGAAAATTAAAATTATCTTCATTCCTAATGACAATCATACCAAACTCACAGCAGAAGCAGGTTAATCTATAAACTTAACTTTTCCCTATTCTATCAGCCGTCTTCCCAATATACGGCAGAACGGCTTTAGCTGCCGGCTGCAGTCTCGAGTGCACCACTAAAACCTAAGGTGTGGCTTCGCTACGTAGATGACATTAATGGTTATGAATTTCATGTTTTTGGTCCGTATTGAACTGAGAATAATATATAAGTAATAATAATAATAACAACGTAAACGTTTCCACCTTTTCAATACTAAAATATATTCACAAAATTATAAATTACACGGTACTAGTTTCAACCCATCTAGGGGTCATCAGCCATATTGGAGCAAAGATCACTTTTGGCGAAATCTTAAGAAAATGTTATTTTAAAGAATAACAAGTGAAATGAGATGTTATGGTAATAGTTAATAATACAAGGAATATACATACTAAGAGGTTTTTAACAAAGAATAAAGTATAAATGGGGTGTTGTAAAAATTATAATCATGGAAATCAGTAAGTTCTTGTATTGAAATGAAATATGGCTTAGGAAGAGGGCTTAAGGTGGGGCTGAAGGGTGCGGGAGAAAGTGTAATTGTCTTGGAAAAGTACCTTTGATTAAATTTAGGATTGAGTTTAGGTTGGCTGCATTATTGTTTCTGAGGAAAGTGATAAATAGATCGAAGAGTATGTTGGGTTTCTCTGAGATTTCATTGAGATTGTGACTGGCATTAAAGTATTGGTTTAGGTGTATGTAGTAATTTTCCATTATGTTCAGTAAAGGGCCCTTGTTTGCTAATACAAGGATGTCCATGTCTTGTTCAATATTGGTGAAATTATGGTTATAATCTTGCATGTGTTGGCCGATTTCCATGATTATAATTTTTACAACACCCCATTTATACTTTATTCTTTGTTAAAAACCTCTTAGTATGTATATTCCTTGTATTATTAACTATTACCATAATAACATCTCATTTCACTTGTTATTCTTTAAAATAACATTTTCTTAAGATTTCGCCAAAAGTGATCTTTGCTCCAATACGGCTGATGATGACCCCTAGATGGGTCGAAACTAGTACCGTGTAATTTATAATTTTGTGAATATATTTTAGTATTGAAAAGGTGGAAACGTTTACGTTGTTATTATTATTACTTATATATTATGTAAGATGACACCTTTGTAATATGGAGCCATGAGCAGAAACAACTACAGGTATTTCTACAGCATCTGAATAGCATTAACACCAATTTTCAGTTCACTATGGAGAAACTCCCTTTCCTCAACGTTCTGGTAATTATTATTATTATTATTATTAAGCGTATGGAATTTACAAAATGGACAAATATATACAATATTATATAAAAGAAAACCCTGCAAAGAATACATGGTAAGTAGGGAACAATTATACATGGATATCTAAATTGTTTATCCACTGCACTAGGGATACTGAGACATCAGCAAACTTGGGAGAGACAGTGTACTGCAAGCCGACCCATACTGACCAATCTTTAGATATATAAGTAATAATAATAATAACGTAAATGTTTCCACCTTTTCAATACAATATATTCAAAAAATTACAAAATTATACGGTACTAGTTTCGACCCATCTAGGGGTCATCATCAGCCGTATTGGAGCAAAGATCATTTGTGGCGAAATCCTAAGACAATATTATTTTAAAGAATAACAAGTGAAATGAGATGTTATGGTAATAGTTAATAATACAAGGAATATACATACTAAGAGGTTTTTAACAAAGAATAAAGTATAAATGGGGTGTTGTAAAAATTATAATCATGGAAATCAGTAAGTTCTTGTATTGAAATGAAATATGGCTTAGGAAGAGGGCTTAAGGTGGGGCTGAAGGGTGCGGGAGAAAGTGTAATTGTCTTGGAAAAGTACCTTTGATTAAATTTAGGATTGAGTTTAGGTTGGCTGCATTATTGTTTCTGAGGAAAGTGATAAATAGATCGAAGAGTATGTTGGGTTTCTCTGAGATTTCATTGAGATTGTGACTGGCATTAAAGTATTGGTCTAGGTGTATGTAGTAATTTTCCATTATGTTCAGTAAAGGGCCCTTGTTTGCTAATACGAGGATGTCCATGTCTTGTTCAATATTGGTGAAATTATGGTTATAATCTTGCATGTGTTGGCCGATGGCTGAAAACTTGTTGTATTTTATTGCGTTAGTGTGCTCGTGGTATCTGATAATGAAGTTTCTCCCGGTTTGCCCGATGTAGGTTTTTTTACAGGTGGTACATTTGATCCTATAAACTCCTGATTTTAAAAAACTGCTGGTCTTGTTGATGTGTGAAGTATTGTATAAAACATTCATGTTCTTATTGTTGGTTTTGAAGGCTATTTTAACGCCTTGTTTCTTAAAGATGTTGGTTAACTTGTAGATATCATTGTTGAACGTAATTTTTTGAATATATTGTATTGAAAAGGTGGAAACATTTACGTTATTATTATTATTATTACTTATATATTATTCTCAGTTCAATACGGACCAAAAACATGAAATTCATAACCATCAACAATCTTTAGATGTCCAACCACCACCCAAGACAAAAATACGGAATGATTAAGACACTAATTGACTTTGCAAGGAGAATTTGTCAACAACAGCACTTAAACGAGGAGCTGAGCTACCTCAACAGGGCCCTAAGCACTAATGGGTACAGCCATAAAGATATCCAGCGCCATCCCAGACATCCAACAACCAAGTGGTGGTGGTGATTTTTGTTTTAAGAGGAAGTACAACTAGGTAATCATACTCTCTGAACAAATGAAGTGGGATAGAAATTTAAAATAAAACCAAATTATTTATTCAACAAAGGTTTTTCAAAATGAATTACAAAATAAAACAAAAGTTAATGCATTAATCAAAGCCGAAATGCTCACTAACGAATCAAAGGAATGTAAGTTCCCTGAGTAACAGAACACTTGAAGTTTACATCCCCTTGCTTAATTCACTCTCACGCATAAAGCGAACAACGAGATCAGCAGCAGTCGCATCGTCGTCTAATGTGTGTTTGAGTGTTTCCTGCAGGCCGAGGCTCCATTTCAGACCACGGAGATCGGCGCACTCTGTGAGTACAAGGGGGGATCAAATATAAACAGGATTTTATTTTTGATTTAAATTCATTTATTGAAAAACACAAGGCAATTTCAATTTCCTTCTCCACATAGTTTCCTGTTTTAGAAATGCATTTGTACCAGTGTATGGCAGCTTTTTGATGCCTTCATAGAAAAAAAAAAAAAAAAGAAAAGGGTCATGTCACCAGCCAGTTGAGCACGAAGTCTTACACACTCTCGTCATTTTCAAATCGTTGCCCTCCTAGAGCTTCTTTAAGAGGTCCGAACAAATGGAAATCGCAGGGCGATAAGTCCGGGCTGTAAGAAGGATGATCAAGTGTAGTCCAGTGCATTTCCTGTAGCCCGGAGACAGTTAGAGCTGCAGTATGGGGCCGCGCATTGTCGTATCGAATAGGTTAGTCTCATCTTTTGCGGCGATATGCAACTCCCGCCTTGTTCAACAGCTCACAGTAATAAGCATTAGTGATTGTACGTCGCTTATGCAAAACATCAATCAGCAAAATGTCTCGCCGATCAAAAAACCAGTTGCAAGAAGCTTCCCAGCTGACAGTCGAGTCTTGGCTTTCACTGGTGCTGCCTCCCCTTTCCTCCACCACTCCGTACTGGCTTGTTTGGATTCGGGAGTGTAGTTGTGGATCCATGTTTCGTCGCAGGTGATGATCCGACTTAAAAATGCTTTATCTTCTTCCCCAAAACTTGCGGTAAGCCTCTGACAGACCTCCAAACGTCTCAACTACAGATTTTTGGTCAAAAGACGAGGGACCCACCTTGAACGCACTCTACGGAACAGTAGGTCATTTGTGATGATTGCCTGACAGCTCCCATAATTGATTCCGACTTGTTTTGCAATTTCTGATACCCTCGCCCGTTGATAATATGTCTTTAACTGCACAAATGTTTTCGTCTGTAATGCTGGTCCAAGGACGGCGATCGTGCTGTTGATTTTCCACCCGTTCTCATCCTTCCTTGAACTTCTTACGCCAGGCAAACACGCGTCCTTGACAATGTTTGATCAACGAACTATGCAGTCAATCTCTGGCAAATTTCCACCACTGTAACTCTTTCACGAGCAAGAAATTTTATAATTATGTGTTGTGCAGTGTAGGGGTGCACCTGTTGCTCCAACATCGTAAGCGTTACTGACGAAACGGTAGGGAATATCTAACAGCACGCTCTCCCCACTCCTAACGGCCCCGCGTAAGCATAGCAGAAGCGCGGGGCCAGTCCTAACAACGTTGATGTTCAGGAACAAAAATCTTGTTTAGATTTGGTTGACCTTCGTAACTGCCTTATTAATGACTCTCAGCTTATTGGGAGTTTGGAAACCTAGCCACTCAGATTCCCAGGATACCAAGATGGTTCAACGTAGCTGAGGACAAATATCTTTAGCAGATACATTCATAGGCCTTGGAGGTAGAAATACCGCTTACTTTGCAACTTCATCCACAAGAGTATTTCCCGCAATCCCAATGTGGCTTGGATGCCACATGAAAGTGTTTCTGGTGCCAGCGTCAACCAACCTGGCTAGGTCGTGAATCCGCTGCACCAGTGGGTGTTGCGGGAAATAGGTATCAATGGACTGCAGAGAACCTAACGAGTCGGTACACAGGAGAAAGTAGTTTCTTTCGTCACCGAGGAAGAAGAGGAGCGGCCGTATATTGGGAAGAAATTTGTTAGAACAGGAAGCTATTGGAGTCCCATGAGGTTAAAATCATATACAGGCCAATGAAGAAAATCTAGGAACTAGGAACTGCTACGGTCTGCTAAAGACAAACGCCATCCTCTCTTCACACCAGGTATCTACAAGATCCCATGCAGTTGCAGCCAGGTATACGTAGGAACTACAAAACGCAGCATCACCACCCGACTGAAAGAGCACATCAAGCAAAGCCGGCTGGGATAAGCAAAAAGGTTATCAGTCACTGAACACTCACTGCTAGCAGGCCATGACATTTGGTACATGGACTGCAAAGAACTTAACGAGTCGGTACACACAAGAAAGTACTTTCTTTTGTCACCCAGGAAGAAGAGGAGTGGCCGCATATTGGGAAGATATTTGTTAGAACAGGAGGCTATTGGAGTCCCATGGGGTTAAAATCATATACAGGCAAATGAAGAAAATTCAGGAACTGCTAAGGCCTGCTAAAGACAAGCGCCATCCTCTCTCCACAGCAGGTGTCTACAAGATCCCTTGCAGTTCTTCCACAAACCTTGCTGTAAGCCTCTGACAGACCTCCAAACGTCTCAACTTCAGATTTTCGGTCAAGAGGTGAAGGACCCACCTGGAACATACGTTACGGAACTGTAGGTCGTTTGTGATGATTGCTTGACAGCTCCCATAACTGATTCCGACTTCTACTGCAATTTCTGTTTGTGAGATGCCTGGCTACAAAGGGAAGCCATTGATATACTAAAGCACACCAACAGCTTCAACCGTAAGGAGGAATCTGAACGGGTCAACAAAGCCTGCTTTCCAGTCCTAAAAGCTTTAAATCCTGGATGACATGATGGCCACGGCAAACTACAAAAAGCACCAGCTGATCAGATGCCTGTCTCCGCCAAGGCAGGTTGACCTATGTCTGGCTCCTTATTGCTTCAATCATTGGCCGAAAATCAGCCAATCAGCAATCGCCCATTTAGCATGGCAGACCAATAGGTGAGCAGCGCACCGTAGCCTGCACTATATAATGAGGTGGAATTGCAACACCACTCTATTTCATCCTGAGCTTTGCAGCCATCGAACTCAGTCCAAACCCTTGGAATTGTTTGAACATATCTTTAACGGAATAATGACAGAGGAGTGTTCACAGCAGTCTCCGACCTGGTTATTCCAGCTCTGGAACTTTGGACTCTTAGATCGGCACCGTAGTACTGTTCGTTGAAAGTGAGAAAGGGTGCGGTTTTTCATTTGATCGAGTATTTTATATGATAACATTGCTTTCAATCGCTACATTCCTACTGACGTTTTTGTAATGACCTATGTTGAATTCAATTAGGAAAACCACCAAGTCAGTCTTTCTGAGAATCCCGTAGCGAAGCACGGGTACATCAGCTAGTTTACAATACGATACAAAAGTTGAAAACTAGAAAGGCGACTGGAATTGATAAGATTTCTGGGGATATACTAAAGATAATGGGTTGGGATATGTTATCATATCTGAAGTACTTATTTGATTATTGTTTGGTTGAAGGAGCTATACCAAATGAATGGAGAGTTGCTATGGTAGCCCCTGTATATAAAGGAAAGAGTGATAGACATAAAGCTGAAAATTATAGGCCAGTAAGTTTGACACGCGTTGCATGTAAGGTTTGGGAAGGCATTCTTTCTGATATCATTAGACATGTTTGCAATATTAATAAATGGTTCAATAGAAGACAATTCAGTTTTAGGAAAGGTTAGTCTACTGAAGCTCAACTTGTAGGATTCCAGCAAGATATAGCAATGTTTTGAATTCCAGAGGTCAAATCGCGATTGAACTGTCTAAAGCATTTGATAGGGTGGATCATGGGAGACTACTGGCAAAAATGAGTGCAATTGGACTAGACAAAAGAGTGACTGAATGGGTTGCTATATTTCTAGAAAATAGATCTCAGAGAATTAGAGTAGATGAAGCTTTATCTGACCCTGTAATAATTAAGAGGGGAATTCCTCAAGGCAGTATTATTGGACCTTTGTTTTCTTATATATAATAAACGATTTGAGTAAAGGAGTGGAATCAGAGGTAAGGTTTTTTGCAGATGATGTTATTCTCTAAAGAGTAATAAATAAGTTACAAGATTGTGAGCAATTGCAAAATGACCTCGATAATGTTGTGAGACAGACAGTAGGCAATGGCATGATGATAAACGGGGTTAAAAGTCAGGTTGTGAGTTTCACAAATAGGAAAAGTCCTCTGAGTTTTAATTACTGTGTTGATGGGTGAAAGTTCCTTTTGGGGATCATTGTAAGTATCTGGGTGTTAATATAAGGAAAGGTCTTCATTGGGGTAATCACATAAATGGGATTGTAAATAAAGGATCTTTACATACTGCTGACTGAATACTTCTGCCTTTTGAAGATCCTCACATACACACTCTCCTGGTTCATTAATTATTCCTGGATGTCCTTCTTGGAACCTGTTTCTGCCTTATAATACCTATACATACCCTTCCATTTTTCACTAAAATTTGTATGGCTGCCAATTATGCTTGCCATCATGTTATCCTTAGCTGGCTTCTTTGCTAGATTCAATTTCCTAGCAAGTTCCTTCAATTTCTTCTTACTTCCACAGCCATTTCTAACTCTATTTCTTTCTAATCTGCACCTCCTTCTTAGTCTCTTTATTTCTCTATTATAATAAGGTGGGTCTTTACCATTCCTTACCACCTTTAAAGGTACAAACCTGTTTTCACATTCCTCAACAATTTCTTTAAACCCATCCCAGAGTCTGTTTACATTCTTATTTACCGTTTTCCACGGATCATAATTACTTTTTAAAAACTGCCTCATGCCTGCTTTATCAGCCATATGGTACTGCCTAATAGTCCTACTTTTAAAACCTTCCTTTCTATCACATTTATTTTTAACTACGACAAAAACAGCTTCGTGATCACTAATACCACTATCACTAATACTTTGGTTTCTCTATAGAGCTCATCTGGTTTTATCAGCACCACGTCCAGAATATTTTTCCCTCTAGTTGGTTCCGTCACTTTCTGAATCAGTTGTCCTTCCCATATTAGCTTATTTGCCATTTGCTGGTCATGTTTCCTGTCGTTCGCATTTCCTTCCTAATTTATTTATTAGAAAAAGATTCACACAATGTGCAAAGAAAATAATTTTAGCTCTCATTTTCATCGAGGCAGAATTTAGTCAGTGACACTAATCTTTTCTAGCATGACATTGCGTGGTACCTCTCGCAGCTTTTCCCCACACAATTGACATAAACACTATAATTCGTTTGGTTCATGGTAGTTGGCTCTGCTGCATATCCGGTGGTGAAATCCATGAACAGCAAATCGCGTCATTACACGTCTCAGTTCATATTCGGGATTTTTCCATTTGCTGTTTAACATAGCGTCTGTAGAGTAGAACTCCAGCCATATTTCTTCCCTTCTCTGAAGGTCTATGAGCAAATTCTGGTATGCTGGTGTAGAGGGTCATTGCAGTTTTAGACGGAGATCTTCTATGAAAAAAGTTTCTCTTGCCAGCACATATACCAGATGCAATTGGGTGTACTTTGATACTCGTAAAGCTTTTTTTAAGAATCTGGCTTTCACTTTTTCTATATCTGCTAGATTGCTTTTGGTATGATATTCCCAAATTAATGTACGAGGGTAATTTTCAATTTGAATATTTCCATTGCGGTTGCCAGCAAGATCTTTGGTAGATTTTTTATTCCAGTCATGGCTAAGGTTGCGGCTGTTATTCTCTCTTTGACATGTATCGTGAAAACAGTTCCATATGTCTGCAAAGTGATCCCTAGGGAGGGACGAATGATACTGGCTCGTTCTTGTATGTGATCTTGTCATTGGCTGCTGATCTGCCTCCTTTTTTGAACGTCATTGTCATGGTTTTCTGTTCGTTAAGTTGCAGTTCATTTCTGGTGGCCCACTTTTCCAGTTGCTCAAAGGCTTCTTGAAGTTTTGTTATCTCAGGTGACTGACATAAGAGCCATTTCGTCAGCATAGACCAGTATTTTGACGTCCGCTTTGATGTATTTGGTGATATCAGATGTGGTTATATTGAACAATAATGGGCTAAGTGGATCTCCTTGTAGCGTGCCATTTTTCTGTTCTAGCGGTCTGGATAGGTCAACACTGTCGTCTATCTGTACCAGGTTTATGCCCAAGTATATTCCTAATAATTCTTGTGATGTAATTTTCCCCTATGTATGTCATATGCAGAACTTAGTACGCAACACTCTCATAACAGAACCTGACAAAATCCGGAAAACAAATGCAACCAACTACAAAATAAGAGACAAAACATTACCAAGAGTACAACCACTGAAGACTCCCGCTACAATCATATTCCTTTCCTTATCGTTTCCCACAGAGCTGATTATCTTATCAAATAATTCTGAATCCGTGTTAGCACTACCCTTTCCCGGTCTGTACGCTCCAAAGACATCAAGTTGCCTATTATCTTTAGAAATGAGCCTTACACCTAGAATTTCATGTTTCTCATCTTTAGCTTTTTTGTAGCTTACAAATTTTTCTTTCACCAGATAGAATACTCCCCCTCCCACTATTCCTATCCTATCTCTACGATACACACTCCAGTGACTTCCAGATCACTGCTCCCTAGACAACGAAGCTGTCAACGAGTTTCACTTACTTACATTTACACTTTAAAAAATGGGGTTTCGAAATGTAATGGAGCGTTTCTACTAAGAAATAACCCAAATGATTTGATTAGTCTACGCTAGCATTGATAAAACGTATCATTAGCAATACTGATAACATTACGAATAAACATGGACGGAAAACAGTATCAAACAGAGTGTAAAAGCTTTATTAGGAATATACTTACTGCAAAGCTATACCGCTCAGAATACCTACGCCAATAACACTCAAAGAGGCATAATTAATAATTCTATACGCAGGAGTACCGTAACTTCTCCGAGGTTTCGGTTCTATCCCAGGCGCCATTTCTGAAACAGCAGAACAAAACATGCCGCAACGGCAGGCTAGAGCCATGGCCAACTAGATCTAATCACAAGAGACATAAATCAAGTTGGCAGTGCTAAAGCAAAGAGAATTTAAACAAGTTGTAGCAAAATACACTGTAGACCAACGACATAAAAAAAAATCTTCATTGTCGTTGCTGTTTTATTTACAGTGCAGACCGGTGGCCGGAAGGTGGGGGTGGTGATTGTTTCAAGAGGAAGTACGAGTACAACTTGGCAATCATTCTCTATATAACACTAATCAGAGAGAAAAAAATTACGAGATCCGACAATTTGAAAAACGAAGACATCGACCAAAGACAAGGGACGCGAAAGACTTGAACATGAAAGACTCCCTTAGCCTCGGAAACCTAATACCGTCGGGGGTCGGAAAAGAACAGGAATTGACCTAGGGAGGTCGGATATGATGGAAATGGGGAGCTTGGGACAAGTAAGTGGAAGCATTGCCAGGACTCAGCTGAGGGCCACGTGGTCGCCAACCCACGCTCCCAGGTTGAGGCCCTGGAGCCCTATTTGTCGCCTTTTACGACAAACAACCTCGTCCACATCCAGTACTACTTATATTTAGGCATCTTCAAACAACTCGATATCATCACACTACCATGCAAAGGGAAGACACACTGTTGCAAGAACAACACAGTGTAGACATACCAACAGTCCGGCGTGGGGGATCAACGAGGGACTACATTTGTCACCAGGGCGAAGATGACGACGACCAAAAGGCTTTTCGAAGTGGTGTGCTGTGGTGGACGCAAACGCACAAGCCCGCCTACCGGGAACGGTGGTACCGGTATCGACCAAAGAAAGACAAGGGCCACGAAAGGCATGAAAATGAAAGACTCCCTTGGCCACAAAATGTAAGGACTCAGGGAAGGTGGTGAGGATTATTGTTTTAAGCGGAAGTACAACTAGGCAACCATCCTCAATATAACACTAATCAGAGAGAAAAAAATGGAAGGGATCCGACACTTCGAAAAAACAAGGCATCGGCCAAAGAAAGACAAGGGCCACGAAGCACTGAAAATGAAAGACTCCCTCGGTCACGCAAACCTCATATCGTCCGGGTCGGAAAAGAACAAGATTTGACCAAGGGGGGTCGGATAGGACAGATGAAAGTCAGGAACCTGGCACAAGTAAGTGGAAACAATGCCAAGACTCAGCTACGTGGTCGCCAACCTTCGCTCCAAATTTCAGGTCCCCTGTGTCCCTTTTAGTCGCCTCTTACGGCAGGCAAGGGAGGTGGGGGCGGTGATTATTGTTTTAACAGGAAGTACAACTTGGCAAAGGTGAACACTAATCAGAGGGAAATAATGGAAGCGGTTCAGCACTTCGAAGAATGAAGGTATTGGGCAGTAGCGGCTCGTGGCTCAAATGGCATTATTATTATTATTATTATTATTATTATTATTATTATTATTATTATTATTATTATTATTATTATTATTATTATTATTATTATTATTATTATTATTATTACACTGTTATATGTTACTAATATCAATATTTATATTAATGTAGTTTTTGTTTCTTCTGCTGTTGTATATACACCCGTATTAAACCTTGCCATGACATTTTTATTGGCAGTAGGCCTATCAGTACAGGCATGCTTGATTCTAATGCATGCAAATAATAAAATACTTCAAACGTGAGAGCCTACTTCATTTATAAAGGAACTGCGCTCGTTAATTCTTTATACGGTGCAAACAATTCACTATTTTAAACGCTACATACTAATCAGTCTAATCACTGTTGAAAAATAATTACTCAGAACTTACGCTATCCGCTCCGCAATTGCTAAAAGCGTACTGTAAACTAAAATTCGAAATGTGTCGAAAGCTTCACTCTGTGAATGGTGGTGGTGGTGATTATTGTTTTAAGAGGAAGTACAACTAGGCAACCATCCTCTATATAACACTAATCAAAGAGAAAAAATGGAAGGGAAACGACACTTCGAAAAATTGAGAAACACAAGGACCACGAAGGGCGTGAAAATGGAAGACTCCCTAGGCCTCGAGTGCTGTAATACCGTCGGGTCGGAAAAGAACAATAATTGACCAAGGGAGGTAGGATAGGATAGATGAAAGTGAGACGCCTGTCACAAGTAAGTGGAAGCAATGTCAGGATTCAGCTGAGGGCTCCGTGGTCGCCAACGCGACCTCCCAAGTTAAGAGCCCCCTTTTAGTCGGCTGTTACTACATTCAGGGGATAACGTGGGTGGTATTCTACCGCCCCCACCCACAGACGGAGAAAACGGGACAAGGGTTCGACAAACAAACATTGGTTTTATGTCCCACTGATATATACTTTAACGGTTTCCGGAGAAGCCGATGTGCCGGAATATAGTCCTGCAGGATTTCTTTTACGTGCCAGTAAATCTACCACCATGCGTCTGACGTATTTCAGCACCTTCACATACCACCTGACTGAGCCAGGATTGAATCTGCCAAATGTCTGAAAAGAACAAGAATGACCGAGGGAAGTCGGATAGGATAGGTGAAAGTGAAGAGCCTGACACAAGGAAGTAGATGCAAAGCCAGGACTCAGCTAAGGACCGCGTGGTCGCCAACCCACGCTCCCATGTTAAGAGCCCTTGGGGTCCCTTTTAATGGCCTCTTACGGCAGGCAGGGGTTGCCGCCGCAAGTCACTATAAAAGTATGACTGTTTAGTGTCAACTTGCCAAGTGAATGGTAACTGCAAGACGTCGTATCGGCGAGTAGGGTCCCTAAACTGTATGTTAGCGAAACTTTTTTTTTTTTTTCTGCTAGTGACTGCGTCCCACCGACACAGATAGGTCTTATGGCGAAGATGGGATAGGAAAGGGCTAGGAGTTGGAAGGAAGCGGCGTGGCCTTAATTAAGGTACAGCCCCAGCATTTACCTGGTGTGAAAATGGGAAACCACAGAAAACCATCTTCACGGCTGCCGACAGTGGGATTTGAACCCAGTATCTGCCGAATGCAAGCTCACAGCTGCGCGCCCCTAACTGCACGGCCAACTGCATACTTCGAAGATGAGTCATATACGTAAATCATAATGACTCATTGTGTAATTGTTTAATCCGACATATGAAGGAAGCGGTCAGCATTCATTTCTATACAAACCTTTGTAAGGAAAATCAGAAATGGGCGTTTTGTATACCGTCAATTCGGACTTATATTGGCCACTGCGAACAAATGACATTCGCATTCAATGATTGGGTACCATCTTTGTTCTGTTTGTTATGGGATAGCATGTTTTGTGCGTCATATTTTGAGATTTTTATCATGTTGTTTTAATAAGAAGAAAAGTGACAGAATGTTTTGGAACAATGTATTATTGTAAGTATTAAGGTCTAAGTTATATGCTCGTTTTTTTCTTATTGTCTTTATTCTGGGTCTAAGATAATTAGGGCCTAGTGAGCAAGGAGTCAATTTCTCATTTTAGATTAGACGCAAAGGTACTTGAAGAGTAATCTCTTAGGATACTAGCTGCAGCAGTAAGAATCCTAGATAACGTTCGTATAATTGTAATGTGTGTTAGCTCACTTTAACCCCCCTGGAGTAAAAGAGTAGCTAGCAGTGTATATGGATAATTTAGTATTGTGGTGCAGAGAATCTACCTGTTGACCTTCTGCTGGTTTATTTATACTTAAAAGTACTTGAAACTAATATTAGATACCATCGTTGGTTGTTTAATGAATATTTCCGTACTCCTCGTACATTACTCGCAATACTATGAATCTTGTAGATCTATATTACCCAATTTGACTAGTTTGAATGCCTTATTTACATTGTTTATTTTTATTTTTTGTGCTGACTGTTATTTTATATAGGTTGTCTCTTTTCAGGTGTTACTCTAGCACTAACACCAAAAAATATTATATTGATCTTGTTGGAAGCAAATATTCGCATCTACAGCCAAAATGATTAACCTTAACAGCTCAGTACACGTCAAGGAATTCAGTCACCATTGCAAGGTTAGTTCTTTATAGAATGCAACGTTCTGCTGTTGGAATTTAAAGAATGACTCAAATTTTGAGAGGTTATCTTTTCTGTAGTGTTAAAAGGAGATTTCCATGTTGTAGGATTTGAAATCATGGGTTGCATATCCAGCAAAACAGATATCAATGATCTCCATGAAAATATATTCCAGGTAAGTCAGTTTTTAGTGATAATATCTTGTATCATTTCTTTTCGTCAGCTGTCGGACTTAATGACAGACAGTGGGGAACAGTTCTTCAAAAGAAAAATATACATTCAAAGAGTATTCATGGTATCTTTTGAAGAGGATATCCGTAGATGAGATTTGTGTGGTACATATAGGGATAATTATGTTTAAGCAGTAAAAGTTTACTAAAGGGGACATAAAAGAGCTGTTAGTAATCCATCATGGTGTGGCTTCCACGGTGTCGGAGCACACTGCATAAAGCTGCCAATTTAGGAATCTCCCTGTAGGTGGAAGTGGTAGAATAACACCCACGGTATCCCTTGCCTGACGTAAGAGGTGACTAAAAGGAGCCCCAGGGGCTCTGAACTTCGGAGCATGGATTGGCATCCACGGGGCCCGTAGCTGAGTCCTGGTATTTCTTCCACTTACTTGTGCCAGTCGCCTCACTTTCATCGATCCTATCCGACCTCCCGTGGTCAACTCTTGTTCTTTTCCAACCCGACACTATTAGGTGTGTGAGGGCTAGGGAGTCTTTCATATTCACGCCCTTTGTGGCCCTTGTCTTCCTGTGGCCGGTATCTTCATTTTGCGAAGTGTCGGATCCCTTCCATTTTTCCCTCTGATTAGTGTTATATAGAGGATGGTTGCCTAATTGTACTTCCTCTTAAAACAATAATCACCACCACCACCAATTTAGGAACTTTCTGTATTGGTTAGGTCCAGCTAGTGACAAGACCATTGGTCTGGATTGGTTAGGTCTGGCTAGCGATAAGACTACTGGACTGGATTGGTTAGATCCAGCTAGTGTCAAGACCATTGGGCTGGGGGCAGCCAAAGGGGGTGCAGGGCATTAGTCCCCAGTTAGAGGTGCGAAGTAGCTAAGAGGTCTCTAGTATCCCCTAAGACAGTCTTAGTTAGTAACAAGAACATGCCATGATGCTTCACTTTCAAACTTTGTGGTTTCATTGTTTTTACAGAATGGGGCAGCAGTTGGCTGCACATTATGTGAGATCAAATCAAATCAAAATCACTTTATTTGCAAATGAGGTGTCTACCTCGGTGGCAAATGTTACACGAAAATACATTATTATCAAGCACTAAATTTTAAATTAAAAATCAAAGACATTTTCCTAAAATACAGTAGGCCTATTAGGCCTGTACAATTTACACTAACAGTTTTTCTATGAAATAAATTTGTATTATTTACAAAATTCTACTCATATCTTCTGTACTTACACACATAATCGACTTATATACAGTATGTGGAATCACTTCAAATAATGTTATACAACTGCTGTAAGATTTAAATTTACATTGCATTTTTTTTAAAACCAGTTTTGGTACTTAACCTGCATAATGACCTGCTGCGCCTTAACCAGAGCCCCTTTTGCCATCGCTTTCAGAGTTCCTGAAGGGCCTTCACGACTACTGTAGCAGTCCTAGGGCCCTCAAAATCTCCACTGTACTTCACCCTTGATGGGCAGTCCCCTACTTCAGCTATCCAATCTCCATAGACAAGGGGATGGAATTAATTTATTCACAAAAATTCTTTATTTACAATAACCTGCACAGGTCGAATGCCCTCTAACATTTCATTTCTTTTCTCTGTTGTTGTTTTTTTCTTTTCTGTACATATTTTGGAAAAGGATCAAACTCTTCCCTGGTAAACTGTTCACGCCCTTCCCACTGAATGAAAATTTACCCCAATCGCTTCTGCTAAATTCCTGTCTGATTTTATACTTGTGGTCAGCCCTGCCAGTATAATTAATTCCAACTGAAGTCTCTCATCTATCAGAGACAATAGAGACTGCCCTCCCGCCAATAGGAACACATGAAAACGGTCGCATTTCAGAAGTTAACATAGTGTCAGTTTTAATTTTTCTGTATAAGTGAGAATACTTCTAGGGATGGGTTGGTGGATTCCTGGCAAGTATAAAGGAAAGATCTCTCTCCTTTCAGGTACGGTATCGTTTCACATCATTTTTGTATGATTTTCTCCTTCCTAAATATTTGTTCCTACACATGATTTCTTTTGACAGAAATTGCCTAGTTTCTATAGTTCAGGATGTTGTGCAAATATAAAAAATTCAAACTTACTATTGGCATGTTTTTTATAAATTGTCTTTTTTCCTGTAGTTTTATCTGGGATTGCAGTCATTCTTTTAAATGGGGAAGAAACCGAAAACATTTTGTAATAATGAAAATGAAAATCCACAGCCTGTTTCCAGTTACTCAACCGGGTCAAATGAATGAAGCCCCCATCTAGCGACAAGGATAGGAATTGTGCCGGCTGCCAAAGCCTGTTGCACTCCTGGGGCAATGGTTAATGAATGACAGATGAAATTAAATGATATTGGAGAATGTTGCTGAAATGAATGATGAAAGGGAAAACCGGAGTACCCTGAGAAAAACCTGTCCCGCCTCCGCTTTGTCCAGCGCAAATCTCACATGGAGTGACCGGGATTTGAACCACGGAACCCAGCGGTGACAGGCCGGCGCACTGCCGCCTGAGCTACGGAGGCTCATTTTGCAGCAATAATAATAATAATAATAATAATAATAATAATAATAATAATAATACAACTAAATGTAAAATTTAAAAAAAATCACTGTGGCACTTTGATACACTTCCTGCATGTTTTTAATCATAGAAAAATGATGTTATCCAATACCTGAAGTAGCAGAGAGGAGAGATCCTTCCTTTATGATTGCCAAGACTCCACCAACATGTTTCAAGAAGTATTCTTCCCCCTGTGGGTGGGGACAGTAGAATACATCCACGGTATTTCCTGCTTCTTGTAAAGAGGGATTCTGGGGCTTTCATCTTGGGAGAATGGGTTGGGACCCCAAGTCCCCTAGCTGAGTTGGCCATTGCTTCCACTTGTGTCAGACTCCTCGCCTTCATAATTCCTAAATGATCTTTCCTGACTCCAACAGTATTAGGTTTGCAAAGCCAAGGGAGTCTTTTGTTTTGTGGCCTTTCCCTTCATCTTTTGGAGGATAATACTGCTTTCTTTTACGAAGCAAGGTGGCCGTGTGGTTAAGGTTGTGAAACTGTGAGCTTGAATTCGGGATATAGTGGGTTTGAATCCCACTGTCGGCAGCCCTGAAGATGGTTTTCCATGGTTTTCCATTTTCACAGCAGGCAAATGCTGGGGGGCTGTACCTTAATTACGGCCACTGACACGTCCTTCTCACTCGTAGCCCTTTCCTATCCCATCATCGCCATAAGACCTATTTGTGTCGATGTAACATAAAGGAGATTGTACCTCTTCCTTTTCCCCCTCTGGTCAGTGTTAATAGAAGATAGTTGCTCACTTGTACTTCCTCTTAAAACAATAATTACCACCACCAAAACCACCACCAAAACTTATCCTTAAAATGTGAGAGAGTGTAGGGCCTAAATCAGCGAAATGCAACTATTTTCTGTGTTGCTATTGGCTGGTTGGTAATATTCGTATTGTCTCCGATAAAGATTGCATCATTTCTGGCCACAGGGCTATTACATTATGTGAAAATAAGAGACAGGATTGCGTATAGAGCTGCCATGTGAAGACCTGCCTTATGGCAGAACACTGATGATGATGTCACTTTGTAGGAGTGTACAGGCCAATCTCTGTCATGGAAACAGTGGCCCCTGCAGGGCCACACTTCCTTCAAGAGGCTCTTTTGTTATGACCATGGCACATACTGTCTGCTTGGTAAGAAGAAAAAATGTCATTCAGTAACTCTGTTTTATGTGCCGATGTTGACAAGCCTGTTGAATGCATTGTGACATCCTAGCCATGTGGGATCTCTAAACTATATTATATCTAGTCACAGGGCTGCTATATTCAGTCAAAATACAAAAGCCATTTTTATCATTTTTTAGGAGTATCCAGGGCAGTCTCTGTCACAAAAACAGTACCCTTCTGGGGCCATACTCTCATTGAGAAAGACTTTTCTATGGCTGCAAAAAGTCATTAAGTAGCTCTGTATATTGAACTGACATTGCCAGACCTGTTGAGTGTATTGTGAGGTCATCTGAGGCACACCATATTGGATCTCTGATCTATAATTTGCAGGAAGGGTACCAGATCTTTACCAATATTACCACCAAGGGTAGAACTGTACAATAGAGACCCAGGCAAGGCAAACTGCAGCATGCTCAGACTCCGGCTGCTTGGTGCTCTTTCTTATTTTTTTATTGTTTTATTTATTTTTGTTTTTTTAGCGTACTTGTTTGCAGTTAGGAGTTATTTTTGGTCAGGACAGACCTGGTTTGTAGTCACACAACATTGGTTTAAATGATCAGGGTGCATAGTAAATAACCTCCCTATCGTTCCGACAATTTTGCTTAGGATTGTTTATTGTGACACAGTTGCTGATCATATCTGTGTTGAATTCTGGGAGTGACAGCATATTTTATGAATTTCAGCCACTGGCAAATGGCTTTTGATATGAGAGGTTTGGAAAGTGTTGCCCGATTTATGGTATCTTCTTATAAAAGAAAATATATTTCTAGGGGCAGGTTGATGGGGGTCCCTAGCCTTGGCAATGAATACATCACTCTCCTACAAGTAATATGAGGTAAGATTTGTATGATTTAGCTTTCAAAATAATGTGATTTCCGATGCGGCTCAGTATAATATAGGTTTACCCCTCCAAGTACAGCTCCTTGGCTAAATGGTCAGTGATAATTCTTTGACTTAGGGACTGGATTTTGTCTTCTTATTTATTTATATTCATTCATTGAATGGCTTTTAATGCTGGAATTGGGTGAGGACATGTTCGGCATGCCTGGTGCAGGACTTTAGCGCCAATGGCCGACCTGCATGTCTGGGTGTGGGATGATTATAATAATGAGGAATGGAGTGGGTAAACCCTATTGACACATAGCGTACTCCCATCATATAACGCCAAGGGGTCTGCTCAAGGCTTTATGTTCCCATCTAACATATGAATCACTATCAACAGTGTCATATTTCCTCATTCTATGGAAACACTGCGGAGAGGTTTGGAATTGAATCCAGGCTTTTGGCACGCAGTCTAGTTAGTAGAAATTGTGTACCACCATCTGTCCTATCCTGCTGGCCAATATTGTGATGGTGACATTTTTTTCACCAATGGGACTCGGAACTGGTTAACCATGGTGTCAGACCATATAGATTTCATGACCTCCAGGCCAGTTTTTGTACATCACTTTACCAACCACTACAGAAACACACAATTATGAATACTGTATTTACTTGCATAATTTTCCTGCACCAAGCGGAGTGGCTGTACATGTTAGCATGCTACAATTATGGTGTCGAACTCGCATTTGGGAGACGTGTGGGTTCAAACCCCACCATCAGCTGTTCTGAGGAAGGTTTTCTCTGGTTTCCCATTTTCACTTCCAGGCAAATGCCAGGATAGTTCCTATTCATAGGCCACAGCCAATTCCTTCCATCTCCTTTTCCAATTTCATTCACCATCATTCATTTCATTTTCATTAGCTCCTCAACTGAGGTTGGCATCAGGAAGGGCATCCTGCTGTATAAAAATGCCATATAAATTTGTCTCACCTCATTCCCAACCCTGTATTAAAAAACGGGATACTCGCATAATTTTCCTGCATATTGAAGCAATTTATAGCTTCAAGGAAGGGGGAAATCATACCGATGGAATTCCACCACTTTTGCAATATGGTCCTTTGGGAAGAGATGTCCTCCTTCAAAGAGAAAGGTCATTCCTCTTCAAATATCTACACAGCTTGCTTTGAACCGTGAGATTTATTTATTCTTTTCTCTGCATCCCCATTGCCCTTAATGTAGCATTTCATACAAAACTGAACAGCCGTTGTTTCTTAATCCAACTACATATTTTAGCAATAAGTTCTTTTTCAATTTCTACATGCTGGCCTGAATTTGGTCCCTGAAATGATAAGCTGGTCTTCTTGGCACACTGCATTTGTCCTTTTTATTTATGCCTGTAGTATATATGTGATGGCTCTACACAAAATTTATGCATTGCTGAACAACTGTCATTATTTTCTGCAGATGTGATCACTATAAAGTTAAACTGAGCGCTGTCACTTCTGTTTCTTTACCCATCATTCACCACTATTCACTTATGTATGTAAACATAATTAGCACAATAGAATATGTGAACACCTCTTGCGTGGTTAAACAGCATACTAAACGCTGTCTGATATTACCTGGGAGTCAACAATAACAACTCTGGCCACGTGTATGTTGCAGTACTACATTAGTGCAGAAAACGCGAGATCGATAACTAGTTCAAATAACCTGTAACTGACATGTTATAAGAAGTACAGCATTAAGACAATCACAGGAATGAATCAACAAGATATTATTCAACATAATTCTGAAAATTAATGAAGTCATCAATATAGCTGGTAGAAGAAAGATAGGTTACTCTATCCCCTCCATAGCATGACCATCACTGTCGGAATCATTCACATTTATTAAGGTCTGTTCATTGGCATAATCTAAGGGTGAAAGTTTTGTTGTTACCTGCCACATGGCACTTTACTTAGCTCCACACACTTTCCCTAGGATTTGTAGTACAATGGAGGTACAGTAATTTTCAAACTTGCCTTCCAGATTGCAGTGCGGTCTGATATGCATTCACATGAGTCCTTAATATGCTGTGTGATAACATGAATTTCAAACTTGATACTGTTAAGTACATAAGGGATTAACTTATTTGATAACTTCACGTTATTCAGGTTTTTTTAAAACAACTGTTTCTACGGTTCCAATTTCCTTTCAAGCACAATAAGTACTAGTTCTAGAAATGCTGGTAGTCGCAGCTATGAACTTCGTCACATTCTTGAGATTACTACCAGGATTTGTGTCGCTAAACTTTTTAAAAACGTTATGAACACACTGTTCTCTACTTAACTCATTGCTTTTCCCTTCTTATCCTTTACATGAGAAGGGCCGGGCTGGCTCATCCATCTTCACTTCAGAGTAGTATTAATCTGTATACCTTAAATTTTTAGTTGCATTACTTAAACATTAACACGTCGAGCGCCACAGTGGACACTGATGTCTGTTCTTGGATTTCCTGCTGGGTTCCAAGTATATTCACGATCACAACACAATTTAAAAAATGTACACTACACTGACTGAGCAAATGTCATGGGATAGCGGAGCACTGTGCGCAGGTGTCTTGCCTGCGCACCACATGCCCCCTGTGCCAGCGGCAGTTGTATAGGAGACCTTGTGAGCAGTGGCTGTGCATGTGACAGGTATGACATGGAACGTCGTCGTGAGCTGACACCGTTTGAGCGGGGTATGGTGGTCGGTGCCCGACGGATGGGAAGTACAATTTCGGAAGTGGTGCGGGAATTCGGCTTCACACGATAAACTGTGTCCAGGGTGTATCGTGAATGGTTGAATGCGGGTGTCACCTTCCACAACAGACGAACGACCAGCTGTCCAGCCACCCTCGATGACCGTGACCGGCGACATCTGAGACGGATTGTCAATAGTGACAGACGGGCAACCGTGCAACAAATCACGGCTCAATTCAACACAGGCCGTGCTAGACACGTCTCCCAGTGGACAATCCGTAGGAACATGGGTTCTATGGGGTATGGGAGCCGGCACCGCATACGGGTGCCACTGTTAACCTAACGTCATTGGGCACAAGGACGCGCATTTGTCGCTAGTCACCAGGGATTGACACTGGAACAATGGCGTACCGTGATATGGTTGGACGAATCACAATTTCAACTGCACCATACCGATGGGTGGTACCGTGTATGGCGTAGACCACATGAAGCGATGGATCCCACCTGCCTCGAAGGTGTGGTTCAGGGCGCTGGTGTCTCTGTTATGGTCTAGGGTGCATTTTCCTGGTATGGAATGGGCCCCCTACTTCTGGAAGAGACTTTGAATGGTACGCGGTATGTTGAGCTGCTCGGAGACCATCTCCACCTATTTTTGGCCTTCCAATGCCCAGACTTTTCTGTGGTGTTTCAAGATGATAACGCACTGCCACATCGCTCCCACGTCGCCCGGGAATGTTTCCAGGAACATATAGCAGAGGTCCAACAACTGCCATGGCCACCCAGGAGCCCCGATATGAACCATATCGATCATATCTGGGATGTCCTGGAACGCAGGCTCCGTTTCATGGATCCTGCACCCACGAACAGACCAGCATTGGCGGCAGCTCTGCAAATAATTTGGTGTCAGCTGCGTCCAGAGGACTAGCAGGGACTTGTCGACTCACTTCCACAGCGTCTCACTGCAGTTCGCAGGGTTAGAGCAGGCCCCACACGCTATTAGGTGACTATCCCATGACATTTGCCAAGTCAGTGTATATTTGTATCGTTCTGTGTTGCGATTTTATTTGGCGTAAATAAATATCACACGAGAACACGTTCTTCCTTATTAAAATTACTTTATTTACACCATACATCACAACACACAATTATACACAGTAGCAAATGACACTATATACAACACTCAATAGCAGAGTACCCTGAAGTCGATTCTGACAAGTACAGATATCAACAACACTGACGCGCGCACTATAACATACTCTCTCTTGAATTCCCCGCCTCACTTACTCACTCGAGTCCAATGATCTGACTAACTCGCTGACTTGGCAGCTCGATATTTATACTATTCGATCAACCATCTAGAATGATCGACTTCTGGAAGAGTTCTTACGACACTCTAATGAAACACACTCGAAACATCGATCGACCAGCTAGTCGAATGGTTACTCGAATGTTCTTTCAATATTTAAAAATGTACATGGAAATATCTACAACATCTGTAATGTCTCTACATGTGTCTGGATAATAAAACCTTACAGTAAGTTTCCAGAACCCTTCTTATACACCAAATTATAACACAATAAGTCGAACATTATGGAATTTTCTACCGCTTTCGACCATATAGATTTTGAGCTTAAACAATACGTATTTGAGATTATACAATTTTATACTACATATTTACAGAGAAGTCATGTTTAACACTAAATAAAAGATAATTTAGCATGAAATAAACTATAATTAAAATATATTAAACATAATAATTTGAAGGTTTTACACCAATTACAGCGTCGTACGTACAACATTTGTGTGCCTTTCGAGGTATATACTGTCCCATTAGAGACCATCCCTGGTATGGGACCAATGTTTCATCAACACAAAATACTTCTCCAGGAGTATATATTTCTTGAAATTTAGAAACTCTCCTGGAAACACAAGGCTATATTTTTATGAATTCTATCTCTTTCCACACACTCTTCATTATTTGAAAAATGCCACATTTTTAGTAGCATTTCAAAGAAATTTCTGCTCATAGTATTTGGAGCTGTTTCATTTTTGTATAAGGGATTCTTTCTCCAATAGTCCCATAGTGAATTCATCCTCACCATGCCTATGTAACCTATGAGGCCTAGAAATGTCTTCATTTCCAATCTGTCTTTCTTTGTTCATGCATGAAGCCTGGATTTATTTGAAACATCTGTTTCATTCATTAGTTTCTGTGTAGCATATAAATTACTTTGTTGCACGATTTCATTAAGTATATTATTGTCACAAAAGGTGGAATAACATTCAAATGGCATACAATCACTCATTGCAGTAACATATGTATCACGTGACAGGAAATAGTGCATGATTACCTACTGGAATTTTCCAGACGGGAACAGTTTTTCTTTCTGATGAAATGTTAGGGCCTACTACGTATATCAGAGACGCTATTCTAAAAATTTATTTCACTAGATGTTGAGACACTATTCGGAACATTTATTTCAATAGATGTTGACAGTTTGTTCAAAACTTCATCCTGAAAACTACTGGAAATATCACTGGTTTGAAATAATACAGTTGCATAAAGTAGAGGAAACTTTCATTGAAAATAGTTTCCTTCTGAGTGGAAAAGGTAAAATTTTTGGCAGCTTACGGTAGCAAAAGGACGGAAGAGCCTCCCTGGGTCAAGCGGAAGCGTGCCAGCCTCTCACCGTTGGGTTCCATGGTTCAAATCCTGGTCACTCCATGTGAAATTTGTGCTGGACAAAGCGGAGGCGGACGGTTTTTTCTCTGGGTACTCTGGTTTTCCCTGTCATATTTCATTCCAGCAGCACTCTCCAATATAATTTCATTTCATCTGTCATTCATTGATCATTGCCCCAGAGGAGTAAGACAGGCTTTGACAGCCAGCACGATTCCTATCCTCGCCGCTAGATGGGGGCTTCGTTCATTCCATTCCTGACCCGGTCGAATGACGGGAAACAGGCTATGGATTTTCATTTGGTTGCGAAAGGACAGGGCACATATATTACTTTTATTGGCCTAGAAAAGGCATTTTATAAGATAATCTTCGGGATTTTGCCGTGTCAGAGAAGACGAAGGGAAATTATTTATGGTTCACGGAGACTTTGCTCCACGTCTTTGTAAGAGAGAATATGTCTGTCCGCTAGAAAGACTTCCCTGACAATGGTGGTTTGAACTTCACACAATACTTGAAGTTCTGGCCGTGCTCTTAGGGGCGCACAGCTGTGAGCTTGCATTTGGGAGTTAGTGGGTTCGGACCCCACTGTCAGCAGCCCTGAGGATGGTTTTTCGTGGTTTCCCATTTTCACACCAGGCAAGCTGGGGCTGTACCTTAATTATGTGCCCTGTGCTCCACGCCGGAGTGAAAGGAATTAAGTCAAGTATCTTAATTAAGGCCACAGCCACTTCCTTCCCACTCTTAGCCCTTTCTTGTTCCATCATCGCCATGAGACCTATCTGTGTTGATGAAATGTAAAGCCAATTGTAAAATAATAAAATTGTAAGTGGCACTCTCATTTGTCTCCAAATGGCTCACTGTGTGCTAGCATTCTGAGTGGGAAACATTGACACTATCTTAGCTCAAAGTAAGATTTTTCCTGTTCAATGTGTGTGTGTGTTTTTTTTGTGTGAAATAGACAGCAAGGTCATCAGATTAATCAAAGGTGATGGGAGAGTAATATGGTAGAAGAAGTAAATAGTAAATAAAATGCAGCAAGAGACTAGCAAGGACAAAAGAATAGATTGAAGATGAAAAGTGAGTAGAAAAATGGAAAAAAAGAAGAAACTATGTGGGAGTCAGGAGTGGGGAAAAAGAACCTACTACAACGAAGTTGAAGAAACAAGAATAAAAAGAAGTAAGAATTAACACAATAGCAAATTCACACAGATTATGAAAGTATGACACATAGCCTAGAACAAACCTTCTAGTGATGAGGAGCATATGATTTTGGAAAAAACTAAAACTAATTAATGAAAGTGAAGGACGGAGAAGAGAGCTACCTATGTAAATCTTGAATGGCTTGCAACTACATATTGCTTAATTGGTAGCCAGTGTCCTTGTTGAAATTATTAGTAATTTTACATATTTGTACTACTTCCCATATGATCCTAGAGCTGTTGTGTTTTGTGTGGGTAAGAGCTCAAACATCTTGGAGCACACCATCATGACCTGACAATAGGGCATGCTCATCTATTGCTGACCTGCCTGGCTGTTTGAGATGGATAATTCTTTGGTGTTCCATGATACAGGTCCCAATGGACCAGCATGTTTGGCCAATGTATACCTAGCCACAAGTACAAAGAATTTCGTACACTGCAGGATGTAACAGTGGAGAGAATTTTGCTTTGCTTTTACTTAAACCGTGTTAAATTTTTATAATGGTACCAAATATGGTTTTTTTTACTGTACTTAAACAGTGAAATTGTTTTATAACTGTACCAAATGTGGTTTTAGTATATTGCTTGCGAAGAATCTTGGCAGTTCTGTAAATTGTGGATGAAAGGAAGGTATGCAGCTGTTTTAGACGGTCTAGAAAATGGTGAAGTTTCTCATGATCTTCTGTGTGGACCCACAAATATATCATTAACATACCTCCGCCAAATCATCGATTTGACAGACGCCAAAAAAATAGCCTCCTCCTCAAAATGCTCTGTGAAGAAATTAACCACTGCAGATGAAAGTGGACTTGCCATAGCCACACCATCTGTTGTAACCGTACAACAGGGTTACAGATTTCATTCAGCATTTATTATTATTATTATTATTATTATTATTATTATTATTATTATTATTGTTACCGTGTTTTGGTGGTAGTTATGCATGAAAGAAGGTGCGGGGTGGTGAACGGGTCTCAAGCTACTAAAGTGAAATTAATTTTAAAATTTAACAAGGTTATATTTTCTTTTCAAAATTAGGTAACAACAAATAGAACAGGTACTTAGTAGCCGAAACACGATTGACAAATACATTTACATAGGTACCCCATTTGGGGCTTCAAAAGTCAGAAACATAATTCTTGAGCAATGAGCCCAACCTTACAATGAACACCATACAACAAAGGGGCCGAAAACCCCCAAACATGCCAGAAACATCTGCTTCCAATTACATCCAAAAGCCTCCTTGAGGCAGAAACACAATTTTCAAAAAGGGCAACTTCCCCCTAAAATACAAGCCTATCATAGGCCACTCCGAACTCCACCTTTAAGCCGTCCTCAAAGGACATATACACAGGGGCAAAATACCCAACCTACTG
This sequence comes from Anabrus simplex, assembly GCF_040414725.1. NCBI lineage: Eukaryota > Metazoa > Arthropoda > Insecta > Orthoptera > Tettigoniidae > Anabrus > Anabrus simplex. The sequence continues at coordinate 79,011,497 of NC_090273.1, read as the reverse complement.
AGGTCTGTTAAATAACAAGAAGATTAATACATGACCTCTAAAATACAATTTGAGAGGAGGCGAACTTGCACTCCTAATACACTTTGCTTAAGACCTACTTGGCACTAGGCCGTTAATACAAGGGCTAATCCCATACTACAGAGGTGACTTAATAGCAATTTACATTACATTACGGAAGAATTGGTTGAGAAAAATAAGTTCACCTCAGGACGATGTGAGTGGGAGCTCGAGAGGGTTAAGCACTCTCTATCCCGATATGTCGTTTTGAAAGAGAATATATGAAAAGAGTAGTTACATTTTAGGAAAAGGTTACATGGTTGAACGCTCAGAACCCGCCCCGAAAGTTAAACTGCTGAGCTAGCAAAGAAAGAAGTTATTAATCGGCCATTACCTTGTGTTGAACGGCTGGAGAAGAAAGAGGCGCTTCCCGCCCCCTGCTATGTACTTAACACACTGAAAGATGGAACACAAGTGGCCCGGAGACCCGAAAATCAGCAGTTTATATCCTCTCGCGGAAGGTTCTAGGCGTTAGGGGAAAGAAAACACCCTCCCACAAACTCTTTATTGGGTAGGACCCCGCAACAGATTCAAGTTGGGGGAAGATACACCAGATTGGTCAGAAATTAATAGAAGAAATTCGGGATTGGATACATTCATAACAAGGGGAAGAAAGGGGTAAATATTGCCAACTTAAACAATGACAGAAAGAAATTTAACAAAGAACAAACTCTTGAAATTAAATTTTCTCCAAAAAAAAATAGTTCTTTGACTCCGCACTAGGTTGCACTATTGTAGATCTTCAGTAGTGTCCTCTAGAAGAGAAAGTTCACACTTCTTACTTCAAGCGAAACAAAAACACCTCAAAAGTGACACAGTTCTAAAACTCCAAAATTTACAGGTAGTGACATCTTCTGAGAAGGTAGAAAATTAATACCGTCAATAAAGTTCAGACTTCCTCCAGCAGAGGAGTTTTAACTGGCGCGCATTTAAATTAGCGGCGTGGAGGTGTACCACCCGGTACAGACCTCCCCCCCCAAAAGTTCCTCCAAGGGGTAACACAGAAGAACATAAACTTTTGTTTGAAAATAAGGTCCAAGTTTTGATGTTGATATTAAAATAAATTGCAGAAGTATTTGAGAAATTTCTTAATTCAGTTCCAAAATTTTTGTTGTAATTGGTAACGTAAGGTTTTTATGTTTGTAGAAGGCGAATTTCTGAAGATAATCTTTTAAAAGGTGATGAAAAATTTTGCAATGTCCACCAAATTTGTTGTTGAATTCCCAAGTGTAGTCATCTCTTATAGTGACTGTCCATGTAGTTGATGTAGGCTAAGTTGGATGGCCAGACCGGCCGTTGCAGCTTGCGTCCAAAGGAGGCCGCTCGGACCCCTCAAGTACCCTGAGATACCGCTCGCCCGCACTATGAGGGGAGCAGAGGTGTTGAAGCACGCCGCGCCCGCGGTGAACATATACAGGCCGCGGGCAAGTAGCAGGTCGTGCGCCGCACATCAGCCTTGGCCGGGAGGAGAGCTCCGGCTCGCCGTGCACACGTCGTCCTCGCTGGGGCCGAGGGGGCCCGTCCTCTGCTCCAGTAGCTGCACGGCGTCGCGCGGCTGCGGGGGCACTGAAACATTAAAGCTTGGCGGCAGAATTGTGTTTGACTATCATCTTCTTTGAGGGTACAGGCTTGTGGAGAGGTTGAGGGGCCAGCGGCGTGCGGATATCCATGGCATTTACTCAAATCAAGCCACAGTGTGGATTGAAGCAGGAGACGGGAGCGTGGTAATGGCCGAGGCAAGGACAGAATGGCAGTTTAACGGATCGGGGAAGGTTTACAAGAAATGCTTACATATAAAATAAAATAGAAGGAGCAGAATGCCTTAAAAGTTGAACTCAAAAAAAAATATAACCTTCATATTCCTTTCAAATTATATGAAGCAAGTTGACACAAAATTTACACTGGTTTCACCTGTGACAGGTGAACCCTAAATATCCTCTCGGTGGCTGGATTGCTTACTAACAACGTAACCGGGGTGAGGAAATCGAGAATTATACAAGGCCCATGAAATCTGGGGGCAAGCTTGCCCGCGGGAACAAAATTTTTGACCATTACTTGGTCACCTACCTTTAAAGGGGTGGGTCTCCGTCCACGATCATACCTTTCCCTAACCTTTTCATGAGATACTTTAAGATTAGCTTTAGCCTTCTTCCAAAGATCTTTAATGTTATCCGGATCTATTGTCTCGGGTAGAATGTCGTTCAGAGACCAGAGGTTAGAGAGCGGCGAGTTGGGAACAAACTTGAACATCAAAGAAGCTGGAGTAAACTTGTGAGATTCATGAACCGCCGAATTCAAAGCAAAAGCTATCCAATGCAGGGACGAGTCCCACCTGGAATGATCTTCATGATGATAGGCAATCAGTGCGGACCTGAGATTACGATTAACCCGTTCAGCCAGAGATGGTTGAGGGTAATAAGCAGAAGTGGTTACATGAGAGATGGATAAGTCAAAACAGAATTTACGAAATAAATTAGATGTAAAAGCCTTAGCATTATCAGATACAATATATTGACACGGACCAAAAGAAGCAAAAATAGAATTTAAGCAGGTAATGGTAGACTGAGCGGTAGCCAGCTTAGTCGGAAATAACCAAGAAAATCTGGTAAAACCATCTACGCACACAAAGATGAACTTGTTGGCATTTCCCTTTGACTGGGGGAAGGGTCCTACATAATCAATATACAGGCGTTCCATGGGGCGCGATGCTTGATGCGAAGACAAGAGGCCTACCTTGGTGGACATGGTTGGTTTACTGAGCAAACAAGATTTACAAGCTTTTACAAGTTCACGGATTTCACCGTCCATACCTTTCCAGATGAACATTTCACGAATCTTTTCACGAGTTTTAAAGATACCCAGATGCCCTCCTAATGGGGTCTCATGATAATACTTGAAGATCATAGGTACAAGAACCGCTGGAACAACAACTTTCATCAACTTATCATGCCTCGAAGGGCAACATAGAACACCATTCCTCAGAACATAAGGGACAGCATGTTCCCCAGAAGAAAGGGTTTCCATTATCGGAGCCAGCGTCGGATCTTCACGTTGGTATTTCTCAATATCCCTAAAAAGCATGGGAGCATCTGTTAAGATGGCATTAACACCAGATAGTATGGACTCGGAAGGTGATGAACTATCGACCGGTTCGTGGGTCTCGACGTCGTTATGAAACATACGGCTGAATCCATCAGCAACAACATTTTCGGTACCTCTGATATGTCTAACATCAAACTGGAAGGCGGAAATACGAATAGCCCAGCGGGCTATACGACCAGTACGACGCGGCCTACCTAAGACCCAGCTTAGGGCTTGATTATCTGTTTCCAGGTCGAATTTGACATGTTCCAGATAGAGACGGAACTTTTCTAAGGCAAATAAGACTGCCAACCCTTCGAGCTCATAGATGGAATACTTGGCTTCTTGAGCCGATAGAGTCCTAGATGCATAGGCGATGGGTCGCCTCCCTAGTTCAGTCTCTTGAAGAAGGACTGCAGCTACAGCTGACGATGACGCGTCCGTTTGGACGATGAATTTCTTTGAGAAATCAGGCATAGCAAGGACAGGGGCATTACAGAGAGCTAATTTCAGATCTTCAAAAGCGGCTTGTTGAGAAGGTCCCCACTCGAATTTGATGCCTTTCCTACGAAGAAGGTTTAAGGGCGCCGCTCTATTAGCAAAGTTAGGAATGAACTTTCTGAAGAAATTCACCATACCAATGAACCTGGCGATACCTTTAATGTCCTTGGGAGGTTTAAAATCACGGATGGCCTGTGTTCTAGAATGATCGATTGCTACACCATCGGGTGACACAATATGCCCTAGGAATGACATAGAGGGCTTAGCAGAGGCGACCTTGGACAACTTAACGGTTAACCCAGCCTTACGAAGGCGATCGAGAACTTCTCGCAGATGATCAAGATGTTCTTCAAAAGTCTCTGAAAATACGACGACATCATCTAAGTAGTGATATAAGTACTCGAATTTGATGTCGGAGAAAACCCTATCTAGTAGCCTAGTGAGCACAGCTGCTCCCGTAGGGAGCCCGAAAGGCACGCGGTTGTATTCATATAAATTCCAGTCCGTGGCAAACGCTGTAAGGTGTTTAGACTCTTCGGCAAGGGGAATTTGATTATAGGCCTGATTTAAGTCCAAGATGGTGAAGAACTTGGCCTTACGAAACCATGAAAAACAAGAATGAAGGTCAGGAAGGGGCACAGATTGCAACACCACCTTCCGATTGAGAGCCCTGTAATCAATGACATGCCTGAAGCCTCCTTGGGGTTTCGGGACTAGAAAAATAGGCGATGAATACGCCGACTTAGAGGGCCTAATAATACCATCCTTCAACATCTGATCGATAATTTCTTTCAGAGCCTTCATTTTAGGTGGAGATAGCCTATAAGGTGGAAAACGGACAGGAATCGAATCCGTGACCTCAATTTTGTATTCAATAAGGTCAGTAACACCAAGAGTATCAGAGAACACCTCGGGAAACGACTGACACAGTTTGCGAATACTATCAGCCTGCTCCTCAGGTAGATGTCTAAGGTCTAACAACATCTCATCCTGGGTAGGCGAAATAGAAGAACATGACACAGAATTACACTTTAATAGTGGTATTTTACAACTAGAAGCAAATTTGAATGTGCACGACTTACTCTGAAGATCGAGCACAAGACCAGTGTGAGAAATAAAGTCCGCTCCCAGTATGATGGGGCAAGACAAGTGCTTAGCCACAAACAATTTAATTTTCCATGTAAATTTAAAAATACGAATTTTGACCAGTACGGAACCTAGAATTTCTAATGGAGATGAATTAGCCGAAACGTATTGAATAGGAGATGAGACGTAGTCAGGTAGTTTACAAACAGCTTTCAATTTAGAATACCATTCAGCCGAAATAATCGAACAAACACTGCCTGAATCTAAGAGAGCTGTTATAGGCTCGTTATTTAACTCAATCTTAAGAAAAGGAACAGGTGCGGGGGTATCCGCCACAATCCTAAGACACTCTTTGGGGCATTCAAGAGATGTATTCGAAGACTTATCGTTCCCTGAATTCTCGACCTTTTTGCCAGGGGCTGAGCCTTGGGAAGCAGAATTAGTTGACTCAGCCGCCGCCACTAGTCACTTTTGATTGTTGTTGGAAGTTACACCAGAAGTTGAGCAGGAGGGGGTGCTATTCGAATTGGGACAATTCTTTGCGATATGTGAGAAAGCCCCACATTTAAAACAGCCTTGTGATGAACCCGCTCCATTATTTGCCCTACTAGACTTGATCAGAGGACACTTGTTGCGCAGATGGTCAGGCGACCCGCAAGCATAACATTTACGGGGATTGACTGGTCGGCGAGGTGGAGGCCGAGTGTTACTAAAGGAAGGCGGGGGTTCTTTCGCGACACGCAAAGAATCGGCGTATCTAACTCCTTCCGCTGAGACGGCCAATGCTTCAAGTTCAGAGAAGGTTTGCGGACACGCCGCGAAACACAAACATGACCTATAGGGAGGTGAAATTCCCTCTACAATAGCCTGTACAATCTGATCTTCAGGAAAATGAAGGGCAAACACCCTAGTATAAAACTTAATGTCCTGTATGAAATCAGCCAAGTTTTCATCCAAGTGCTGTACACGATAATAGTACTTCTGAATAAGGGAGGACCTGGCCCTAGCAGGGATGAAGTTAGCTAGCAAGTGGGCATGGAAATCCTCAATAGATGATTGCTCGGCAATGGCTCTTACGATTTTATCAGAGAGAATACCAATAGCATACGGATAGATAATTTGCAAGATTTGACATGGAGAAAGAGAAAAAACAAGGGCATGATCCTGAAATTCCACTAGAAATCTTAAAAATGAAATTACGTCACTGGTGGTATTAACGGAAAACTTAGAAATACCTCTGAGCAACATTGCCAATGGATGAGGCAAGCTACTAAACCCGGGTGACATAGTAGGTAAAGGTTTCAATGGCAAGGAAGTTAATTCAGAACGGATGTTACTCAGCGATGCACGGCGTTCAGACTCGTTGTCCAATGGGGCAGAGATAGTTTGAGCAGCGATGGTTTTCCTATTTACTTCTCCCTTAGCAGGTTCTTCCTCGCTACCTACATTCACTATGGTGGGCTGATCAGATTTGGGAGGAACTTCCCCAGTTAACAATTGAGTGACCTTACTAGATAATTCGGAAATATTTTCCAGGAGCGTACTAGCTTCCTTCCTCTGAACGTCATTCAGTTTTAGAGACAACAGATCGTTAACCCTATTCGAAAAATGATATAGCCTGCCTTGCACACGCTTAATTTGATTAGGAGACGGATCATTTTCATCAAAAAAACTAATTACAGAAGCTAGCCCAGTAATATTCTCCGTGATCGTGGAAAGAGAGTCGTCAATTTCTTTCTCTCCCAAATTGGGGATGGAAATGGGCAAATCAAGGGACTCTCTAAGCTTGTTAGTGTCTATTGCAACCGTGCCTCCAGATTGCACATTTCTGATAGTTAATTCATAGATCAACTCCTCCTTGCGCAAATAGTTAAGAAGGAGAACATCGCGAGGGCCGGGCATGATGACAGACCAATTTTGAAAAGGTCAAAAAATTCCAGCAACTGAGAAAATGGTTAGAGTTCGGATCAAAACAATGTATAGCCGTCAAAAGGGGCTAAATTGAGACCCATTCAGCCACGCTCTGCTACCACTTGTTACCGTGTTTTGGTGGTAGTTATGCATGAAAGAAGGTGCGGGGTGGTGAACGGGTCTCAAGCTACTAAAGTGAAATTAATTTTAAAATTTAACAAGGTTATATTTTCTTTTCAAAATTAGGTAACAACAAATAGAACAGGTACTTAGTAGCCGAAACACGATTGACAAATACATTTACATAGGTACCCCATTTGGGGCTTCAAAAGTCAGAAACATAATTCTTGAGCAATGAGCCCAACCTTACAATGAACACCATACAACAAAGGGGCCGAAAACCCCCAAACATGCCAGAAACATCTGCTTCCAATTACATCCAAAAGCCTCCTTGAGGCAGAAACACAATTTTCAAAAAGGGCAACTTCCCCCTAAAATACAAGCCTATCATAGGCCACTCCGAACTCCACCTTTAAGCCGTCCTCAAAGGACATATACACAGGGGCAAAATACCCAACCTACTGAGGTCTGTTAAATAACAAGAAGATTAATACATGACCTCTAAAATACAATTTGAGAGGAGGCGAACTTGCACTCCTAATACACTTTGCTTAAGACCTACTTGGCACTAGGCCGTTAATACAAGGGCTAATCCCATACTACAGAGGTGACTTAATAGCAATTTACATTACATTACGGAAGAATTGGTTGAGAAAAATAAGTTCACCTCAGGACGATGTGAGTGGGAGCTCGAGAGGGTTAAGCACTCTCTATCCCGATATGTCGTTTTGAAAGAGAATATATGAAAAGAGTAGTTACATTTTAGGAAAAGGTTACATGGTTGAACGCTCAGAACCCGCCCCGAAAGTTAAACTGCTGAGCTAGCAAAGAAAGAAGTTATTAATCGGCCATTACCTTGTGTTGAACGGCTGGAGAAGAAAGAGGCGCTTCCCGCCCCCTGCTATGTACTTAACACACTGAAAGATGGAACACAAGTGGCCCGGAGACCCGAAAATCAGCAGTTTATATCCTCTCGCGGAAGGTTCTAGGCGTTAGGGGAAAGAAAACACCCTCCCACAAACTCTTTATTGGGTAGGACCCCGCAACAGATTCAAGTTGGGGGAAGATACACCAGATTGGTCAGAAATTAATAGAAGAAATTCGAGATTGGATACATTCATAACAAGGGGAAGAAAGGGGTAAATATTGCCAACTTAAACAATGACAGAAAGAAATTTAACAAAGAACAAACTCTTGAAATTAAATTTTCTCCAAAAAAAAATAGTTCTTTGACTCCGCACTAGGTTGCACTATTGTAGATCTTCAGTAGTGTCCTCTAGAAGAGAAAGTTCACACTTCTTACTTCAAGCGAAACAAAAACACCTCAAAAGTGACACAGTTCTAAAACTCCAAAATTTACAGGTAGTGACATCTTCTGAGAAGGTAGAAAATTAATACCGTCAATAAAGTTCAGACTTCCTCCAGCAGAGGAGTTTTAACTGGCGCGCATTTAAATTAGCGGCGTGGAGGTGTACCACCCGGTACAATTATTATTATTATTATTATCATCATTAATTGACCTGATTCATTAAATTTTATATTCTGATTTTCTTCATTTAGACTGTAATATAATTAGGTATCAGGCATATTATGTCATTTAATCATAGGATAAAGGAATTTTGTTTGTAATTATTCTGTACATAAATAAGTGAGTTTTTTTTATTTGAAATTATCATGCTGTGACTTGTAGCTGTGGGTAGGTGAGCTGACAGGATATTTTGCAACCAAGGCTATGTTTAACTGAGGTGGTATTAGGCAAGCAAATTTTCCGCTGACACATCCAAGGTGGTGACAGTTTATACACGTGGGGAAGCTAGTTAAACGCAGACTACTTTTGTATAGTGCGTGGCCATGTGGTTTTGATAGTGTGTCCGTATTCGCCAGCTACCGTATGTTGGTGTGGAAGGGATGACCAGATAGTAGGGAGATGAGTGGTCATCACAAGTTTATAAAAGTTGAGGTAAGAATAGTTGGCCCGTCTAAGAGTGGTGATCAGAGCTAAGAAGTGGTCTAAGTGTTCTAAGTGTGCTAAGAGGTGTTTAAAGGGATGGTCTAAGAATCATCGAAGAGGTGTCAGAGTAGTGGTCTGATCCGAGTAGAAACTTGTACTGGACTGATAGTGGAGCAGCAGATAGAACTAGCAATGGAAATGTATATATCGAATTTAACCGATATATGCAGTTAACAGTGTCATGGTACTTCGAATTCGTTATTGAATTCTACTATGCAATTTGGGAACTTTGTTCGAGATTTGAATCTAACGTAGACACATCTAACATCGCATAGAACTGTTGTATTTATTTCAACAGTCTCTATAGTAGCTATCAGGATGTGTGAAACTAGATAGTATGCCTGGATATTACAGGTTCTTTCAGTTAAGTTTTCCAATTTCTAATAATAAATATTGAGTGGATGTAATTGCATTGGAGCTTACTACACTCGGACAGGGAATGTAGGTCAACTCCAGGTTACATAAGAAGTTAAGATAACAGCAGACAGGATTTTCAAGTTCAACAGTCGTGTGTGCAGACATCCAGTAATTACAGCATCAGACATGTTATGCATTAACAACATGAAGAAGAATGTAATCAGCAGCGATATCATATTTCATTTCAAGTTTATGCCAATAGCTTTTCTTTATTTAGATTAAATTTTCTGCATATGTAACAACAAATCTCACAGGGTATATTTTTAGTGTTAAATTGAAGTACAGCAATCCTAGTTCATTGTGACTAGTCATTAATTCAGTTTTCTTTTAATAATAATAATAATAATAATAATAATAATAATAATAATAATAATAATAAGTGATTCTATTTCCAAGTACAATCCTCATTTGTGGAAATGCAACCGTAATCTACAATTGTCCTAATCCATATTCGTGTATATTGCCAGATGTGTGAGTTTATCACCTCACACCTTGAGAATAATTGAGATAAGAGGCATGCTGTCCGAATTTTGTTGCTTATTATAGCAACTGGTGTTCAGCCAATTTAAAGTATATTGTGTGAAGGAAGTAATAGTAAGTGTAGTGGTAGGAGTAGTCACACTGTCCATTCATAAAATTGCCGATCCCACAGGAAATAGTTGAAAGATGTGCAGTGATAAAATAGCTTAATAATGTATTCGGAGAACACATGCTCAGTGAGAAAAATGACCGAGTCACTTGGTGCTTTAGTGAACAAGGACTTCACAACAAAACTCCCCAGAAGTGCATTAGGCTGAATGGTTATGGTTGAAAACTTGTCAGCGAGATACAGGGAGTAACATAGGTTTCGGAACTTCCCATGAGGGGCTAAAGCAATTTGCTTAGATATTTTGACAGGCATACATCGCACTATCGGTCTGAGGCATCCTCTTTATGGACTTTGGCTAGTCCATATAATATTGGTGGCACTACATCTCAGGAGCATGTGAGAAGTAGTACAGCTCTTCTTCAGTGAATTCCTCTTCACTATCTGTTCTGTCATCACAATATTTTTTAGAAATGTAACATTCTGTTTTGTAACCAGAATTTTCAATGATAACCTTACTTGAATGATTAGAAAACAGGTTGTAGGTTTTCATTTTCAATCTTACTTAACTTCACAAAGGAAAATGTAATGTCCTATTCAATATTCTATGTCCTGGACATTAAATTTTCCTTTGTAAGGTGAAAACTGTCAATACGGAATGATTCTAATATCTTGTAACCTTATTTGAGCTTGTTGAATGTACACTGACTGACAGTGACAATGCAACACCAAGGAGGAGTTGTTCGAAAGGGATGAAAGTTGGGGAAAAAACAGAGATGGCACGGACGAATAATTGATGTTTATTTCAAACCGATATGCAGGTTACACAATGCGCACGGCATCGACTCAGTAGGATGTAGGACCACCGCGAGCGGCGATGCACGCAGAAACACGTCGAGGTACAGAGTCAATAAGAGTGCGGATGGTGTCCTGAGGGATGGTTCTCCATTCTCTGTCAACCATTTGCCACAGTTGGTCGTCCGTACGAGGCTGGGGCAGAGTTTGCAAACGGCGTCCAATGAGATCCCACACGTGTTCGATTGGTGAGAGATCCGGAGAGTACGCTGGCCACGGAAGCATCTGTACACCTCGTAGAGCCTGTTGTGAGATGCGAGCAGTGTGTGGGCGGGCATTATCTTGCTGAAACAGAGCATTGGGCAGCCCCTGAAGGTACAGGAGTGCCACCGGCGGCAGCATATGCTGCACGTAGCGGTGGGCATTTAACGTGCCTTGAATACGCACTAGAGGTGACGTGGAATCATACGCAATAGCGCCCCAAACCATGATGCCGCGTTGTCTAGCGGTAGGGCGCTCCACAGTTACTGCCGGATTTGACCTTTCTCCACGCCGACGCCACACTCGTCTGCGGTGACGATCACTGACAGAACAGAAGCGTGACTCATCGGAGAACACGATGTTCCGCCATTCCCTCATCCAAGTCGCTCTACCCCGGCACCATGCCAGGCGTGCACGTCTATGCTGTGGAGTCAATGGTAGTCTTCTGAGCGGACGCCGGGAGTGCAGGCCTCCTTCAACCAATCGACGGGAAATTGTTCTGGTCGATATTGGAACAGCCAGGGTGTCTTGCACATGCTGAGGAATGGCGGTTGACGTGCGTGCGGGGCTGCCACCGCTTGGCGCCGGATGCGCCGATCCTCGCGTGCTGACGTCACTCGGGCTGCGCCTGGACCCCTCGCTCGTGCCACATGTCCCTCCGCCAACCATCTTCGCCACAGGTGCTGCACCGTGGACACATCCCTATGGGTATCGGCTGCGATTTGACGAAGCGACCAACCTGCCCTTCTCAGCCCGATCACCATACCCCTCGTAAAGTCGTCTGTCTGCTGGAAATGCCTCCGTTGATGGCGGCCTGGCATTCTTAGCTATACACGTGTCCTGTGGCACACGACAACACGTTCTACAATGACTGTCGGCTGAGAAATCACGGTACGAAGTGGGCCATTCGCCAACGCCGTGTCCCATTTATCGTTCGCTACGTGCGCAGCACAGCGGCGCATTTCACATCATGAGCATACCTCAGTAACGTCAGTCTACCCTGCAATTGGCATAAAGTTCTGACCACTCCTTCTTGGTGTTGCATTTGCTCTGTCAGTCAGTGTAGTTTTAGCTACACCGCATGTTTCTGAAGACAGTTTGTTAAAATTTCATGCATCAATGAAAGTGAATGTTCCAAGAAATTATTTCAAACTTCCAGCGGTATTATAATAGGTATTTTGGAGAAACAGTTATGAATATACTGCATCTTTCCTTGGATACCGATTTTAGCAAAACATCCTGCTGCTTCCGTCTTTAAGGAATACAAAAATGTTTTCACTTCACTGAAATGTTCCACGTAGTATGACACAGCCTGTAACCACAAACCCCACAAAGTTGAAACTGGGTGAAGTAGGAAAGACAGTTTGGAAAGAGTTCAAGTTTTTTGAATTCTATTTGGTGCCTTACAGTCACGTTCATGCTAGGAACAAGAAGAGCCCTGTCTTTATATTGGCTTCTAGCACTTTCTGTGACACGTTGTAGATATGTGAGCATACCTGCCAACTTTCCCGATTTAGGCGGGAGACTCCCGATTTTCGACAGTTTTTCCCGCCTCCCGATTATTCTAATATTTCTCCCGATTTTAACTTATTTTAGTGAACTTTGAACATTTGTTTTCAAATCCCACCATTTCAGCTTTGTAAGCAAGTGGCCGAAGTCCTTTGCTCATTGGCCTCTTTGAAATAAAAAATTTCGACGTTTATTAATACGAGAAATGCGCACGAATGTGCGATGTTTATTGAAACCTGTGTATCGCGACGCGTATATTGACTGTCAATCTCTCGTTCTCGCGTGTTATGTTCCTGTTCGTTCGCATCAGTCTAGTCGATTCTAGAGACTAGTCGCTAGATTTGGAGTCTGTTTTAGTAATTTAGTGATAGAATTTCCTAATGATTTTAAGAGCCATTTGGAGACAATTCTGGCGAGTTTTAATTTATTACTTGATAAAAATAATATTGCGCTTCTCATAATCGCGCCGGCGCGAGATGCAGTATATTAATCTATGCATTTTCTAAGTAATGGCATCTAAGCGCATGACTGATTCACACGTCTGGAGCATGAGTTCATACTATTTTCGGTAGGCTTATCAGAGACGATTATCTCGCTCACATACTTCCTGTGAGCCTCATATAACAACAGTCGTGTTTTGAGACAATAAGTGTTATAATATACGGTACCATAGTACTCCTGTATTGCGTAAGATATGTAGAATAACCAGTTTTGAGCAATTGTGTCTCCTGATTCCTCCCGATTTTTCCTGATTTTCATCTCTAAATCTCCTGATTTTTGGCTTTGTAAAGTTGGCAGGTATGTGTGAGCAAGGCAGGTGAGGTAAACTAATTTAGGGTAAAGAACTTCAATCCAGCTCCAATACATAGAGCAGCATTGTTGAGAAATAACAGTACATTGTCATACCATACCCCTTGTGGTCACACGTAAGTTAACAAGTCATTTAAAATTTTTGCAATGGTTGAATGATTTATTCGGTCAAGTATTTGTATATTAAGAAGTTATCTGCTGCTTCCTTCTGTAGCACTAACTACAGCTACAGTACTGTACATGCACTGTTCTGATGGATCTGCAGTTTCATCAATAGAAATCCATATGTTTTTGTGCTTCAGTTCATCTCAAATATTATAAATTACTTCTTGAAAGCACTGTGAAGTAAATTTTTTGTACACTGTACATTTGTTTGGCACCCTTCTATTAATGTATTTTTCTAAAAATTTCCGAAGCTGCCCATAATTTAATTTCCACAATGAAATGTTGGAACTCACTAATACCACAGTCTAATATATACAATTGCAAAGCTCTAATAAGAGGAAGGTTCATCCACTTGATAGCTGGAGCGACACTAGCACCTCTAGCGGCGAGGTAGAGGCAACTTGCTAGCAGACAACAGGGAACGTATTACCACTACAGTCTAAAATGGTCATAACTTCTGAATCATTCATGCAAATAATGTCCTGACAAGGTTATTGTGATCCTTACGAGATAGTGGAGGAGGTCAAACGAGTTATTTCGATGAGGAGTTCGAGGATAATATCAAAATATTTATTTAATCTTAAGGAGTTATGTTTTTTTACCGCGGACTATAACATAAAATCGCTTCTTTTTTTTTTTTTTTTTTTTTTTTTTTTTTTTTTTTTTTTTTTTTTTTTTGCTAGTTGTTTTACGTCGCACCGACACAGATAGGTCTTGCGGCGACGATGGGACAGGAAAGGACTAGGAGTGGGAAGGAAGCGGCTGTGGCCTTAATTAAGGTACAGCCCCAGCATTTGCCTGGTGTGAAAATGGGAAACCACGGAAAACCATTTTCAGGGCTGCCGACAGTGTGGTTCGAACCTACTATCTCCCGAATACTGGATACTGGCCGCACTTAAGCGACTGCAGCTATCGAGCTCGGTAAAATTGCTTCTAGAGGGCATCCGGTTCGAAATAGGTATATACCATCGCTGACTTTTTTGTAGAGGGTTTTATGCTCTACATTTCGTACGCTTACACTTGGGGTCCATCGTTGACGGTTCAGGCAGCCAAGAAAGCAAGTGACCAACCATGTTAGAGCGCTGGCCTTCTTAGCCCAACTTGGCAGGTTCGATGTCGGTCGGTCGCTTGCTTCCTTGGCATACGCTGCGTGAACCGTCAACGATAGACCCCAAGTGTAAGCGTACGAAATGTAGAGCATAAAACCCTCTACAAAAAAGTCAGCGATGGTATATACCTATTTCGAACCGGTTGCCCTCTAGAAGCGATTTTATGTTATAGTCCGCGGTAAAGAAAAATAACTCCTTAAGATTAAATAAATATTTTGATATTATCCTCGAACTCCTCATTGAAATAACTTATTTGACCTCCTCCACTAATTCATAAGGATTACAATAACTTTGTCAGGACATTATTTGCATGAATGGTTCGGAAGTTACGACCATTTTAGACTGTAGTGGTAATTCGTTCCCTGTTGTCTGCTAGCAAGTTGCCTCTACCTTGCCACTTGGAGCGCTGTAGTCACAGTGGATGAAAAACATCATCAGAGCTTCGCGACTGTGTATATTAGACTGCTAATACTAAACGCAAGTCTTTGAAGAATGTATCACTTGAATTCGATTATTCACCTTGTAATTAGTTGTTGATTTAACTTAGATTTATTCTTAAGCTTCTCCTTATGCTGTGCTGTATTAATATGCTGCACAATGTCGTATTTTTTTCTTTGCAGAAACACTTTTCACACACCAAAAAAAAAAAAATTGACCATTCTCACTGAAAATATCACTACCAAACTCATTTATGTATTTGCTTAATAGTACTAATTGTGAGTTTTTTGTAGGTGGCATTCCTTTGCACCGATAACACATATTGCTGAACCAACACATGATGCACAACTAACACACTGCAGACTTGCAGTTGGGAACTCTGGGATTCACCAAGCACGTGACAATATACCATTGAAGCTTATTCACAGAAGAGGCTCAGCGGGGTATCTCCTAATTTTAACTATGCCATATTATTTCATATCATCTTCTACACTCTCGCCCTAGCTTTGCTTTCTAAAGCATTTGACTGAAATTACTTTTCTACTAGCTGATATAAATGAAATTGGGACTGATAAATGTCGGTTAGGAATAAAATATGCAATTTTAAAAATGTGACTTGTGGGCAAAATATGTTATTTAAACTAAAAATAATCAAATAAGCAAGCAAAACTGCTTTCCTGCAATATAAGCATTTATAAGCACTATTGAACATGGTGTGTTTAATGAACTGAGATTTATTCTTAACCTTCTCCTTTTTCTGTGCTGTATTAATATGCCTTGCTGTATTACTTAGATTTATAAGTTCAGAAAAGAATATGCATTTTGGTTAGAAATCCAGGCTCTACTTATCACTGAGATACCAAATCTAGAGTTGTATTTGAAAGGTAATTCTGCACATGTGATATCATCTCATCTTTGAACTTTTTGTACGATTTGTATGAAGTAGGAAAATTTTGCTGTATTTTAATTGTGGTGTAAACATTAACATTTTCTGTCCTGCTCCGTTTTTACAGGTGATGAATGTAGATGACCATGGAAATCGACTGAATCCTGGTCGGCTAGAGATTACCGATACTGATCTGGTCTTGTATCAACGTCGCAAGCCACCAGTGAAATGGCCTTTGCGGTGTCTAAGGCGATATGGATTCGATGCCGAACTCTTCAGTTTTGAATCTGGTCGTCGTTGCCCCACTGGTCCTGGTATATATGCATTCCGCTGTCAGCGTGCAGAACAATTATTCAACCTTTTGCAAGCTCATATCCAGGTTCGCAACAATGCCGGTGAAGATGCGATCTCCCGTGATTTCCCCGTGCCATCTAACCCTGGGCCTGCAGTCCCGTCGAGAGTGAGTGCATCAGGTGAATCGAACTATCTGGACCCAATACCTGTACGTGCAGTCATTCGTAATAATGTTCCTACCAGCTTACGATCGTTGTCTCAAAATGGAGGAGGTTCAGCAAGATTAGACAGTGTTGGCAGCAGTAGTAATGGTCCCTTGAGCCCTCTTGGTACAGCTTCTCCCTCACCTCCTCCAGTTCCTTTACCGAACCCTGTGCCCTCCAGTAACCCCAGTGTTTACTATGCTAATGAAGAACTATTTTTGACGAGTGGTGCTCCTATGGAAATGAGTGAAAATAACAACTTGAAACCTGTTCGTCAGTCATTTCCTGTTAGTGTCGCTGGTACAGTTGCTGACATTACTGGAGAAAAACCTATTTCTCGTCTCAGTATTGGTAGTGGGGATGGTGTTTCATTACCCATTCCCAATGATGTGGCATCTGTTCGTCCTGCAGCCTTCACATCAGCTTCATACGTTAATGTTGATCTCAACAGCAGTCCGTTATCCCCACCTTACCATGCAGACAGTGATGGAAGCTATGCCATGCTAGAACTGACAGCTGAACAGCAGCAAGGGCATTTGTACATGAACATCATACCTGGTCGTGAAAATGGCATGGTAGCCACTTCAGATCCCCTTCCCACTCTGGGTCGGATGAAATCCTGTCCTGGAGGAGTGCAACCTTCTCAATATGACTGGGAGAAAGAAGAAGCTTGGCACTGCTATGCAAATCTGGAACCGGGAGAAATCGAGGTGCCTCGTAGCTACCTTCCAAAGCGACACTCGGGTCCATCAATCATGCAGCAAGTTTCCCATTCACAGCAAAGTGTTTTGACTCCCCCTCCCAATCAGCTGCGTCAAGTGAATTATATAGTATTGGACCTGGATCAAAGTAAATCAGACTCTGTATCCACGAGTATCAACGGTCCTTCACACCAGCAACCAACATCTCCCCTGGGCTCAGTTTCCCCTTCTTCGCTTGTTCCCCCTCCTGACTCACCCCATAGGGCATCCGAAGGTTATGCCACAATTGATTTCAATAAAACTGTTGCACTTTCTCACTCTGTCAATCCCAGTATGGATAATGATAGTGAAGGATCCCGTAAGACTAGGCATAATTCAACCATCAATGACTTGATTGCACCACCCACAAGACACAGTTCATCAGAGTGAACAAACGGCTCAACTAGATGTTACTTGGAATACTCACCAAAATTGAATAAGGATATATCTATTGCTACTTTATTTTTTTAACTGCCTGATTATATCATATGTAAAAGGTAAATAGAAGGGTAAAAGAGATTGTCCCAAATTTTAGAAGACTACACCCATTGAGTTTGGTGGAAATATCTTCCATCTTTGCTGAGTAAGAGCATCAATTAAGATCGCTTGAGGGTGATGTATTTTTGTACATTGCTGTGGTGGTGGTTTTTTTACTGCAGCTGTGAAAATAATGTACTGAGTCTTCTGTTTTTCTTGTTGGGGTACTCTTGAGTTGTATTGAAGGTCTGTCATCTTGGATAGCACACTTTCCCCATACCGTTATCCTAGCGATCCGGTCTTTTGTTTGCATATTAATTGTGTTGCTAGTCTTAATCTTGTCCATACAACTGTTCCATAAAATCTACATATTTCTCATTTAATTTTAAAAAGGCTGTTTTTAAATTAAGTACTTGTATGTCGTGGTCTTCATTGTGATCTGTCTTGTAATAGATACTGCGCTCCATATTTAACTGTAACTCTGCAGCATTCTTGATATGAGTGATGTTGCTCCCCCACCTCCTCTCTCTTTAATGGCACAGTATTGTAGAATGTGCACTGGAAACAACTACTACTAGATTGGTTTTCATATCACAGGTGAATAGGACATGATAGCCGAGTGGCATAATCACTAGCTTCTCACCCAGGCAGGTGATGACAGATCAAAATCTGGCCTATGCACGTGAAATTTTTAAAATGAAAGGTCACGTCCCTTAGTTTGGATCCCAAATTGGAAATTTCGTGGCTAAGATCACGATATCAGCAGTCACATAAAACTAACCACCTGCTTTATATCATAGTGAAACTTCACTTAAATGTTTTTAAAAGGGGCCAATGAACTTTTTGACATGCATAGAAAGTAAAAATTACAAGAAAACGTGAATGGTTAATATAGGCCTAAGCAATAACAAACGAACATTTCATGAACAAAAATAAAATGAAAAAAGATCAACCTAAAATATTGTTAAAATACATCGTTGCCTGGGGTGCCTCTTTTCTTAGAATGTTATATTAGACTACTTATTCCACAAGGAACCTAGTTCATAAAACACTCCATTGAATTTAACATGGGAACAACACGACTTTTAACATACTGTTTAACTTTCTGAAAAGCATCAACTGCCTCACTAAAAGTATAGGTACCGAGCTCGATAGCTGCAGTCGCTTAAGTGCGGCCAGTATCCAGTATTCGGGAGATAGTAGGTTCGAACCCCACTGTCGGCAGCCCTGAAAATGGTTTTCCGTGGTTTCCCATTTTCACACCAGGCAAATGCTGGGGCTGTACCTTAATTAAGGCCACGGCCGCTTCCTTCCCACTCCTAGCCCTTTCCTGTCCCATCGTCGCCGTAAGACCTATCTGTGTCGGTGCGACGTAAAACAACTAGCAAAAAAAAAAAAAAAGTATAGGAATGTTCAGGAATGACTGTCCATTGTCAGCTGCTCCATCACTTACACAGTCTTCATCTGATTTAAGTTCTTCCCACCGAGTGAGTCGGCAGCATGATTAGGGTTGTGTAGCTGTGAACTTGCATTCAGAAGATGGTGGGTTTGAATCTTTTTTTTTTTTTTTTCTGCTAGGGGCTTTACGTCGCACCGACACAGATAGGTCTTATGGCGACGATGGGATAGGAAAAGCCTAGGAGTTGGAAGGAAGCAGCCGTGGCCTTAATTAAGGTACAGCCCCAGCATTTGCCTGGTGTGAAAATGGGAAACCACGGAAAACCATTTTCAGGGCTGCCGATAGTGGGATTCGAACCTACTATCTCCCGGATGCAAGTTCACAGCCGCGCGCCTCTACACGCACGGCCAACTCGCCCGGTGGGTTTGAATCCTACTGTCAACAGCTCTGAAAATGGTTTTCTGTGATTCCCCATTTTCACACCAGGCAAATGTTAGGGTTGTACATTAAGCAAGGCCTCGGTCACTACGTTCCCAATCCTCGCCCTTTCCCATTCTTGAGTTGCCGAAAAACTTTGATGTGTTAGTGCAATATTAAAACCACTAGCAAAATAAAAAGTAAGAAAGAAAAAAGACAAATTCTTCACCACCCGTCTGAATCTTGGCCTTCTAGATGGGGGACGCTACCATTAGATAGTTCATTAGTTCTTGCATAGGCTGAGTGGAACTCGAACAAGCCCTGAGCTCCAGGTAAAAATTCTTCATCTGACTGGGAATCAGACCTTGGGCCTCCAGGTAAAAGGCAGGCTTGCTGCTCCTAGGCTACAGGGCTGGCGAACAAAGTTATACGGCAGTATCATTAATAAACATTGGCTGCGCAGTTACATTGTCTTTATCTCAACATTTATGTAGTTGTAGAATTTCTCTTGGTCTGCTGTTGATTCCCACTCTTGATCCGAAACATGTATGTTGTGACAATTATCTCAACATTTATGTTTTCGTGGAATTTCTCTTGGTCTGCTGTTGATTCCCACTCTTGATCTGAATCTTGAATGTTGTGACAATAATTGAATCCACATCATCATTACTATCCAAACTAGTTTTATGATTACTAATTGTCCCTTTCAACGATTTGTGCAATGCTGGTGTGGTGTAATGCATAACCTACCTATCACATGCGTGCACTTTACATAGATTATAAATGGGCACAGTGAAATATATAGGGTATCTGCCATTTCTGAAGGTGAGATATGAGCATTAAAAGACGTGTAAAATAGAGAAAAAAATAGGAAAATCTTTTCCTTTTCCACTGGGGCTTAATAAATAACAACAGTGTATTAAAAGGTATGTAAAACACATGGCAATAAATATAAAAACATTTGCACTGGGGTCCATAAAGGTATCAGCACATTATCTTTCTAAAACAAACGTCAGCTGAAGCCTTATATTGTGGACCAGTGGGCTAATAAACATTGTTTTCTGGTCACACTTTTTGACCAAGAATTATTTGGAGATTGAATTCTGTCACGTGAAAGAGAATGGCCTTGACTGTCTTCTTGAATGCGATAACACTTTGATCAATTCAAGTTGAAACTCGAAGGTGCAAGTTTCAGCATACGGGCCACTGTCGAAAGATGTGGATGCCTGTCCACTTCCTGGATTTTGTCTTCATTAGTAAGCGATTTCACGACTTGTTCAGTGTCCATAACTGGGCAACCACAAGACAAATATCCACTATGCTAGTCCACTTTACATGATTATGGTCCTAATCCGTAAGCGGTCTACCACGCGACAAATATTCGCTACACTTCACTGTATCAATCAACACAGGAAAACTTCTGAATGGAATTTATCATATGATGAATGTATGTACATATATATAGTTTCAGGATAAATGTGCGTAGTCACAGATCCGTACAATATTACAACTCTAGGTCTAGTTTTTGACCCAATCAACTGCTTCATCCGATGTGCGGTGAATGTCCAATAGCTTTCCTTTGAAAGCTCGAATTGGGCAATCAGCAACAATGTGGTGGACTGTCTGGGAAAGGGCACCACAATTACAATTTGCAGAGCTAGTCCAACCCCATTTGCTCAATAGATAACCACATTTGCCTTGTCCAGTTCCTATCCGATTGATGATTCTCCAGTCGGCTTGGAAGATCAAATCCTTGTACACGTTTAGAAGGGTTCTACGTTGCTTCACGTCTGTAGGTTTAACCACCACACTGCCCTACATGTGTCCCCCAGGTAGTGTTAAGAAAGCAACAGTGATAAGATGAAACCGAACTGTCGGAAACGACATCTCTATCAAAGTATTATCAAAGAGCGAACAAGAAGGAGACATTTAAAAGTGATCCATTTGGATAAATTTCAATACATTGTTGAAAGAAAATAATGTAGTAATATTTCATTTTACAGGTTGAGATGAAATAGGTTACATAAATGCTTGCACATTAGCAATACAGACTTCATTCATTTTTAAAAAATTACAAATTCTTATCTGCTTTCCATCCCTTGTTTGGATATATCTGATGGCTTGTTGCATTAGCATTTTGCAATAGTGCAACTTGGGTTCTGAATGGCACTCAAGTCTAGAAGCTGAAATTCATTGGTATGATTGGAAGAGAAAAACGATGCTTTCAATTTTGTATTTTGTAGGAAGAGTTCTAGAATTTGCTCCAAAATCAACAAACCTGGTCGAAGACCAAAAACTGTTCAAGATGATGATGTTGGTGGTGATGATGATGATTTCTAGCATGTATGGATGTATGTGAGAGCAATTTCTCTCTGCCATCACTGTTTGTGCAGAAGAGTACATTCACTATTTCTCTTTAGCACTGAAATCCAGGGGAAAATTCCTGACCTGACTGGGAATCAAACCTCAGGCCTCCATGTAAATGGCTGGCTTGCTACTCCTAGACTGCGGGCCTAGAAATGTTGTTTGGAGCCTTTCTGTTACAGTGGTGGGGGTGATTACTCTTTTAAGAGGAGTACAGAGTAGGCATTCATTCCCCTTTTAACTCTAATCAGAAGTGAAAAAAAGAAAGAGGTCTGACTCTTCAAAGAATGAAGGTATTGCCAAGAGAAGGAGGGAGGCAAGAAAGACATGAAAATGAAAGACTCCTTCAGTCTTAACAAACATAATACCGTCTGCATCAGAAGAGCTGATCGGGAAAAGTCGGATAGAAAGATGAAATTGAGGAGTCTGGCACAAGTAAGTGGATGTCATGCCAGACTCAGCTAGGAGTCCTGTGGTTGTTGTCAATCCATACTCCTAGCAAATTACTCCTTTTGTCTCCTCTGACAGAAAGCAATGAATCCATTGATGTATTCTGCACCCTCCACTCACGGCTGCTAATTTGGCATCTTTTTCACATGGAATCTATAAGATGGTATCTATTTTTTCTACCATTAAACTTCGGAATGGCACAGGATCCAAGATGATGATGATGATTAAAGGGCATTAACTTACTGGACATTAACCCAACAAAGAAAAGCATTAATATTTCACAAAAACCATTAGTTGAATTACATAATCCTTGCACAGAAAGACATTTTTGTGACCATATTCGTAATCTCCTCATATCCTATGCTAAATGTTCTTTCAGTATCTGGCAACTCAGGCCGTTCAAACTGGAAATAGAGAGCGAAATATTATATTAGGAGTTCCTGGAGAAATTTTTGATTACTAGTCATAATGTTAATTTCTCTGATACGATGAAGGAAATTTTCTTGCAATGCAAACAAAATGGTTAGTATCCATCAAAATATAAATGAAATGTGATCAGTTGAGATTACTGTGTAAATTGGAGTTAGGTTAATAGCTAGGAAGTTATTGGTATGTTGTTTGATGCGCGTGGAACCATCACAAATTTCTCTGTGAATATTTTCAAAAGGTTTTGACTCCTTACTAATGATGGGAATAATAACAATAAGTTACTAATGTTCTTCAAGAAATGTCAACTGCGATTTTGTAAGATTCAGTCAAAATCATCCGTATAACTCAAAATTTGAATAAATAGAATCAATCGGGCAACGTTTTTAAAAATTCCAATGAAAATTAATTAAATGTATTTTCTTATTGTCCTTACGGATTAATCGGTAGGCTGAAGTTTTGTGGTTCCCCTAGTATTAAGGCAGTTATCCTAAGTGGATTTTCTCTCTCTTTACGATTGTAACATACCTCTATTTTCAATGGATTAAGCTCAGTAGATACCACAGACTTTCTGGGAGTGTCTGAGAATAGGTCACAAAACATATTGTGAATTATAACTAATGCCACTATACAGGGTTATTAACGTGACAAGATATTTTTCTCATTTGAAAGTTGGTCAAGATTGCAAACAAACAAAATGAGCTTTGAGTTTGGTTCTGTCAGGGACATTCAAAAACATTTCCAAATTTATAACATTTTACTTTCTTGTTTTTTAATCCATTTTGATGGTATTGCTTTCTTGTATGAGATGCAGTGTGTCAAAAGAACTGAAGTAGTGTACCATAAAAGTGATTCTGAGATACAAGAAGCTTTTGTGAACAAAATTCTAATCTTCAAAGTGGAAATATATTTAAATAATTTTAATGAAAGAATAAAGACACTGTCAGGCACTTTGAAGTTTTATTAAATAATTCACTTCACAATGCATTTCGAAGACTGTATTCCATTGTCAAGTGAAGAAATGGCAATGGACATTGTTTCCAAAGAACATTATACATAATATATTGTATATTGTTTTTATTCTTTCATTAAGAATTATTTCACTGTCGCAGACAAGGCCTACATCAAAACATGGTAATGTTTAAGATTAAGTTATTTTATTTTGGAGATTTTTTTGTATCACCTACTTTTGGACAGAGTACCTAACACAAGGAATTTATAGGAAAAAATTAACAGACTTTGCAGATAATACCGTTGTTACTCAAAATATATCTGGTAGATTAAACTTCCTAATGTTTATGTGAGACCACAATTTTTAAGTCAGCTAATTAGGTGTTGTGGAAGCATGTTTCCATAATTTTGTTCTGAAACCCACCTTGATCGCTAGGTTGCAAGATAGAGGTCACATTTGGTAGCAAAAAAAAAAAAAAAAAACAACCTATTTATTTCTATTCACTAGTTGCATTTCTGAAGGATAAGATGGCGCATTGTCAATCAAAACTAAAGCTCGATAAGGCTGTCCATTTTCTCTATTGAACCTTCTACGTGAGGGTCAGTCCTTAAACAGAACATAGTGCATCCAAGTTTTATTCTGATTTCTGTAATAAACTGGGAGAGTTCACATTTATGTATTTTAGGGATTGTGGCTTTGCAAATTTTCCAATTACCATGAGCGGTAATTAGTTTGTTGTCTCGACTTCGCCACAGGCAACGAGACATTCATTCGTCTTAAAGCCTGGTGCAGATGCTCTTTCAAAGCAAGACATTTAGTAGGAAGTGCTTTGAAATTAATCTCTTCAGTGTTGTACACTTGCTGTGGTAAATCGTTTTTCTGATAAAATCAGTTCGTCGAATGCACATAAATCTTCACCTGCAGTGGCAACAGCTGCTGATAATTTTTCTCTGTTTATTGTTAATTGTCGGATCCCATGATCTTTTTCCAGTAGTCTAACCAACCATTGCTAGAAATAAATGCTGATTGTGATTCATAAATCAATGTGCTGCCAATAGGAATGCCTTTTTGTGTTCTCTGAACAAACCATTAGAAAGGCATTTTGTCAATTATATCTTACACATACTCGGTGGAGTTGTAGCTGTGTTCCAGCGGAGTTCTTTTTTTCACTCTTTCATAATCATCATCATCATAATCCATTTCCCTCATCCAGCTCCCACTGGCTTGGGATATTTATGGCACCTTTCCATCTTTCTCTATTTAGCCACCATTGTTCCTCCTCAACTATGTTCCAGTCCGGGTTTCTTCTAATTATACAATTCTTGATTGTTTTCAACTATCTGAGTCTAGGTCTTTCTCTTGCCCTCCCTCCTCCTATTCGGGTCTCCATCATCCACTTCGGCATCCTTCCCTCTTCCACCCTCTTAGCATGTCCAAACCATCTAAGTTTATCCTTCTCCATTCTGTCGTAAAGCTTTCCTACTTTGATTTCTTTCCTGACATCCTCATTACTTACTCTGTACTTTCTTGCCTGTCTTATGATACTTCTTAAGAATTGCAATTCACTGGCCTGGATATTATTCTACTGTCTATTTGTCAGTGTCCAGGGCCCGCTGCATATGGCACTATTGGGCATTTGTACATCTTGTATATCATCTCTTTACATTCTTTGGTACTTCCTTCCTTTACACCAGGTTTCTTACACTCTAGTAGAATGCATTTCCCTGTTGAATCCTGTTACTGATTGGAAATATGCAAGTCTTTGAGTGGCATAAATGATTTAGGGAGGGTAAAACTGACCTAGAGAATGCTCCACATCCTAGATAACCTCAACTTCAAAGACCGAATAAGACGTCAATACAATGACGGATGTCTTTTAGAAATTGCTTTATGTCGCACCGACACAAATATGTCTTTTGGTGATGGTGGGATAGGAAAGAGGTGGGAGTGGGAAGGAAGTGACCGTGGCCTTAATTAAGGCACAGCCCCAGCATTTGCCTGTTGTGAAAATGGATGACTGTTGTCATCTCGCAGGAAGGCCGCTACATATCAGTAGCACAGATTAGGGGGATTATGACTATCCTATCGTCCAGTCTATAGAATATGCGTTTTTTTTCTCGGCTATCACAAACTTGCAGCGAAGTGCGTGCCTCATGTGATGAATGACTAACAGAAGGCTCACTGTGTAATGGCATGCCACAATAGTAAGGAAGGCTTCAGTGAGAACCAGATTTTCAGCCAAAGTCATTAAATGTGACAAAATCTGGTTCCATCATTATGATCCAGAGAAAAAACAAGAAAGTGCCCATTGGTAATATCTTTCAAGTCCAAGATGCCAAAATGGTCAAGGTTGAAGCAAGGGCAGAAAAAGTCATGAATGTTAGTCATTTTGATCAGCAAGACATTGTGTATGATCAAGCATTGAAGAATCAACGCACTAATACTCCTGATTACTGCTGTGAGGTATTGAAGGAACCCCTCAAGAGGAAACCTGCCGATAAACTATCACACTTTGTTCAGACAGGATGGATCATTCATTAGGTCAACGCACCTACTCATTGTACCATCAAAACTCAAGAAACTATCATTGCATTGGACGTTGAGGTGATGCCATACCCACGTTATTCACAGAACCTAGCACCATGTGACTTCCATGTATTTCCTACAGTGAAAAAGGAACTTTTAGGTCATCAGTTTCATAGTGATCTGGAGTTAACAATAAAATCTCGGGTGTACTCAACAGACTATCCAAAAAGGGCTTCAGGAAGCGTTTTGAACAGTGGATTGAATGCTGAAACTTTTGGGTTGTGTATGAGGGAGAGTACATTGAAAACAGTACTGATCGGCTGCAATCCTTCATCTAAAATGCATCACATGTTGACATCAATTATTCAACCTCAGAGTCTAGTTCCATGACTAAATGGTAAGCATACTGGCCTTTGGTTCAAGGGGTTCCGGTTTGATTTCCAGTAGGGTCGGGGATTGTAACCTTAAATGGTTAATTCCGATGGCTTGGAGCATTAAAAATCATCCTACCCTATCTTCACAGACACGCACAGATTGCCTATAGAAGTAAACTGAAAGGACCTCCACCAGGGCTCTGCAGAAGCCATACAACAGTACTTTTAGAAACTCTCTAATGAAGTTCCATTTTTTCTTCTTTTTGACACTGTAATCATACATCAAAACTGGTACACTGATAGCAGTGTCCAGACATATGGGGAGGACAGAGTGGTTGTGGAATGAAATTGGACTATGATAAGGAAGTGTGCTGTCGCCACCGCTATTCATAATAGTTGTAGACGAAATGTGCAAAGGAGATGAAGGTAAAATATGGGGACAGGGAGCTGAAGGTAATCCTGTTTGCAGACAGTATTGTGGTGTGGGGAGCAAAGAGAGAGAAAGTACAAGAGCAACTACTCGACATGTTGAGCAAGTTTATTGAAAATTACGGAATGAAAATCAGTGTGGTACAGAGTAAGAGATGGTGTTGACTAGATCAGAAAGGGAACAGAAAAGAATGATAAAAATAAAAGGAGAAAATCTTGAAATGGTGGAGAGCTTCAAGTACCTGAGAAGCAAACTGATGCAGGGGTGGCTGCTCTTTGTAGACTTGCTGCAACATTTCCATTGTTTTGTGATGGGGTTTTATTGAGAAGAACATAAAATCTAATTGATGCTTACTGCTGCAACTTACAAGATCCTCAAATGCAAGTACAGGCACTTTGAAATGACAAATAATTCCATTTTTTTAAATACCTCCTCCTAATTATTTATCTAAGCAGGCATGTTTTGCACTATTTAAAGGCTTCTTTTGGTACATAATTCTTTTGATCATCTGGGTATTTAATAGTATTGATTGGCTGTAAGAATATTACCCTTATGAACATGACTCTCTTTTTCCATTTATGTGGCACATGCAATATTTACCCTGCAAAATTAATTAAACTCAGCTATGGATTACTCAACAGAGATTATAATTATTGCTCTGTGTGATTAACATAGTGAGTTAGCTGTTGACTTTCCTCGTGGATGGCCAAAGTTCGATTCTAGGTCATGGCTTTCCACCTGAATGCCCGAGGTTCAATTTTAGGTCGTTCCTGGATTGGAATTTTCACGTGTTAAGGAGGGCATCCGGCCTTAAACCCTCAGCTAAAACCCATAATGAGGCAGGTGGCTCTAGCAACCCCAGAAACATCTGGGATAAGCTGAAGAAAGTTTATTATTATTATTATGTTGGGTGATTAATCAATGTACTCGGTCAGTGATCTGGATTTAGGGCTGTCGCCCAGGTGTCATATTACCTATCGATTGTTTACCTAGCCTTTTTCTTAAATGTTTTTGCAGAACTTGGAAAATTATCACACATGATAAATTATTCCAGCCCTGTACTCCTTGTCCTAAAAATGATTATTTACCCCAATTTGTCATCTTCGATTCCAACTTTATCTTCAAATTATGAGCTTTCCTACTTTTAAAAGCTCCGCTGAAGCTTATTTGTTCGGCGATCAGATACCGCCATAGTTCTAACCATAAATGATGCCAGCTAGCGATCTGCCGAAGTTCCTCCGATGACTCGGCGGGCAGCTTCCGGGAAACCAAAGCTTTTGGGTTTCGGGGGAAGTATGGTTGCAAAGCTGAAACTTAAAGGAATTGATGGAAGGGCATCACCAAGAGTGGAGCCTGCGGCTTAATTTGACTCAACACGGGAAACCTCACTAGGCCCGGAAGGATTGACAGATTGAGAGCTCTTTCTTGATTCGGTGGGTGGTGGTGCATGGCCGTTCTTAGTTGGTGGAGCGATTTGTCTGGTTAATTCCGATAACGAACGAGGCTCTAGCCTGCTAAATAGTCGCATCCGATATCCTTTCGTGTTACCGGCAACAGCACATCATCTTAGAGGGACAGGCGGCTTCTAGCCGCACGAGAACCATCTCTCCACTGACAACTCGGAACATATCACTTAGTCAAGCATCTGATTTCGTTACTCCCAAGTCTTCCTAGCCCAAAGTTTGCAACATGTTCTTGATCATAAGTTATGAATTTTTATTATGGTCCGTATTGACAATTGATCACTATCAAAGGGTAGAGAAGGGTCCACCTCTTGTATAATGTCTTATAAAACTGGGACTAGTTTCAACCCCATATATATTGGGTCATCTTCAGCCACGCTCCAGTTGGAAGACATATGTGCACATATAACCAATAATAATGTAAACACTCTTGTATATCACAATTTACAGTCTTAATTTCAAACATTGATGAAGTTCGAACAACATAGCCAAACTTGAAACTAAATGATACATCAAAACTGCTGTGGTTGATGTCAAACTATTTTGTCACTCCTACAGCAGCCAAATGTTCTTGAGTTGATCTGGGAGTTGGTATCCTTATCTGTATAGACGAGCAACTTGATTTATAATTTATGTTTGTTCAGTAGTAGGTCCTAATATGGGTATTGACTTCTGTGTAGCTTGAAGGGGAACGAATATTGAATTTTTACGACCGCATTGTAATCGAAACAGACTTTGTTAAGTACAGAACAAAAATGGCCAGCCGGACACCATCTCTTCAACACGTACTACATGACCTAATACGTTGAAAGTCTGTTTCGATTACAATGCGGTCGTGAAAATTCAATATTCATTGACATGCCCCACAACGGGTGACTTAAACGCACTCTACAGTGTGCTAGCAGCAGTGCCAGACCTGTAGCTCAGATCCTTTCAGACAGAACAAAGATGGCCTAGGCCACCATAGCTCAATTGGTAGAGCAACCGACGCGAAATCGGGAGGTTGTGGGTTCGGATCCCACTGGTTCGATTGAAGGGGAACATTTGTAATTTGAATAGGTACCGTCAAATGGGGTAATTCCGATCATTTTTTAAGGTTTTTTTCGGATACGTTCCGCGTTATTTACGTAGTACTTACCAAATTAAGTATATAAGATTAATGATTCATTAGCTTTTATTTGACGTAACAAAGAATCGTAAGTAGTTGATAATATTGAAAAAAATTTATAAAAATCGGTGATCGGTGTTACCCCATGGAGTGGGGTAATTCCGATCAGTCATTTATTTTTCTTGATTATCGGTATTTGACCGTCTTATGGGTAATACCGATCACATTTTTACTTTTTAAAAATATTTCTTAACATATAAACCTAAAACAAAGCAAATAAACAATCATTAAATCACTAGAAATAAGAAAATTGAAGTCTCTAAACACA
This sequence comes from Anabrus simplex, assembly GCF_040414725.1. Lineage (NCBI taxonomy): Eukaryota > Metazoa > Arthropoda > Insecta > Orthoptera > Tettigoniidae > Anabrus > Anabrus simplex. The sequence continues at coordinate 78,981,803 of NC_090273.1, read as the reverse complement.
TTCTATTTTCAAGCTATTTAGTAAAACTATTCGAACCAACAGTCTCTATACTTTGATCATCATCATCATTATCCTTGTCAGCTGCGTTGGTGGCCAAATCTCTCACCACGATCCCTTTGCCGGGAGGAACAGTCAAGCGCTTCGCACGGCGAACCGGTGCATTTGTACTTGCCTCTCCAACCCGGGCTCGCTCGAGATGTTGAACGAACGATGCAGTCCACGATCGTTCTCGACTGATGTCATCAGCACTGTCATCATGTGGAATCTGGCGTAGCACGTTTTCTGGACAGAAAGGAACAATACCCGTTTTTCTGAACCCAGAAATAATATTCGTTGCACAATTTACACCTATCTTATTAAATGTCTCTTTTAGAAGTTTAGGGAACTCTGATTTGTGCACCACTCCCCTATTCGTTTTCTTCCATTCATCCAGCACACTTCGCCAAGCCATCTTTAGGGGACGAAAGAAGGCAACATCGAGAGGCTGGCAAAGGTGGGCTGCATTCGGAGGCAATAGAACAAATTTGACGTCATGCTTTTCACATAGCTTGATTACGTTAATTGAGAGATGGCTCGACAAGTTATCGCCTATCATGACTTTGGGCCCCTGTAATGTCTTTATATAAGGCAACATAATTTTCTTAAACCATGCCTCGAACATCGTAAGATCAAACCAGCCACTCATATTTCGGCTATAACCAGCACCACTGATCCCTCCTTCTGTCCACGTGTCATACAGATGCTTACTTTTGTAGACGGTGAATGGTGGTAACACTGTACCGTCTGCAGCCGCAGCCACCATAACACTGATACTCGTTTTCGACGAGTCTAAAATTCTCTCAGGATGTTTGACCCCACGTTTCACAACAACCTTCACATTTCCCGGATCATCACAGAAATTTGTCTCATCATAATTTATAATATTTGACATAGGGACTCCCTCTAGTGTGTTTTGCAGGTTATGGAAATAGTCCATGATAATATCTCTCGTAACTGCTGCCCTGGATCGTTTGGTGTTCTCCCCAATCCTCACTGTGAGTTCCTGATTCCTCCTGAGAAAACCTCGAATCCATTCTAACCCGGGACGGTTATCTGCGAACCTTTTCTCGACCTTCCCAGCGTGGTTCAAGTAACCCTGGACGATGTTACGTATATCAGTATTTCTGAGCGGGAAACCCCACCTGGCACATAACAGCAGCCCTTCAACGAGAGTTTTTTCCTCCTCCCTCGTTAAGACTGTCGGTGCACCCACCTTGTGTGAATATCTGTTCTTCAGTTTGTCGTTTAGTGTGGTATATGGCACAGCAAACTGTTCAGATGCTCTCCGGATACTCATTTTCCCTTGACGGACAGCTTTTACTGCATTCTCTAAGTGGATAGGGTTATATCTACACCTTCCGACAGGTCCCAGTTTCTTCACATATGTCCTCACCATGATCGGTATTACCCTATAACAAGACAACTTCGTATATAAAAAGCCGTAACTTTAAAACAGTGTAATGTAGAAACTCGCGCAAAAGCTTTATATGATACCAAATAACAGAAGATAGGATTGCAGTATTAACTTACCGCCAGTGTATGGTATGTGACCTTCTGAAACAGAAGTTTCCAATGACAGCGATAATTTAATAAATTTCTCACTTCTTAACAACCTCTCCCGGTGAATTGTAGACAAGAATGCACATATTCTTAGTGCGCAATCAGATAGCCAATAATGTTCCCTTTGTTTATACGCCGCGTATTGGATCCATTGTCGTCGTGGTTTCGCGGGAAGGCTCAGTTTTCAGAAGGAAGACCGAATGATCGATAATGCCCCATTATATCGGAATTACCCCACGTTACGGTATTCCTTTTCATCAGATGTAGTGATCTATTTTGTTGAACATCACCCAAAACAAATCGTACTGCTTTCCTTTGGACCTTTTCCAGTTCTCATATCAAGTAGTCTTGGCGTGGGTCCCAAACACTGGAACCATACTCTAATTGGGGTCTTATCAGAGACTTATATGTCCTCTCCTGTACATCCTTTCAGCAACCCCTAAATACCCTCATAAGAATGTGAAGAGATTTGTAACCTTTCTTTACAACCTTATTAATGTGATTACCCCAGTGAAGATCATTCCATATATTAACACCTAGATACTTACCATGTTCCCCATGAGATACTATCACCCCATCAACACAGTAATTAAAACAAGAAGACTTTTCCTCTTGGTGAAATGTACAACCTGACTTCTCCACCCATTTACCATCATACCATTGTCTGCTCTCCTTCTCACAACAATGTCCAGGTCTTTTTGTAGTCGCTCACAGTCCTGTAACTTACTTATTACTCTATACGGTATAACATTGTCTACAAATAGCCTTATCTGTGATTCTAGTTCTTACTTGTATCATTTACACACGCACGCACACGAAAGCATAAAGATCCAATAATACTTCCCTGTAGGACCCCCACCCCCACCCCTTAATCATTACAGGATCAGATAGCACTTCACCTACTCTAATTCTCTGAGTTCTATTCTCTAGGAATTTAGCCACCCATTCATCTACCAGAGAGGTCTGTAACATGCTAGCTATTATAACATGGAATGCCAAGATTCTTCTTCTTCTTCTTCTTCTTCTTCTTCTTCTTCTTCTTCTTCTTCTTCTTCTTCTTCTTCTTCTTTGGGTGCCTATCCATTTTGAATGTTGGCAGTCAGCAAGGTAACACATTCTTTATCTGTAACTGATCTGAAAAGTCCCTCTGAATGTGTATTGAACTATTCTCACGTTGTTGTTCTTCCAGGTCCTCTGTTTCCTTCTATCTTCTGGAGAATCAGTAGTAAAAAGCACATCTTGCCTGTTCCTCATGACATGCCTAAATACTCAAGTTTACGAAGTTTTGCTGGTAAAAGAATCTTGAGTATCCAGCAATACAACCACATTTTATAAGGTTCCAGTTTCTGAATCTGTATTTGTGTCAAGATTCAGGACTCATCTTACAACAACAGTACTGGGAGACCTAACATCAGTCTTACTTTACATTGGAGGGATAGGTCATGATGGCACTTCAATAGCTGCAACATCTGTTGATTTTTGCCATCCTTCAAAAATCTAATACTTCAACCGGGATCAAGCCCATGTTCTTTGTATCGTAGACCTGCCACGTTACCTGGGATCCTTCAAGACAGCTGTAGTATTAGTAATAACAATATACTATATACTATTAAATCAACTCTTGCAATTCGTTCATCCTCAGCATGATTTTGTCCCTCCAATTCAGTGGTCTTCTTGCCATAACAGAATACAAACAGAGGCTGTTGTAACTGGTAAGACCTATTCTTTTAAGTTTCAAGTTGTGTAGGTATGTGTATATTCTCTTGGGAGAAATAATGTCAGCCATGGGTGGTAGGAGACATAGTACAGGGCCTTTTGATGCAAGGATGGTTAAGTCCTCGTATACTGAGTTTTGGGGCAATCTTCAAAACTCACATTAATCTTCCATGCACAGTAATGGCAGTTTTATGCTATGACATTGTTAACTCTATGAATCTTTCTTTTTGACTTGATTTGCGATATAATGACTTTCTGTTAATATAACTCAAAGTTTATTGCAAGATTAATTGGGTCAGTTTTAACTAATTATTCCTTCAGTATGTTTAGTCATGAATTTGGATGATTTCCTTGAATTCAAAATGTTTTTATAACAGCCTTTTATGTAATTTTAGGATCTCATTTGCTGTATGGTTCAGATTGTGAAAAGAAGTAGATAATGTGTTCAGTTTTGGAGTACCTTTTTTTATAACCTTAATGCAAACTAAAATTCTAAAATTATTTTGAAGTAGAACTTGATGTTTGTTAAAATACTACAGTACCATCCTCTTCTTGTGCTCTTGGCCACAGAATTACAATGGCACCACAGCCCACATTTAGTTTTGGCATGGTTAGTAAGATAGAATAGATACTCAAGAACAGTAATTTTGTTGTGTTTTGCTGATGTATGATTGGTTGCCACTTCTGCACTAGCTTGAAGAGAGATTTTTTATTGTTTTAATTGAGCACCATATATCGTCAAGCTGTGCTGCTGTTAAAATATGACTTAGATTTATTTTCTTGTCTGGTGCTGACTGATTCTAGAAACAGTTTATTTATTGGGTGATACACTTCCAGGAAAGTAGAGTTATCAGAGATGCTTTACTCCAGTGTGCATAGTGTTTTTCCTAGAGTGAAGCTCCCTGCTCATTCACCACGCGTAGGAAAGTGATGGCGAGGTACTTCGTCATAGTTTGTTCTCTGACTCTGGGCTTTGTTTTGTGTGTGCACGCACCCCTGCTAGCTGATCTTGTACATGTGTCTTTGTCGCAGTTATATTTCAGCTGTTTACAAGTGGATGTGTTTTGTTCTATTATTGTTCTATAATCATTCATAAAAGGAATTATGAGTCATACATTTTCAATGGTGATGGTGGTGGTGATTATTGTTTTAAGACGAAGTGCAAGTAGGCAACCGTCCTCTATATAACACTAATCAGAGAGAAAATGGAAGGGATCCAAAATTTTAAAAAAAATAAAGATATCGGCCACAGAAAGACAAGGGCCACGAGGGGCGTGCGAATGAAAACCTCTAGGATTCGCAACCTAATACCATCAAGGTTGAAAATATCAAAGGAGTTGACCAAGGGAGGTCAGATAGGATAGATGAAAGTGAGGAGCCCAGCACAAATAAGTGGAAGCAATGCCAGCTAAGGGCCCCATGGTCTCCAACTCACACTCCCAAGTTAAAAGCCTCTGGGGCCCCTTTTAGTTGCCTCGTATGACTGGCAGGGGATACTGTGGGTGTTATTCTACTGCCCCAACCCACAGGGGGACATTTTCAATGGCACAGCATGTCTTTTTGTATGTTCCAAATGCGTTGACTCAGCTTGAGAAGTTCAGAGAGGGTTTCAAGAAAGATTCCCAGGTGTAGATGTGCCAAGTTATAAAACAGCCCATTATATTTATAATGAGTTTCAGGAAACTGGAATTATCCAGGTAAGAAACAAAGAAAGAAGCATCAGGTTTTCGAAAGAAAAATTAGTTGATATAATTTTGAAAATTTTCCTAAAAATCACTTCATCTTGCAAAAGTGGGAATTTCATACAGGTCTGTGCAAAAGGCCCTGAAATTATTACACTTAGAGCCATATAAAATAACTGTTGCACATGATCTGCAAGCAGATAACCCTGTACATGTGAGTGGAGCCTGGAAAGTACAATGGACAAATAGATCCACGTTTAATATTTTCATACATGGTCTAGTTTCACCTCCATGGTTGTGTATGCACAAAACAATCATTACTGGAGTGCTGTTGAATCTGACTTAGTACATAAAGTGCCCCTCCATGACGAAAAAAATCAGTGTATGGTGTGTCATCAGTGGAGAAAGAATCATAGGACCAATCTTTTTCTTTAAATACACTAGGTTGATTCTGTTACTTATGTGAATACCATACACCCTTTCTTCAGAGAATTTACCAACAGGGAGTGTGAATTTGTAGTTTTTCAACAGTACTCTGCCACTGGAAATAATTCCATCAGAGAAATTCGCAAAGTTCTCCACAGTTCCACAATAGAGTTATTAGTAGAGATTTGCAGCCCCCTCAGTCCACCTATTTATCTTTCTGCAATTATTATCTCTGCAGTAAATTAAAAAATGCTGTATGGAAGATAGACAAGCACACCATACAAGAGCTGAAACTTAATATTTGTCGGAAAATTGCCGGGGTTCTCAATGTGAACTACAGCAAGTGATGAATAATTTCCTAACGAAGTGCTAAAAAATGTGTGGTGAATGAATGCGGGCATTTTCAACAGCTTTCATAGTTTGGTGAGTGACTGATGAACTTGTTGTTTGTGTTACCGTTTTGTGGTTTATGTCCCGGCTAGTGACTATGACCTGCACGCAGCAAACGAGCACGTGTTCAGCCATATTAAAAATACCGTACGCTGAAGTGAAGCAATCTGTTTACCCCGTATCTTGAAATTATCTGTGTCATAAGTTCTATAACAAATGAAATTCTTTGGTTTTTATTCAGTTTTAGCACAACTCTTCGACTCCTGCTGGAGTGGTGGCATGTATCATAGATGTGCAGTTTCTTTTGTCTTTTAAACTGCTATTAAGTTGTTTTTTTCCGTGTTGGACCCTGTTGTTTTATCTACGTTACGTACAGTTTGTTGATGTTTCAAGTAAGTTGTATTATTCTTTGTCAAGGTGAATGATGTACCCACCTTTACTCGATATGAGGTAATCAATCTCCCCAGGCAGATAAAATCAATTATGAACCTTCATAGTTGATTTTATCTGCCTGGGGAGACTAATTACCTCAGACAGAGTATAGGATACATCTGTTGCCTTGATCAAGATACTGCAATGTGTTCAGAACGTTGGCAACGTGTACTTAGGGTATATAAAACAACAGTGTGTTCTTATGTACTGTATGCTGAAGTTGAACTGCTGCAGCTAAGAGCATGACGAAATTGAAGTATGGCTGCTAGTGCACATGTGCTGTAGTATCTCTCTGGATCAGTGTACAATTTTAGTTTCCTAGATAATCCTTAAGAAACTACTGAAACGTAATTTTCACTTGCAGCCATACATGTTTGTGTGTCAAAAACATGAGCTCATTGTTTTGACTGTAATAGTTGTATTAGTCCTTCATATGGGAAAAGTTACTAATCTACTGTTGCATCAGCAGTAATCTGTAGATAAATATTTTTGACATACTTCTGAGGTTATTTTATGGACAGTGTGAGGCTCATTGAGCAAATAACTCCTGTGTGTATTCAAATTGTGATTTTTTTTTTTAAATGTTATGTTTCTAGTTTTTAAGAATGCTTTGAACAGAATAATGGTTGCATCCTGTACCAAAGAAAGGAATGATAATTCAGGGCCAGTCTTCTACCAAAGAAAATACAAATAAAAGCAGGGTTCATTGTGATATTCCTTGCTTTTTTTTTTTAATTATTAGGTAGGGAAATACAAAGACTGAGTTATTTTACTTTCATGTTTTCTAAATAATGGATTTTGAGAATTCCAGCATTGTCTTTCTCCTTGATGTAATAGTTTAAATCAAAGGGGAACCTGATTTTTCTTTTTCATTTAAAGGACTTCAGTCATAAATTCTTCGAATATTGCTTAAAGATGTGGGAAGACACTATTGTGTTACTGCATTGAACAAATATAATTTGCTGTTGTCACACTTAGCAAATATGGGCAGGTTTTATGATACTGTGCTGTGAAAACCAGCTAATTTTACTGTTCAACATTGTATCCCAGAGAATGTAGGTTTTGCATTACTAGTGACATCTGTTTACTTTATTGTCCAGCTCCATGGCTAAATGGTTAGCGTGCTGGCCTTTGGTCGCAGGGGTCCCGGGTTCGATTCCCGGCAGGGTCGGGAATTTTTACCTTAATTGGTTAATTTCCAGTTATTTAATTTTTAACATCGGCACGGGGGCTGGGTGTATGTGTCGTCTTCATCATCATTTCATCCTCATCACGACGCGCAGGTCGCCTACGGGTGTCAAATCAAAAGACCTGCATCTGGCGAGCCGAACTTGTCCTCGGACACTCCCAGCACTAAAAGCCATATGCCATTTTTTAAAAAACTTTAATGTACATAGTCGAATCACATTATTCTGACCATCTGCATGTAGCCCATGACATATGGTCCATGATGTAAGTTGGTGATGCTGGTATATAATATGAAAAAATTTCGGAAACAGCGTGTGGTAAAGGTGTATTGTGAGTGAACAAATGCCACCATTGGGAATAACTGCTCCACACACCATTCATGTCCAAATAAATTTCATAGTGCTAAGCCCTTGTTCTCATATCTTTTAGCAGTCCTTATCACGTATTCCACAGTTACAATACAGTTTGCGTCTTATTAATAGACTACTTTAAAATCAATACATGTTTCATCCCTAGCGGGACATTATCAGTCGACACATGAATAAAATTTTAAAAAGAAACCTTGTAAAAATTGTCACATGTATATATCCATTCATGTGTCGACTGCTGATGTCCCGCTAGGGATGAAAGTGTATCAATTTTAATGTAATCTATTAATAAAGATGCAAATTGTATTGTAAAGCTTGAGTACGTGATAAGCATTGCTTAATTGATCTCCGAAGTGAATGTCAGCTATAACGGTGCATGAAGCCCAACCAACAGGCTACAGTGTAACAGCTCACCACCATCTAAATGAACCAGGGGTGTCCAAATGTGTTTCTACCATAACATTTCAGCAGAACTTCTGCATATGGGGCTATCATGCTAACACAGGTGCATCAGCAAAAACGGTCAGAACTTTCTTGATAATATGGTGACTGGATCGCTGCTGATTGGCAACGAGTAGCCTCCTCCAAGAAGTCATGTTTTCAGCCGCATTGAACGGATGGTCGTCATCATGACTGGCGCATTGAACGGATGGTCGTCATCATGACTGGCCAAAAACTTAGAGTAGCAACACCCTGCAACCCCTGCTGGATGAACACAAGACAGGGCAGTGTTATGGTCTGGGGAATAGTTTCTTAGGTTTTCTCTGTCACATCAACCATGTGGAAGGCAGTCTTGATTGATTTGGTCATGAATCCATCCTCAGCAGTCACAGCCACCTGTGCATTATTAGTGTATTCTCTGGAGGATGGGATCTTCCAGCACAATAATGTGCCTTCACGTCCAGAAATGTCTGCTCCAGGCTGAAAGAACATGACTAAGAAGACTTCCCTGGCCCCCAAACATCCCCAATCTCAGTCCAATTGTACATATGTGGGACAACCTTGATTATCATGTTGACTGTCTGTCTCCTCCGCAACACACCCTTCAACAGTTGTGGGATGCACTGCAGACAGCATGGATTCAGATATCCATGGAGACCTATCAGCACCTGACTGTCAGCATGTTTAGCTGGTTACTCTGGATACTTGCAGGTGGTCATAATAATATGATTTGACTGTTTTAAATCTGTTGTTAAATAATTCTAACATATGTAAATATATATATAGAGAGAGAGTTTCATTTTAAATTTGTCATTGTAAAGCAATTCATTCAGGTTCCTTAAGTTGGACAAAAATTTGAGTTTCCTTTATATCGTGCACACTTTCATGACTAAGGATGAGAGTTTCAGATTTGTAATGTTCCCCCTTAACCTGGAGAATTTGGCGTTGCTCGAGTACCATTATAGGTGGCGCGGGGTCATTTGTGACCTCTGATTTAATCCACTTTCCACTTTAGTAGTATTAGCAATACTTTTATGCAACTTCTATATTTAAACAATTGTTCTAATGAGCAAATAGATTGAGTACATGTTATAAACAGGCATTTACCATCTATAAATGACGAAGAATAATTGATACAGAATCAGTAAACATTGTCCAACATTTTAACTTGATTAATTCTGTTTTCTCATTCATTATTCTTCGCAGTAAATAATCTAACAGATGTCGGATAACATAGAATGTTAATTTTCCAATCAAAATCACATTCTAGAAAATTAACTTATTTGTGAAAAAAGAGATTCCATGTGAGATGACTCACTCCTGCTACAGATTTTACACCCAGCAAGTGAGGCGCAGTGTGGTAGACATGTGTACGAAAATTTTGAGGAGGCTGTATTGGTCTCCAATTTGTAATACCATCTTTTCCATCAGGAGTACAAATCGGATAATGTATTCATATTCCTTGCTATTAGATTCTGGTACTTCTAGCTGATCTTCAATCCCACTGTTTTTACCACTCAATGTTTTCCTCTTCCACAGCTTTGAAGGAAAAATTGGACTTCTTTCTTGCTTTATAAATAACTTAAATTATTCATAATGTTCAGTAAATACTCAAATAGGGCAGCTATTTTCTTTTGTACTGGGACTGGTGCTTCAAGGTTGTCAAACTTTACCCTTTAGAATGCAGAAGAGATGTATGGAAAATGTTGTCAAATGTAGAAACTACAACTTAATAAAATTGTGACAGGTCACAAAAGATACCGCGCCACCTCTCATGGGAGACTTTTTTGTCTTGCTGTTGCACATTTCCAGTCTTAACTTTGCAACAATCTCATACATTTCTGTGTCATTCTCTTCTGTAGGTTCTGCTTTGAAATTTTCTATTTTTGTCTAAAGTTTTGGATATAAACACAATATTGTGAACCTCGTAAACTATTATGCAGCTATGTTTCAAGTATAATTATCACCATTTACAGTTTTGTACTAAGCTCTGACATCCAATTTTAATTTTTAATTTTATTTTCTGTATATTGTGTTTGCACCTGCTTGTAATTTGGAAACCATACAGTATATTGTATATATTTTAAGTTTCTGTAAAACTCTCCATTACCTCTCTTAATGTTTATAAAAAAGAGTTAAAAATTTGACATCTGCTTTATCGACATTCCACTAGTAATGAATCAGCTACTAGAGAATGGGATAATGTAAATTGTTGTGCATATGACAAATTTTAGACTTTTGATAATTTTTTAAGGACAGATGATAGTCGTGCACCAAAGATCTTTTGCTTATTCAGTTATATTTTTGTATGTATACAGTGCAGATATCACTTACATTGGTCCCCAAAGATAATTTTCCTGTATATTTCCAGTAAAGACTTAATGCTCTCTAGTTTGTCCAAAGCACTATTCCCTAATGCATTGCCTATTTATTATCAAGGGCCTTATTTGCCTGCGCACTCGCTGTAGTAATAAAGTGCTGCTCAATTTTGTATAGAATGTGCTGTTGACTAGCAAGCAATATTTTGGTAAATCCCTATTCAATTTTGTTCAGAGTGCAAATATATACATAAGTTGTGAATATTGGTTTACAATGGCCACAGGAAAAGACTTACCAAAGATATTTTTTAGACTCAGCAAATTCCCCTTTGTAAACTATATTGAGTCCATTTGAATACAAGTTAAAAGAGAAATTCATACATCGAAGTGTTTATACTGTATATTGTAGGTTTTTATTTTTATTTTATTCTTTTTTTTTTTTTTGCATGAGACCAAATTGTAAATATGCCAAAGAAATAATAATGTTGGTGCTTTATTCCACAGAAATTATTTGTACATAGATATAATGTGCATTGTGTTTTGCCATTATAAGCACATAAGTGTTGATAAATAAATATAGTTATATTATTTAACATTTTTGTTGTAGATTTTTTTGTGACACTTGTTTAAACTACTTGGTCATCCTTATGCATGCACCACTAACAAATGAAGAATCAAGTGTGCAACTCCGAAGGATTTTGGTTAACAAAGCTTCTTATCTCACATCGAGGATCTATTTGTTTAGTTTTACAGTCGTGATATTGAAGGATATCTCTTCAGCTTTCCTGAATCAAATGTATTAGCAGTGATGGGAAAAGTATAAGAAAAATAATAATCGGGCTAAATTACAGTTATGTAAGAAATATTTCACACAATTACAAATTACTTTCTTAGCAAGTAATTAGTAAAATTACAATTGAAGCAGTTTCTTGATGAAGGGACATAGTTGATATTTAAACATTTTTCAGGAGAGACAGAAAACTAAGTATATCATTACCAAACCCTCCAACCCCATGGCACTACAGCCCTTGAAGGGGCTTGGCCTACAAAGCGACCGCTGCTCAGCCCAAAGGCCTGCAGATTACGAGGTGTCGTGTGGTCAGCACGACAAATCCCCTCGGCCATTATTCTTGGCTTTCTAGACCGGGGCCGCTGTCTCACCGTCGGATAGCTCCTCAATTTTCATCACGTAGGCTGAGTGGACCTCGAACCAGCCCTCAGGTCCAGGTAAAAGTCCCTGACCTGGCTGGGAGTCGAACCCGGGGCCTCCGGGTAAGATGCAGGCACGCTACCCCTAAAACCCAGGGCCGGCTATCATTACCAAACACTGATATAAAATTTAAGACAGGTGTTTGTGACTATTCTTGTCAAAAGGTGCAAAACAGCAGTAATGGTGTTGTGATTGTCATGATCAGTAATGCTTATGAAAGTATAGCACTTGCCCTATTTTCGTATTTCGAACATTCCTTAAAGTGGAGTTGTTATATTTTAAAAAATCAAAATTGGCACTTTTTCTACAACTCAATTTTTTGAATAAGTCAAATCCTTGGTAAAAGAATCTATTCAGAATATGTTTTGAATGCAAATTCAATTTGAACTTGCGAGGGAACGGTACGAAGTCGGACGGCGAATTTCGATTTGATTTTTACATATTCGTGAAGGTCTTTTTAAGCTGAAACAGGTAGTGGAAGTCTAATTTTTCGCTGGTCCTTTTTAAGGGGCCATTTGGGAGCTCAAAGTTGGCGGTGCGCGCAATGAATTGTTCAGTACATGCCGTCAGACATCAGCGCTCACAGCCAGCGCTGTCTTGCGCCTCGCCTTCCCTCTCCACTCCGGTTCTCCTCTGCCCCCCACCACATACGCCTGCCTACAGTTGTGTACACGGGATTGCGGGTGAAGACTGACGTTAATTGGGACATTTTATTTACAAAGATGAATTCATTATGGAATAAATAAACAATAAAAATGGTTTACAATTCACTACTTAACATACAAATAATACATAATGAAATATCATATGCATCATCATGACATTTAAAGTGTTCAAGAAATGACTTTAAACACAGCCTGGCATTGGTCGATTGTTCATGGCGTGAGAGCGAAAATCTAACACAAAATGGGAATAACAAAACACAAGATAACAATGAGCGCAACTTATAAACGAAAAATTGGTACAATCAATTTCAGCACACTATATAGAGGCGGCAAACTATCGATAGTAATCGCCATCGATATTTTCCGATATATTATGAGCTCTACTATCGATAGTAATCGATAGTTTTCAAAAAGTGGAATGAATCTTATCATTATGCCTGAAAATACAGTAGTACAGTTATTGAACACCATCCCCAAAAAGATCAGTAGAAAGCACAACTATTTCATGCTGTGTAATTTCTGAAATTCATATCGGAATCCCTCTTAAATCTCTTCAGTGGCACGTCCGAGATAATCTCGTGCTGCACGTACTTGCCCATAACGTGACCTCCCGAGAAATTCTCGTTCAGCTGCAGTGTTCATTTTGTGATCGCTCGACATATCCTCGGGTATTGTAATATTTTTGGAAAAGTGTTTTATAGCATTCTCAACAGATGGCAGGAGAGTTTTCAGTTGCTTTCGTGTAGTCTTTGACCTAAAATATGCCTTATCTTCTCTCGCTTATATACAATCTTTGACAACTTATAAATCTCATTTTTTGTCTCAACTAAGGTTAGGCACTGAAGTCGTTGGTACACAGAGATTCTTAAATGCACACCTATGAATTGGAACAAACTCCTCACCAGTTAACTGCAAACAGCTGTACAATTTATGTTAGCGCGAAAAATAAGCCAGTAAGGGGGGCATGGGAGAATGTCATTGACTATCGATAATAGGCAACTGACTATCGATGTCAGGCGATAGTGGTCGCCATCGATAACTATCGATAGTGCTATCGATAGTTTTCCGCCCCTACAGCACACTTTTTATCAGTCAAATCATGAAAATTCGTTTGCGAGACAGAATGAAATTGTGTTATATTGTCATTAATGGAATAACCAACCGCTTACCAACCATATTTTAGCATTGGTACAAAACAATCAGCTTGTAATTGGTTATGCGCTAGTATTTGACTAGTTATAATGAAAAGTCTGTTTTTGGGTTTCAATTTTGAATGGCCATGTAAATTTCTTACCCGGCAAATGTTTTCCATTCGACGGGCTAAACATTTTAGTTGTCGGAAGAGTCCAAGATCACACGGTTGGCAAAGGTACGTAGTTCCTTTCGGTATGTATTCAATTTGTACATATTTGCTGGTCAGGGCCAAGTTGTGCATTTTTGCCCTGGCCACTGACAATCTATGAGAAGATTTCTTCCGTCTTCCTGTAACTGCGGATGAAAAACGTTTTGAAACTAGTCACGTACATGCCCTTTCCCCATTTTCGCGGAAGATGAACAATCAATTACGACATATTTAAAGGTATCCATGTAGGCTTTGATACTTTCTTGTACTCTAGGTCCAAACTTTCCATTAATTCCTTGGAAAACGATGAAGAACAAATGTCCCATTTCTCCGGCTTTAGAAATGTGCTATTGTACTGTGTAGGAATGCGTAAAACTATTTTGGCAAACAAGCGTAGCAAGAACGTCTTTCACACCACGAAAATAATAACTTCTCTGTGTTGCCATTTCGTACTCAAATCGGGATTGGTCCGAAATCCAGATTGGCATCCGGGATCCTTTTCTTTTCTTGCAATTCATTAATGAATGTTACAAACGTTTTTGCCACTTCGTGTCGTACTTCTTCGTCTGTTTTAAACGTTTTACTGACTAGTTTGGTTACTTCTCGGAACCGAATTTTCAAACGCCTTTTAAGCTTTGTCAAGTATGAGTCGTTTTAGAGAGAGTGTTTGGGGCAATACAACTCTCTACCCTCACCAACCCAACGCTCAATGTCCGATTTTGTGGCATATAAATAACGCATCCTTGTTTTGGTGAATTCTTCTTTCACATAAGCTCGAACCATTGAACATTTCCTAATTTCTCCATTGTGTTCAACGTGGTTGACGATTCCATAAATTTGTCTCCGAGTCTTCTTACACTTCCGTACGGCGTACATAGGTCCTCGTTCCTTTATTTTTTGATACATGCCCAACAATGATTCAGAACCATAATTTTCCACTGACTTACAGAGTCTTCCTCGGCCATCACAAGACTTGTTATCTTCGTTAAACTCATCTCCACCGGGCGAGTTGGCCATGCGGTTAGGAGCGCGCAGCTGTGAGCTCGCATCCGGGAGATTGTGGGTTCGAATTCCACTGTCGGCAGCCCTGAAGATGGTTTTCCGTGGTTTCCCATTTTCACACCAGGCAAATGCTGGGGCTGTACCTTAATTAAGGCCACGGCCGCTTCCTTCCCATTCCTAGGCCTTTCCTGTCCCATCGTCGCCATAAGACCTATCTGTGTCGGTGCGACGTAAAGCAACTAGCAAAAAAAACTCATCTCCGTGTTTGCTTTTTTCTCGGTGTCATTGTCCCCTCTTCAACGCCATCTTCGTCTTTTGAATCAACGAAAACGGCTGCCTCCTCCTGAATAAATTCGCATTTTTCCTCCAAAATTGCATCAAACGTTGTCTTTATTTGTATATATATGATTTGCTCTTCAACAGAAAGCTCTGTAGCTTCCTGAATATTAACACTGTAGGCATAATAAGAGCTGCAATAATGTTGCAAGTGGCCATAACAAAGTAAAGAATCCAATGCGATCTCCTGTATATGGAATAGCCATCAGTCGTGGAGAACTTGACCGAATAGAATAGGACTCGCCGTCTCATATCCACAATTGTTGACAGCCGTATGTGGAGGAGAACCGGAGGAGTGTAGAGGGAAGGCGAGGCAGGACAGCCGCTGGCCGTGAGCGCTGACGTGTGCCAGCATATACTGTACAATTCAGGGCGCGCACCGCCAACTTTGAGCTCCCAAATGCTCCCTTAAAAAAGACCAGCGAAAAATTAGACTCCCACTACCTGTTTCAGCTTAAAAAGACCTTCACGAATATGCAAAAATCAAATCGAAATTCGCCTTCCGACTTCGTACCGTTCCCTCGTTAGTAAACTAATACTCCTGGAACATCATGTTAAGAAAACTGGAATACTAAACAACAAATTATGGTTCTGACTTAATAGTATAAACATTGAATCTTTTTTTTTTCCTGCAATAATGTTCACGATGATGGCATTGCTTTTTAAACATACCAAACACATTTGTTTCTTCTATATTGGAATGCCACATTATTGCTCTTATAGAGTCTTTGTTTATAGAGGCTCTTCATATCTCATGGGCTCTGACGTGATCAGGATCATTCACCCCATCATCAAGTGGCAATACTTTTAAAACTCTTTCCCAAACTGCTTACTTGCAGCTCTTATGCTAACACATTTCTTATTAAATGCATCAGGATCATGGTTCTTGTAAGCCCTGGCATACGGATCTTGTTTGTAAGTTTTTGGCATGGTGATCCTATTCACCCCAAACACGCCTACAAAAATTACAAAGCGAAGTTAACCTAAATTCCAGTAACTCTAATAGATGCACAATATTGCCTATTTCACACATGATTCTGGAATATATTTTGAATACAAAATACCAACTGTGATTTCAGGGAATCTAATAGTTTCTGAGATTCAGACAAAGTTATTTCACTCCCATATATTGTCCAGGGAGTAAAGAATACAGGTAGCTGTCCGCTTCTCTACTCTCTGTGGCTATCGCTTGAAGCCAACGGCCACGCCCCCCCATGGTTACCGAAACGTGGCAATTCTTAC
Organism: Anabrus simplex; assembly: GCF_040414725.1. Taxonomy (NCBI): domain Eukaryota; kingdom Metazoa; phylum Arthropoda; class Insecta; order Orthoptera; family Tettigoniidae; genus Anabrus; species Anabrus simplex. The sequence continues at coordinate 78,965,446 of NC_090273.1, read as the reverse complement.
GCTGTGGATGTATATAAACTAAGACATTTTCTCGGGAGTAGGGAAACTTCAAATCGCTCAATGAAGTACAATCGTTTTGAAAATAACACGGCGATTAACTAACAATATTTTCTGGCAAACGGACCTATTAATGCTTTTTTACTGAGCTCTAAGGAAGCGTTTCTCATGACCCGCAGCCTTAAATCTACTGTCTGGCTAGTTGACTATCAGTACTAATAAACAGAGTATCTTAAAAACAGGAGATGCAAATCTTCACCAGATATCAGTAAAGTAGAGATAAGCTATTAATAAGGGCATACTGTAATCTGAATGCTTTAGGGGAATGTGCAATAAATCACCAAACTGGACATAGCAACGTTGCTTACTACATATTTTGGAGTGGTGGTGGTGGTGATTATTGTTTTAATAGGACGTACAACCATCAAGTAAACCATCCTCTGACACAAGTGGAAACAATGCAGAACTCAGCTAAGGGCCCCTTGGACGCCAAACCACACTCCGAAGGTAATAATAATAATAATTATCATCATCATTATTATTATCATTATTATTACACTCTGAAGGTAAGAGCACCTTAGGCCCCCTTAATCGCCTTTTACGACACGTGGTGGTGATTATTGCTTTAAGAAGGAGTACAACTAGGCAACCAGCCTCTATTAACACTAATCAGAGAGAAATGAAGATATCGGCCAAAAGAAGATAAGGGCCACGAAGGACGTGAAAATGAAAACCTTGAAAAACTCCCTAGCCCTCGAATCCTCTTATAGCCTCGGGGTTGGAAAAGAACAAGAGTTGACCATCAGAAGTCGGACATGGAATTAAAATTAGCCTGGCACAAGTAAGTGGAAGCAACGCCAGGACTCAGCTAATGTGGTGATGGTGATTATTGTTTTATGAGGAAGTACAACTTGGCAACCATCCTCTATATAACACTAATCAGAAAGCAAAAATGAAAGGGGTCCGACACTTCGAAAAATGAAGGTAGCGGTCAAAGGAAGACAAGGGCTACGAAGGGCGTGAAAATGAAAGACTCCCTAGCCCTCGCAAACCTAATAGCGTCGGGGTCGGAAAAGAACAAGTGTTGACCAAGAAAGGTCGGATAGGGTAGATGAAAGGGAGGAGCCTGGCACAAGTAAGTGGAAGCAATGCCAGGACTCAGCTTAGGGCCTCGTGGTCGCCAATCCACGCTCCAAAGTTCAGAGCCCCTGAGGCCCCTTTTAGTCGCCTCTTACGACAGGCAGGGGATACCGTGGGTGTTATTCTTCTGCCCCCACCCACAAGGTGGACTCAGCTAAGGGCCTCGTGGTTGCCAACGCATGCTCTCAAATTGAGAGCTCCTGGAGCCCCTTTCAGTTGCCTCTTATGAAAAGCAGGGTATACCGTGGGTGTTGTTCTACTACCCCCACCTCCACAGGGACTTTACGACAGGCAAGGGATACCGCCCTCACCCATAGGGGGATACATATTTTAGAGGTAGTGATAGTGATTATTGTTTTAAGAGAAAGTACAACTGGGCAAACATCCTCTATGAACACTAATTAGGAGGAAAAATGGAAGGGTTCCGACATTTCGAAAAATGAAGTTATCAGCCAAAGGAAGACAAGGGCCATGAAGGGCGTGAAAATGAAAGACTCCCTAGCCCTCGCAAACCTAATAGCGTCGGGGTTGGAAAAGAACAAGAGTTGACCAAGGGCGGTCGGATAGGAGAGATGAAAGTGAGGAGCCCGGCACAAGTAAGTGAAAGCAATGCCAGAACTCAGCTGAGGGCCCCGTGGTCGCCAACCCACGCTCCAAAGTTCAGAGCCCCTGGGGCCTCTTTTAGTCGCCTCTTACGACAGGCAGGGATACCGTGGGTGTTATTTTACCGCCCCCACCCACAGGGGAACCTATCCGATGGCTCCCCACACCAGCGCTATGCCTCTCCAAAACATTGGACAAATGGGACCTCTCCCCAAGTCAGCGCCATTCTCGCAGACGATGGTCGTCCGGGGCCTTGCAGAACCGCGATTCATCGCTGAATGCAATGTGGCAAACGTTCCGATGCGGCAAATGCACCTTGTCGCATGCTACGGATAAGTGTACGGAGCAGTATACCAAATGGTATATGCAGTAGGGCCTATATATAGCTGGCACGCGTCCCGATCTAGGCGGACGTTGTTGATAGTAGTCATGTAATAACTGTAATTTTGGAATTAAAGGGGAAGATGAAAAAGCAAGCCTTTTAATCAGATATTTTTGTGCGAGTAGTAAACGCCTTAACACAAGTGGGACTTCACTCGTTTCCACTAATAATGCATTGGTTGGAGTGGTCTTAAGTGCTCCAATACAAAGGCGTAAAGCTTGAAATTGAAGGGTATTGAGTGGAATAAGCGAGGTAACTGAAGCGATGTCTATTATATGAGCTGAATAATAAAAAATGGAGAGTATAGATGCTTTGTATAAGGAAAGAGCAGATTTGGGGTCGGCGCCCCAGTTACGACGAAGTACAGTTTTAAGAATTTTGATAAACCCATCAACTTTTTGACGTATTAATGAAATATGTCGTTGCCAGGTGAGTTTGTGATCAAAGATTATGCCTAGGTATTTGTGATGAGTAGTAAGAGGGATACTATATCCCTCAAAAGTAAAGGGAGAGTGATCATATGAACGTTTATGAGTAAATATCATTGCCGCACATTTGTCGATGGATAGTTGAAGGCCATTATCTTGAAACCATATATGCACGTGACTCATGACCTGGCTCATCGGCTGTCGTGCAATATCAATGTTGTCTTGCGTTGTGTAAAGAACTATATCATCTGTATAAATAAGTACTCGGGCATATTGTGAAATGAGATGTTCCAATTCACTGATATAAAGGGCAAATACAATTCCGCTTAATATATCACCCTGAGGCAAACCATTACAAGCAGAGCGGCTAGGTACATGATGATACGATGATTTAATATTTAATGAGCGATATGTATATAATTTTTGCAGGATAACTATAAAGGCGGGAGGTATGCCTTTCGCAGCTAATTTTTCCCAAGGACGGTGGAGAAAAACCGATATCTAAAAATATAGAAAGAGTACTTTGCTTTCGATGTTTGGCTAGAAGGAGGTCAATAGTAAAAATATTAATAGGATCTTGGGTGCTTTTTCCTTTAAGGAAGGCATATTGATATTTGGGTATTAACTGATAATACTCAATAGTCCATAATAGCCTCTGTAATAATACTTTTAGGAATGTCTTACGAATACAAGATCCAAGTACAATACCACGGCAACTGTTTGGTCTGTTGGGGATTTTTGTGGTTTGAGGATCGGTATCAGAAAAAAATCTGTCCAATGCGGTGGAATATGCGTATTCAGTAAAATATCATTATAAGCGTTTAGAAGTGCATTTTGTGCTCGCAAAGGTAAGAGCCGGAGCATAGTGTATGAAATATAGTCCGGACCTGGGGTGGATTTAGAGGCGGAATGAAGGACAGCTGATATTGCACTGAGTTGAAAGGGTTGTAGAAGAGTGGAGTACTGTGAGTGAACATTGTATGATAATAATAATAATAATAATAATAATAATAATAATAATAATAATAATAATAATAATAATAATAATAATGTTATTTGTTTTACGTCCCACTAACTACTTTTGAAGGTCTTCGGAGACGCTGAGGTGCCGGAATTTAGTCCCGCAGGAGTTCTTTTACGTGCCAGTAAATCTACCGACACGGGGCTGTCGTATTTGAGCACCTTCAAATACCACCAGACTGAGCCAGGATCGAACCTGCGAAGTTGGGGCTAGAAGGCCAGCGCCTTAACCGTCTGAGCCACTCAGCCCGGCGAACATTGTGCGAGGGAAGTTCAAAATAAGGTAAGTTATCACATAGTCAGGGGTCAGAGAATGCAGAAACTTATTGATGATATCACGTGGGATGATTCGATGTACTTGATGTTGAGAGGCACGCGACAACATACGAATAGCGTTCCATAAATGCAGAGCTGACATATGGGAATTGAGAGAGGAGATGAACGACTTCCACGCAGCACGTCTTTTCTGATTAAAGATAAGTTTTGTTTTGGCAATATGATTCTTCAAACGTAAATAGTTATCTCGCGTTAGAGAACGACGATATGTGCGGAATAAAGCCTTGCGGGTTAATATTAATTGGTGACATTCCTTATCCCACCAATGGATATAATGGAACGGGCGAGTGGTAGAAGAGGCGAATGGTTTGGGAGGATGATAGGTATCAAGATACCGATGAAGAAGTGACACAAGGGAAGAGTACGTGTCGATGCGCTCGAAGTTATGACGTATATGATATTGCAGATAAGATATATATGTCTGTTCATCAAATGATCGTTGGAACGTACATTGCTGGATGACAATGAAGTGGGCTGGGCTTGTAGTGGTCTACCAACCCCATACGTAATCCATATAGGATAATGGTTGCTGGTGTAGGTATCAGAGTCGTGACCACGTAATTGTAGGGGTCAAGATGGAGCGACAGAATGTTAAATCAACCGCACTAGGTGGGGATTCAGGTACGGTAAGGCGAGTGGGGAATCCATCATTAAGAAGAGTGAGCTCATGGTGCTGTGACGCTGTGAGGAGATATGAGCCTCGTGGGGTATCACTAATGCCACCCCATGCTGTATGGTGCAGATTGAAGTCCCCGAAGATGATAATATGTGATAAATGATGAAATTGTTGGAAAAAGCGAGACCAACTCGAACTCGAAATATAAATATCAGGGGGGCAATAAAGGTGATGTAGTTGCCGATAAGAAATGGCGACAATAAAAGTATGTGGAATGGAATACTGTATAGGTAATGATTGATATGAGATCGTAGAATGAATAGGAAATGCCGCCCCTCCATACCCCGGGCCATCATGCCGTACAAGGTCATATCCTGGAAGTAGAAAATTTGTTTGTTCGGAAAACCATGTTTCCTGTAAAGCAATAACATGTGCATGAGTTTCATTAATAATTAACTGAATATCACTCTTCTTATGAAGGAAACTCCTAGCATTCCATTGGACGATATTGATCATGTAAAGAAAAAATATCACTTAGCCGGTCACGTAATTGGTAAATAACATGCTCTAGAGAAGGGTGACCGCTTACCGCTTGCAGTAGTAGGATAAGAATTTTATGGATGTCCTGTTGTAGGTCGTCTTTTTGGCGATAAACGGGACGTTGTGACTGGTCAGAAGATGGAAGGGGGGAAATTACATTAGCTAAAGGAGCCGAGAATTGCGGCTGTGAAAGGGGTGGGGGCATTAATGTTCATAGGCACATTAAGTGAATTAGGGGTATCCCGAAGGATAGCCATATGTGCAGCTCGATCATACCCCTGAGCAGGTTGCGGTCTGGGTGATTGAGTAATAATCTGAGTAAATTTTCGTTTTCTCGGATTTGAAATAGGAGAAGGGGAATGTTCAGCAGCAAAGGGGGGACGGGGGGGGGGGTGAAATTGTTGAAGGTGTTGCGCAGGGCAGTAGCTAGGTGGTGAAATCTTGGACTTCGCCTCAAGAAAAGATACATGCTCGGTGCTCATTATTTTCTTAATAAGCTGTTGTTGTTTGTGCTCAGGGCATGACTCATGACCTGTGGGATGGTCCCCATTACAATGAGCACATTTGGTATACTGCTCCGTACACTTATCCGTAGCATGCGACAAGGTGCATTTGCCGCATCGGAACGTTTGCGAACGACACTGTCGGACTGTATGGCCGTATCGCTGGCATTTTTTTTTACAAATTATGGGATTAAAGATAAACGGTTCCACCTCCAGAAAGACACTATATAGAGATACATATCGTGGCAACTGCTGAGATCGAAAAACTACTTTTACTGATCCAGTAGGAATGTATTCGATAGCCTCATTAACAACCGCTTTACGTTTTAATCGTTGGACAGATTTAACAATGTAGTCAGATTTGAGATGTTGGAGTATAGATTCCTCAGTCAAATTTTTGTCAACCCCTCTTATGATACCAACACGGAATATGCTTGTGCTTGGAATATATGCCCGTGCACAAATAGATTCTAATAACGGGTGACTCAAAAATTTATTTGCTTGGGTAGCATGCTCAAATTGCACCTGAAGACGATTTCTGCCCTTACGTATGATGGATTTTACTGGTAGATTTCGATCATAAAATAAACGACCTAAGGTCATAGGATGCAGCTCTCCAACATTTTTGTCCGTTACAGATTCCACTAGAACAATGTAAGGACCAGAATGTTCTCGAGTGTATTCATCCGAACTAATCGAAGATGTTGACTTTTGAGTATTCTGAGTGGTTTGTTTGTTAGGTATTGGATCTTGAGAACTTTGATTATTAGATTGACTATTTAGAGAAATATCGTCCATTTCCACCTCAATCTCCTTTTCAACTGGTAACTTGGAGATATCCAGAAGGGACCTCCCATCACTGGCGGCAGCCATCACACGCTAACTTCACAAGACACAAAGCACGAACAAACTCCTCGCGACCACCAAGTAAATACCGTGCACACTGTACAACCGAACTGATTCGAAGCACAGCGTAGACTATCTCCCTGTGTTCTTCTCCCTGATTGTCATAGCGACACAAATGGCGGGAAAATGTACAGGTGTCACGACAGGCAACCCCCCACGCATGAAATTTACTGGATTCCAAGGAGAAAATAGCATAGAATTGTTTGATCCTGGAAATTCCTTAAAAAGAAAGTCGTTTACTCCTTGAAAGGTGAAGTCAATAACTTTATCACTTTATGATCCTATTCACCCCATTTTACGATATACAATATAAGGTCCACGGTTTGAATGAGAATACTGTTCACGTTCCTCAGACGGCGGTACCTTGTCATCATTAGAGTTAGGACGTTGTGATAACTGTGAGTCTCTCAAATTCGATTGAGCTGTCGAGCTTCCAGAAAATTCGTCTTGCATCCGAACTTCTTCCTCTTGAGCGACAACTAACTTACTGTGGCCACAGAAAGTATTCGTACACCTATGGAATGTGATGGAACATCATTACGGCATACGAGCTGAAGTTAGATTTATAAACGGCATAACGTCAGACATCAGATATACAGGCTGAACATACAGATCGTTTAAAAATGTAACATGATCGGCACGATACTGTATACAGACGGAAGATCGTACCGCCAAGAAAGTATTCGTACAGTGCGGATGTACTGCCTTTGTGACTGGTTAAACCAGTTGACACACACTTTTACGCCGCTGTGCCTGCAGGAGGGGTTGTATCTCTTCAGTCATCACTGCACTGTCGTTGCAGTAAGGTTATTTAGCATGGGGTGAAAGAAGAGAGAACTTTCAGTCAGTCAACGAGAGAATATAGTGTTATACTCTATAAACATGGTAAAAGTTATCGTCAAACTGGAAAATAGCTGGACATTAGTTATACTGCGATGAGTTCAATAGGAAATACACTGACTGACAGAGCAAATGCAACACCAAGAAGGAGTGGTCAGAACTTTATGCCAATTGCAGGGTAGACTGACGTCACTGAGGTATGCTCATGATGTGAAATGCGCCGCTGTGCTGCGCACGTAGCGAACGATAAATGGGACACGGCGTTGGCGAATGGCCCACTTCGTACCGTGATTTCTCAGCCGACAGTCATTGTAGAACGTGTTGTCGTGTGCCACAGGACACGTGTATAGCTAAGAATGCCAGGCCGCCGTCAACGGAGGCATTTCCAGCAGACAGACGACTTTACGAGGGGTATGGTGATCGGACTGAGAAGGGCAGGTTGGTCGCTTCGTCAAATCGCAGCCGATACCCATCGGGATGTGTCCACGGTGCAGCGCCTGTGGCGAAGATGGTTGGCGCAGGGACATGTGGCACGTGCGAGGGGTCCAGGCGCAGCCCGAGTGACGTCAGCACGCGAGGATCGGCGCATCCGCCGCCAAGCGGTGGCAGCCCCGCACGCCACGTCAACCGCCATTCTTCAGCATGTGCAAGACACCTTGGCTGTTCCAATATCGACCAGAACAATTTCCCGTCGATTGGTTGAAGGAGGCCTGCACTCCCGGCGTCCGCTCAGAAGACTACCATTGACTCCACAGCATAGACGTGCACGCCTGGCATGGTGCCGGGCTAGAGCGACTTGGATGAGGGTATGGCGGAACGTCGTGTTCTCCGATGAGTCACGCTTCTGTTCTGTCAGTGATAGTCACCGCAGACGAGTGTGGCGTCGGCGTGGAGAAAGGTCAAATCCGGCAGTAACTGTGGAGCGCCCTACCGCTAGACAACGCGGCATCATGGTTTGGGGCGCTATTGCTTATGATTCTACGTCACCTCTAGTGGGTATTCACGGCACGTTAAATGCCCACCGCTACGTGCAGCATGTGCTGCGGCCTCTGGCACTCCCGTACCTTCAGGGGCTGCCCAATGCTCTGTTTCAGCAGGATAATGCCCGCCCACACACTGCTCGCATCTCACAACAGGCTCTACGAGATGTACAGATGCTTCCGTGGCCAGCGTACTCTCCGGATCTCTCACCAATCGAACACGTGTGGGATCTCATTGGACGCCGTTTGCAAACTCTGCCCCAGCCTCGTACGGACGACCAACTGTGGCAGATGGTTGACAGAGAATGGAGAACCATCCCTCAGGACACCATCCGCACTCTTATTGACTCTGTACCTCGACGTGTTTCTGCGTGCATCGCCGCTCGCGGTGGTCCTACATCCTACTGAGTCGATGCCGTGCGCATTGTGTAACCTGCATATCGGTTTGAAATAAACATCAATTATTCATCCGTGCCGTCTCTGTTTTTTCCCCAACTTTCATCCCTTTCGAACCACTCCTCCTTGGTGTTGCATTGTCACTGTCAGGCAGTGTAATTACAAGCACAGCGTACAAACGGAAAACAAACACAGATCTGGTCGTCCAAAAGTGCTGACAGTACGGGAGCGACGCACAGCACGAAAGGAACCGATCCGGAGTGCTACAGAACTCGCTTCAAGGTCCAACAAAACGGTGAGTGTGCAAACTACAAGGAATGTATTGCACAGTGCGAACCTGCGTAGTAGATGTCCATGAAGGAAGCCACTTATAAGTGAAAGAAATTGGCAGAAGCGCCTACAGTTGGCGAAAGAGTATTGTGAAAAGACAATGGACTTTGGAACACCATTATTTTTTCTGATGAAGCGAAGTTTACACATTTTGAAACTGGTAGGAGCAGCAAGGTATGGCGGATGCCAAACACCGAACTTGAATCTCAACATTTAATCCCCACGACAAAACACGGAGGAGCAAGTGTGATGGTTTGGGGCTGCATGGCTGCGAATGAAGTGGGAAACCTGGCATTTATTGATGGTATTGTGGATGCCAGGAAGTACATACATGTGTTGCGCCATAATTTAAGCAGCAGTGCACACAAGTTTCATCTGGAAGGAGTCTTCCACTTCCAACAAGACAATGATCCTAAGCATTGTGCCATGATAACCCGTGAATGGCTGTTGTACAATGCCCCAAGAACACTTCTCACTCCACCGCAGAATCCAGATCTCAATCCCATAGAGAACCTGTGGGTTCATCTAGGCAAAGAAGTTCAAAAACGCCATCCTACTAGTAAAGAAATACTTAAAGAGATACTCTCAGATGCATGGTCCAACATATCTGAAGAGTACACCAAACGTTTAGTTAACTCAATGCCAAGACGTCTGGAACAGGTCATCAAAGCTAAAGGCATGCATACAGAGTATTAAGACTGTGTTTGAACAAAGACTTCGGCAAGTATTTGAATTATCTAGTAGTGTACGAATACATTTTTGTTGTGTTAAAAGACGAGTTTATTTGTTTATTATGTTGTGCGCTGTAAATCTCATAGCAAATGTACAGCTAGGTAACGTTTTTTTATGCATATGTCTCACTGGATGTGTTTATATTACTTCATGACGCTTAATATACAAGGTTTACATTAAAATGTTGGTGTAGGGATACTTTCTGTGGCTACTGTATCTCGGTCCTAATAAAAGGCTGTCATCTATCATCTTCACTGGAGGCAGCCATCATAACACACAGCACTAGAATAAGCGTACCTCGCTGTGTAAATACTAGGAAGCGATTGTGTGGTGAGCCTGGTGACTGGGTTAGCGTCCAAGTCCAATAATTCAAGAGAAGAGGAACGGCGGTGCGACCGGTGCGACGACTGTGAGTAGCTGTTGGGGAGGCCTTTTATTGCTTGTATCTAACCGCGATGTTTACTCTTTGTTCGGCAGTATGGGAGCGGGAGGGATAGCTAATATAAAGCTGCTGTTTTTTTCCTATAACATCAGGTATGCGTGTATGTCATTTGTTTAATTCATTTCAGCTCTATCCCTTCTTTCATACTATGCATACGGGGAATATTTCTAACCTTGACGGTACGCAATCAAATCAATGGACGTACGAGTCTTGTTGGAATACTGCATCAGTTTATTGCAATGAGTGGGCGTAACCTCTGCACCGTTCTTATTTCAAGACTGCCAGAATCATGCACTGGTGATATTCGAATGAAAGGAGGATTTATTCGAAATTCCTCTAGTTCGTCGTAAGTATATGTTAAATGAGTTTACTGCTTTCACATTGTCTACTTGTGAGGAGGAGGTGGTGGTGATGGTGGTGCTTATTGTTATAACACTATATAATCAGAGAGAAAAAATGGAAGAGGTCCGACACTTCGAAGAATAAATGTATCAGCCAAAGAAAGACAAGGTCCACGAAGGGCATGAAAATTAAAGACTCCCTAGCCCTCGCAAACCTAATAGCATCAGGGTCAGAAAAGAACAAGAGTTGACCAAGGGAGGTCGGATAGGATAGATGAATGTGAGGAGCCTGGCACAAGTAAGTGGAAGCAACGCCAGGACTCGCCTGATGGCCCTGTAGTCACCAAACCCACGCTCCAAAGTTCAGAGCACCTGGGGCCCCTTTCAGTCACCTCTTACAACGGGCAGGGGATACAGTGGGTGTTATTCTACCGCCCCCACCCACAGGGGGATTTTTGTGAGGTTAGAAATGTCGTCTTGCAAGTTGCTACGCAAGAGCCGTATTCTTCATGTGTCTATTATTGGTAATACGGGGAAATACGAATGAAGTATTCAGTAGTTATCTTTATCCCCATTTGTTTTGTTTTGTTTTGTTTTCTATTTGATCTTAACCACCTGGTACAAATAAAACCTAACAGACCACCTGGGAGAAAGTTGTACAAGGTCATTGTAGGTACGGTGGTGGTGTAGGTGATTATTGTTTTAAGAGGAAGTAGATCTAGGCAACCATCCTCTATATAACACTAATCAGAGCGTAAAAATGGAAGGGTTTGAAAATTGAAGATATTCCCTAGGCTTCGCAAACCTAATGGCATCGGGGTCGGAAAAGAATAAGAGTTGACCAAGAGTGGTTGGGTAGGATAGATGAAAGGCAGGAGCCTGGCACAAGGAAGTGGAAGCAATGCCAGGACTCAGCTAAGCACCCCGTGGTCGCCAACCTACGCTCTAATGTTCAAAGCCCCTGGTGCCCCTTTTAGTCACCTCTTACGATAGGCAGGGGATACCATGTGTGCTATTCTACTGCCCCTACCCACAGGGGTTAATATTGTAGGTTGGTGGTACAGTCGGCTACTTTGCAAGTGACATTTTCACATTGCCCCACGTAGTGATGCTTTTTCATAAATACCTGAATTGGAACGTTATTTGGAAACAGGGCGTATGTTTAGGAGAGGGGGAGCAGGTGATTGAAAACCACTAAATCACTGATCCTAGAACCACCATTTCTCTTGTATTGAAAAAAAAAAAAAAACCCTAAATATATTGGACATTATAGCTTTTCCTCTGCTGTGATGTGAAATTTAGTTTCTAAGTTCATAAATTTAACTTGTGTGTGTATATATATATATGTAAAAAATTAAAAAAATATGTTCAGAATACACTAGCCTTTATTTCTTTCCCTCCCTACCCCTCTCCACCTCTCTTCCCTCACTCTCATGTGTTAACAAGCCTACTACATCACTTGCTGTTATGTTTGAATAAATAAGGGTAAAGGGTAATTGTTGACATACATTTTAAAAAACTACCGGAGTTCACATTTAACACAGTTCAGTGCATACCAGGAAATCATATTCAGCATGGTCGCAGATATTAGTTGTCAGTTGCAGTTTTACCTTTATTAATTTATGAATGAATGAATGAATTAAAATTAATTGAGCCTCCGTGGCTCAGGTGGCAGCATGCCGGCTTCTCACTGCTGGGTTCCTTGGTTCAAATCCCAGTCACCCCTTGTGAGATTGGTGCTGAACAAAGCGGACGTGGGACATATTTTTCTCTGGGTACCCTGGATTTTCCTTTCATCTTTCATTCCAGCAACACTCTCCAATACTATTTCATTTAATTTGTCATTGCCCTAGAGGAGTGCGACAGGCTTCGGCTGCCGGTATAGTTTTTAACCCAGTTAAAATTGGGAACAGGCTGCAGATTTTCATTTTCAGTTATTTAATTGGGACTTTTATCTTTTTAAAACAATGTTTATACATGCTTATACATGAAGTATGAGGTGGTACGGTATTTCATGAGCACCAGGGCATCTACAAGAAGCAATATCCTAGGCTGTGTTATACTCCGCCTGTGGGTGGCAGTGGTAGAATACATCCACAGTATTCCCTGCCTATCATAAGAGGTGACTAAAATGGTCTGAAATTGGCTCTTCTTTGGGAGTATAAATTGGTGCCACCAGTCCCCTTGCTGAGTCTGGCATTATTTCCACTTTATTTTTTCAGACTCCTTTTTTATCTTTCCTATTGGTCTTCTCTTGGTCAACTCTTATTATCTCCTGACCCCAACGGAGTTACGTTTGTGGGGCCTAGGATGTTTTTCATTTTCATGCCCTTCATTTTCATTTTCATTTTCATGGCCTTCATGTCCTACTCTTTCTTTCCTGGTACCTTCATTCTCTGAAAAATTGGATCTCTTCCATTTTCTACAATTTCCTCACTTCACTGTGAAAAGAATGCCAGGATGATATATAATACATAGCCAACCATCATTTTCTTACCAAGTATAGTTGCAAGTAATTAGAATGCAAACACCATTACAACATACTTTATCAAACTTCTCTCCTGTTAAATACCTAGGTTGTTGATCATGATATTCTAATTCTTGTAATTGAAAGCAAAATCATAATTTTGTTCCTTGTTTTTCGAAGTCCTTTATCTTATTACATCCCTCTCCCCCTGCATGTGTGTGGCAGATGGTAGAAATGTTGGCCATCTGAGCCCAAGTTGGTGGGTTTGATCTCGACTTAGTTTGGTAGTATTTGAAGGTGCTCAAATACACCAGCCTTGTGTTGGTAATATTACCAGCAGGTAAAAGGACTCCTGTTGAACAAAATTCTGAAACGTGGATATGCCCAAAAAACTGTAAAAGGACGTAGTGGGACATAAAACATAATTATTAGTTCACAACCGTGATCATGACTACAAATGGTTCTTCTCAGAACCAAACAACAACAAAGGATGTAGGATATTCACTGACAATACTACAACTAAATGTTGAAGGCATAAGCAAGGCAGTGAGCGATATACTTACAAGGGTGCTGAATGACAACCAAGTGGATGTTGTACTCTTACAAGAAACTCACTGTGAAGACCAAAGCCAACTTCTGTCCAGGTGTAAGTTGCCAGGATACAGTCTTGTTGCAGCAACTTTCCACGAGAGCTATGGAACAGCAACTTACGCTAAGAACAATATCGAGCAGGTAGAAGCTTTAAGTACAAGTGCTGATAATAATATATTCACCATCAAAATTAGAACTGCTGGCATAGAAGTTATCAACATCTATAAACCTCCTTTCCAGTCCTGGGTTAATGAAGCCATCCAGAATGTGAAACATCCTACTGCCATCCTAGGAGATTTTAACAGTCACCATACTATCTGGGGATATAAAGATACTAATTCTGATGGCAACAGTATACTAGAATGGGCAGAGGTTGAAGATATTTTCTTGATATATGATGCCAAAGAGAGAGGTACCTTTCACTCTGCTGGATGGAAACATGACTATAACCCAGACCTCTGTTTATTTTTTCCAAGGACCAACAGGGGAGACCTCTCCCCTGCAGAAGAAAAGTGCTAGACAATTTCCCCCGAAGTCAGCTTAGACCAGTTCTTCTGAAAGTCTGTATTGAAGTTCCAATTATAAGATCAAATCCAGTGCCCAGATGGAATTTTACAAAGGCTAAATGGGATTTCTTCACCAGTGAGATGGAACACAACATCCAAAGGATTCCACAAGCTCTTGAAAACTTTAAACCATTTTACTGGGCTGATATGTTCTATAGCAAAGAAGCACATTCCCGGAGGATTTAGAAAGGAATACATCCCAGGGTGGAGCGAGAGGTGCAATGAGCTGTATGAAGAATACCAACGCAGCAATCAAACAGAAGTCTCTGATGAATTACTGAATTGCTTAAACACTGCCAGGAAGGAAAAATGGCATACACTGACGTCTAGTATTAACTTCCAACACTCCAGCAGAAAAGCATGGCTCCTCCTTAGGAAGCTGGGCAGTAGTGCCCCTAATTACCATAGCAAGAACTTTAAAATAAAGCTGGAACATACAGCAAACAGAATTGTTGGCTTAACCAGAGCATCAGCAGACACAAAAAGGGATGAAACAAGGCAAATCCTAAACGAGCTTAAGATAGAACTGTCCCGAGCTGAAACAAACTTGCAGTTCTCCGAGGATTTTTCTGTTGCAGAGATCTCAGCTGCTCTGAAGGATCAACAAATTAATCTAAAAAGCCACCTAATCGATACTTTATTTCTTTTGCCTTTGGCAAACTTAAAAGTACATTAACAAACACAGTACATGTTTCGACCACTTAGTGGTCATCTTCAGCTGTATATAAAAAGATCTTAGATGATAACATTTAAAAGCAAGCACATTGGATCTTAAAACTATATCCCATGGGAATCCAAAAACTATTGTTCTAGATGCTTTAAATGAAATGGAAGATGGGGGGGGGGGGTTGGGGGTAAGGAGATTTATGTGAATGATACTTAAATTACAGTATCGTTTAGAAATGTGTTTAAAAACTTAAATGATGAAAAACATATTTAAAATATTTAAAAGCGTCTATGGTAAAATTCTTTTTGATAACATTAGGTGGCGTGAATAAAAAGTTTGTGTTTGTAATAATCTTCAGTATTTGTGAGAAAATAATAACTTAATTAAAATTCGCGTCTGTGGTGCTGTTAAACACTTTGTTTTTAATAAACATACTTTAAAATATTCTAAAGTGTCTATGGTAAGGCACTTATTCAAAAACACTTGTGCTTGAATGAAAGTTTATGTCATATGCACCAGTCTTCAGGTATTTATTATTTATATTTAATAACTTCCTTGAGTGATATTCTTGTGGTTAAAAGGCCGTGTTGACTGTTTAACTTCCGAGAATTGCTCTTCGGAATGTGATGAAAGAAATTGTGTTAGTCGTTTAACTTGTTAAAACCCTGTGGTGGCTTCTGTTATACAAAATGGCGATCTGATTCGGGCAGCTTGCCCCGCTATCACACTAGGTCGTGCACGAAGGCAGTTCTCCAAGGCAATGAGGATTAAACATTTGCCAGATAAGATCGCGAGGCAAGCTGCCCGAATCAGATCGCCATTTTGTATAACAGAAGCCACCACAGGGTTTTAACAAGTTAAACGACTAACACAATTTCTTTCATCACATTCCGAAGAGCAATTCTCGGAAGTTAAACAGTCAACACGGCCTTTTAACCACAAGAATATCACTCAAGGAAGTTATTAAATATAAACAATAAATACCTGAAGACTGGTGCATATGACATAAACTTTCATTCAAGCACAAGTGTTTTTGAATAAGTGCCTTACCATAGACACTTTAGAATATTTTAAAGTATGTTTATTAAAAACAAAGTGTTTAAGAGCACCACAGACGCGAATTTTAATTAAGTTATTATTTTCTCACAAATACTGAAGATTATTACAAACACGAACTTTTTATTCACGCCACCTAATGTTATCAAAAAAGAATTTTACCATAGACGCTTTTAAATATTTTAAATATGTTTTTCATCATTTAAGTTTTTAAACACATTTGTAAACGATACTGTAATTTAAGTATCATTCACATAAATCTCCTTACCCCCAACCCCCCCCCCCCCCCATCTTCCATTTCATTTAAAGCATCTAGAACAATAGTTTTTGGATTCCCATGGGATATAGTTTTAAGATCCAATGTGCTTGCTTTTAAATGTTATCATCTAAGATCTTTTTATATACAGCTGAAGATGACCACTAAGTGGTCGAAACATGTACTGTGTTTGTTAATGTATTTTTAAGTTTGCCAAAGGCAAAAGAAATAAAGTATCGATTAGGTGGCTTTTTAGATTAATTTGTTGAATAAACTCATCGATACGGCCATGAAGTGGACAGCTTGCAATGCTCTGAAGGAAACAAAATCAGGGAAAGCAGCAGGCTTGGATGGTATCCATCCCGAATTTCTGAAGCACAGTGGTCCCAGAACTATGAAATGGCTTGCTAAATTCTTTAGTGACATCCTAATGAAAAGAAGGCTCCCACTTCTTCTTGAAAGAACTAAAGTAGTTGCTGTTTTGAAGCCTGGGAAATGTGGCTGTAATGCGGAAGATTATCGACCTATTGCTCTAATGAGTATCTGCTACAAACTACTAGAGAGCTTGATCTATAACAGAATCTCATCTACAGTACTTCACCACATTCCAGTTGAACAAGCAGGATTCAGACCTAACAGGAGCTGTTGTGATCAGGTTCTGACACTAACCAGCAATATTGAGCAGGGCTTTCAAGAAAAAATGAAAACGGTTGCTGTGTTTGTGGATTTATTATCAGCCTATGATACAGTCCGGCAAAAAGGGATGATCCTGAAGTTTCTGAAAATTATCCCTTGCAAGACCCTAGCTTCCTTGCTCAACAACATGCTATGCAATCGCCTAATTCAAGTACATCTCAATGGAAACAGAAGCAGATCCTACAGATTAAATGATAGATTTCCACAGGGTTCTGTTCTTGCTCCACTTCTCTTCAAACTCTACATGGCAGATCTTCTATCTGCTGCATGCTGACAGTTTATATATGCTGATGACATAGCCCCAACAGCACAGTCCACAGACTTTGAGACTGCTGAAGCCATTCTCACACAAGATCTTCCAAAAATGGATAGATACTTCAACACCTCATTGATTGAAACCCAATGTAAACAAAACAGAGATTAGTGCCTTTCATCTAGACAACAGGAGAGCCCATTACATTTCACAAGTTCAGTTCAGAGGCCAACAGCTAATCCTCATCCAAAATACTTGGGTATTGTGCTGGATCGCTCTTTGACGTATAAAGAACACCTTTGCAGAACAACAGCAAAGGTTAAAATCACGTAACAATATCCTTCACAAACTCAGTGGCACTAGTTGGGGAGCAAATGCTAATGTCCTCCGAACAACAGCTCTTGTCCTAGTATACCCAGTTGCAGAATATTGCAGCCCTGTATGGATCAACGGTGCACACACAGGAAAAGTTGATGTCCAGCTGAATGATACCATGAGGACAGTGTCTGGCACACTCAAATCCACACCACTTAAATGGCTGCCAGTATTAACTAACATCCATCCTTCTCACCTTCGAAGGCTAACTGCTCTGAAGAAGGAATGGTTAAAATGTACTGCAAATACACTCTTGCCGATTCATCAGGATTGCAACCCTCAGAAGCATGGAAGATTAAAATCTCGACATCCATCATGCCAACTAGGAAAGAGGCTGGTTGAGTCACAGTACAACATGAATAATGCTTGGAGGGAAGAATGGGCTGCTTCAAACCCTGACCAGTTAGGGTTGATATCTGACCTTGTAGGAAACTTGCTGGGTTCAACTTGCCAAGAAGAATCTGGGCTTCATTGAACAGAGTGCGGACTGGTCTTGGAAGATGCAATTTCTGGCTCCACAAGTGCGGAAAATTTTCCAGCCCTCATTGCGACTGCAGTGACATGGCTCAGACAGTCCACCATGTTGTAATGATGTGCCCACTTTGGAGCTTCCAGGGAGGATACCACCAACTTCATGCAGTAAGTGAAGAGGCAGTGAATTGGCTAAATTCCTTGGACATTAAATTATTAGTTATATTACCATCAAGTGATCCTTTGTCCGATTGTTGTTGTTCAATTACACAATATCTTCTTCTTTGCCTTTTCCCACGTAGGTGGGGTTGGATTTTCAGGTTGTCCTCTTCTGGTAGTTTCTCTCTTGGACTCTATTTGAATTGACATTGATGATGTCCAGGTCCTTCCTAACACTGGTTCTCCATCTTGTCTTTGGTCATCCTTGAGCTGGTTGGCAATCTACCATACTGTAAGCCTGTCAACTCTATATGACACATATCCCTCTGGTCATTGTTGAAGGTGACCAGATTGTCTTAATTGGCGTTTCTCAATTTCTCTGTTTTTGGTGTTGCTCTCAGAGATTTTTGGATGGTGTAATTCCATTTCTTGTCCATCCTGGTTGCTCAACAGGACCATCCTAGAATCCTCAACTCAGCCTCATGGAGTTTCTGATTTTCATTTTCTTGGTGGTCCAGCATTCTTATCTGCATAGAATGGCTAGGTGGACAACCCATTTTATACATTTTTCCCTTTGCGTGGAGTGGGATTTTCTTATCATAGTAGATCTCCTGCAGCTGCCCACCATTTCACCTAGCCATCGCATATCCAATTATTTGCTCGAGTCAGAAGCAATAACATACAATTATATAGCGGAATGTTACAATTATACATCGAATATTGAAAAATAAATAAATAAAATGTCTCAGATTAGATGTTCTTCACCCAGAAATAGGACACTTTATCACAGTCTACCATTTAACTCTTGTGTTGTGCAAGAGTATGGGCACAGTTCATAGGTACGGAGGTGTAACATTGTCAGCCTCTCTCC
Organism: Anabrus simplex; assembly: GCF_040414725.1. Lineage (NCBI taxonomy): Eukaryota > Metazoa > Arthropoda > Insecta > Orthoptera > Tettigoniidae > Anabrus > Anabrus simplex. The sequence goes on along the minus strand of NC_090273.1, from coordinate 78,946,486 downwards.
ACACCATATCTGAAACCTGTAGGTATCCCCATTTACGTAAATTCACTCTGCATTTCCCAACACCATTCCAAAGTCTTTTGAGCAATCGCCAGATTTCCCACTTGATGTCATGACCTGCAGGAATATTTTGTTTGGCCTTCATCCACTCTGGTGGTATAGTGGATGGCTATAGCTGTATACTGGTTACCTCAGGTTTTATAGTGAGAATTGTTGTTGTCTGCATAAAGCTTTTCCTTCATTTGAGCTATCTCTTTGGAGGCTGGTGACCTAAGATTGGGTGAGCTTGGTCCTCTACCGACTTTGTTTGCTCATTGTTACGACCTCATAATGTATCCCAGGAGAGGCTATGCCTTTAAAAAGAAAATGCTATTTGTTTGGGGCGTTGACCTATAGAGATCTTTTGTCCCTACTTGCACCATGTGATATAAACCTGCGTGTAATTGGAATGGAGGAAGTGTAGAGTGTTGAATGTGAGGAAAGGAACATTAAGGTTGACACAAACACCCAGTCCCCAGGCCAGGGATATTAATCATTTACAATTAAATACCCCTGACCCAGCCGGGAATCGAACCCGGGGCTGCTAGGTGACAGGAGACACGTTGCCCCCTACACCGCAGGGCCGGACAGAGTCTATGACTGCTGGAGAACATAGCTTCCAGATAGTTGTAGATTTTAGGCAGCCACAAATTATTTCGCATGACTCTTCAAGGGCAATATCCACTTGTTTCCTATGAGATGAATTATACCAGCAGCTGAATAACACCGAGCTAATGCAGTTGCAGGTAGTGTCCGAGCATGGCGGCCCAGTTTGTGAAGTACGCTATTTCTTGTGGAGACTTTTTGTTTGGTTTTCATACAATACGTTTGTAAGATAGGGTGTGATCTGAAGTTACTTCTAAGTATTTTGAGCTAAAATAATGTTCGAGGTGATCTCCTTTCCAGCCAATGTTGAGCCTCCTTACTGCTTCCCTGTTTCTGAGGTGAAGAGCACGAACCTGCGTCTTGGTTGGACTAGGTTTGAGTTGATTTCTCTTGTAGTAAGTTGAAAGATCTTCCACTGCACTAGAGAGCAATTATCCGATTTGTTTTTCCAAGTGGTAACATACATATCAGTGTTTGTGCTATCCTGTATCATTGATTCAAGATATGTGAAGGTATTTCTTGTCTTTACCTCACCAAATACAATTTTTAATCCTTCATGAATGGATACTCACATGGAAAACTTGCAGTAGCCTACACGTAATCTGTCTTTATTCTCCTGATTTAAAGCCCATTTCTTCCTAAAAACATCTTGCCAGATATTTAGTGCACCTACACTTTCTCTCACAAGCATTATATCTTCCACAAAAAGCATGCTCCATGGGGCTTTATCTTGTATGTGTATGGTCAGTTTATCCACGGCCATGATGAAGAGGTATGGACTAAAAGCAGAGCCATGATGCAGGTCAAACTTAACCGCAAATTGGTCTGTATTTCTACAACAGATTTTCACAGTCATCTGATTTCCTTTGTATGTATCTGGAATCAAAATGATATAATGATAAGGGACATTTTTCTTCTTCAGGAGCCACCAAATAACATCACACAGTACTTGGTTATAGGCCTTTCCAAGATCTATGAAGACCATATGCAGATCTTTTCTACACAATTGGGTCCTTTTCCATCAACATCCTCTGAGTGAAGATGGAATCTCTTATTGACCTTCCAGACATAAACTCGAATTGATTTTCAGTAATTTCGATCTCTTTGCTTCAATAATCCTCTCTCAGAGTTTCACGCTATGGTGCAGAAGCTTGATTCCTCTGTAGTTCCCACGATCCTCAGCATTTATATGTAAGTTATATCGAATAAGGAAATGTCTGTGGCATGCGCTAGCATAGAGTATGAGATATTAAGGCCCAAAGGGCGTGTGAAATATCCTTTTCAGACCTGAAATAAAACTGGCGGTGTGAATTTTTGTTTGTACGTCAAAAACTGACGAAAATGCTCTTAAATACATATATTTTTAGTTTATTCTACAAAATAAAAATTAACATCTGAAAAAAAAAAAAAAAGCACATGCATGATTGTGCGTGTCAGGACTTAATTCACTACTTACAAAAAAGAAAAATTACCTCAATGCATGTGAATATATGTATGTACATGATCAAACGTTCTATTTCACAGTGGGGAATAATTTAAAACAATTAAATCTTCGTTCAAACACAAGTAAACATTACATTTTCTACATTGAGGAAGAGTTTTGATTTTACTGCCCTTTTGGCAGCAGCAACTTGTCGTCAGACCTGAAAGAAATCTGGAGGTGTCAAAACGTCAAAAACTTACTAAAATGCTCTCAAATATATGTTTTTACAGTTTATTTTACAAAATAAGAACTACCGGCTGAAAAACAGAACTCACACAATTGTGCCTGTCAGAACTTCATTCACTACTTGCAAAAAATAAAAAATTTAAAAAATTCAACTCAGTACATGTGAATATGCACATGTACATGATCAAATGTTCTATTTTACAGTGTGGAACGATTTTAAACAATTAAAATCTTATACATTACATTTCTCATGTAGAGTACGAGTTTTGCTTTCACAGTCCTTTTTGTGACAGCACCCAGCACTCCTGCATACATTGCCTGTAAGGAAACCTAGCCCGCACATATGCGCATATCAACATTCAAAACCTCATGGTATTACGTACAATGTTGTAAGTACACAATTTACATTTGCTACACAATTTACACACTTTATTGATTATATTCTGATATTCAGGAAAGCTTCTAGATTAATATGAATGCAATAAATAAATACTTACTTTAGGCATTACTGCTTCCCGCCATCTTGCTAATGATCTGTATTTTTAAACTCTTCTTCCTGCCCCCTGGTGGTCAAGTACTAAATAGAAACAGCTGAAGTACATGCTACGTGTCCTGCACAAGCACTGCAGTCTGGTCTAGCACCAAGAAAACGTCAAATAAGCTCAGACATAAATAAAATACGAACCCGCACAATTGTGTGTACATGGTCTGAAAGGGCTATGCTAATTGGAATCAAGTACGGACAGAGGTTTTCATTAAAGATCATAAAAGCGACTCACTTTGAATAGTCTTTTATTATCAGAGTAAAATTCAGTGTTTAGAAGTACATACATCTTCACTATAGACTGTTAAGCCTCTGCAAGTCTGCGAGTCTCTGTAATTTTATTAAACTCTGTCACGGTCCTTTCTTTGTAACTAACTCTGTGGCCTTGTTTAGTTGTATAGCTCTTTAAAATCAGTACAAATCGTCATATTGGTCTCCCTCTACTTCTCATACCTTCCATGTCCGAGTCCATTATTCTCCTAGGTAAACTATCATCCTCCATTCGCCTTACATGACCCCACCACCAAAGCTGGTTCGTGTGTACAGCCTCATCAATAGAATTCATTCTTAACTTAGCTTTTATTTCCTCATTCCATGTACCCACATGCCGTTGTTCCCACTTGTTTGTACCAGCAATCATTCTCACTACTTTCATGTCTGTTATGAATAAGATATCCTGAATCCACCCAGATTTCACTCCTGTACAACAGATTTGGTCTGAAAATAGACCATTGTAAAGAGAGTTTTGTCCTGGAACTGACAATGATCCATGTAGGCTAAACTATGAAGAACAAAGGTAAAATTACAGCCTTGTCTAAACCTTGTAAGTACCTTGAACTAAGAACTCATTGTACCATCATTTCTCACTTCAGCCCAATTGTCAACACAAAAACAGTGCCTTTGATTGCTTTTAATAATCTACCATTAATTCTGTAGTCCCACAGTACGGCTAACAATTTTTTCCCTTGGTACTCTGTCATATGCCTTTTCTAGATCTACAAAACATAAACATAACTGTTTTTCAATTACCTGGCACATACTGAAAATATGATCATGACAGCTCCTCTATGGTCTGAAACCACACTGGTTTTCATCCAACTGAAATTAAATGAAGTGAAATGGTGTATGGCTTTTAGTGCCGGGAGTTCTGAGGACATGTTTGGCTCACCAGGTGCAGGTCTTTTCATTTGACGCCTGTAGGTGACCTGCGCGTCATGGTGAGGATGAAATGACGTTGAAGACGAAACATACACCCAGCCTTCAAGCCAGCGAAATTAAGCAGTGATGGTTAAAATTCCTGACTCTACCATTTTGCTATGGTGCCGGACTTCATCCAACTTACTGCACCCTCCCTTCCAAAGGCTAGAAAACACCTTGCCTGGCATAAGTTACTGATCAATGATATACCTCAATAGTTATTGTAATCCTTCCTGTTCCCTTGTTTATAGATAGGTGCAACTGCTTTTGTCCTATCAGCAGGTACCTTACTAACATTCCATGCTAATCTTATTACTCTCTGAATTCAGTTTTATCCCTCCCTTCCCATTATATTTCACTATTTCACCTATTCCTGCTGCTTTATGACACTGGAGTTTATTTACCACCATTTCCACCTCCTGAGGTGTAATTTCACCAATATCGTTGTCCTCCTCCCCAGGAGCTTGGACGTTCACAATATGTCCAGAAATATTTCCTTTTACTTTGAGGAGATTTTCAAAATATTCCTTCTATCTGTCCAGTAAAAATGAAATGGCATATGGCTTTAGTGCCGAGAGTGCCCAAGGACAAGTTTGGCTCGCTAGATGCAGGTCTTTAGATTTGACGCCTGTTGGTGACCTGCATGCCATGATGATCTGTCCAGTGATTTTCTCGGATCTATTGTGAGCTCAGCTGATTTACCCAAAACACTATTCATTCCGCTTTCCTTCCCTTTCTAAGATTCTTTATTACTGTCCAGAAAGGTTTTCTCTGCTGCTTGACCTAGCCTTTCCAGGTCATTACCAAAATCTTCCTATGACTTCTTCCTGGATTCAACAATTATTTGTTTTGTTCCATTTCTTTCATCCACATACATTTTCCTGCATGCATCAGTCCGTGTTTGGAGCCATTTTTGATACACTTTCCTTTTATGTTTACAAGCTGTCCTCACTTCATCATTCCACCAAGATGTTTGCTTTTTCCCATATCTGGATACAGTTCTTCCCAGGCATTCTCATGCTTTTTCTATTACAGCATCCCTCCCATTCTCTTTCAATATCCTGAACCTTCTTACTGTCTATTATTCTGAACTTTTCACTAATCATATCCAAGTACTTCTAATTTCCTTGTCCTGGAGATTTTCTACCCTTATTTTTCTTCAGAGGAATTTCACCTTCTCTATACTAGGCCTAGAGATATTTGGTTCATTACAGATGAAATAGTGGTCTGTATCATCAAAAAATCCCCAGAATTCCTAATAGATTTTCTGAACTTAAAGTCTGTTATGATATAGTCTATTATGGATCCAGTGCCCCTGGCCTCCCATGTGTTGCTGAGAATAGCTTTATGCTTGAAGAATGTTTTTGTAACTGCTAATCCAATACTAGCACAGAAGTAGAGAAAATGCTTTGGATTACTGTTAGCTTCCATACATCTTCCCCACATTTACCCATCACCTTTTCATATCCTTCAGTTCTATTTCCAATTCTCACATTGAAATTACTCATTAGTACCATCCTATCCTTGCTGGTTAGCTGAGCCACCTGTCCAAACGAGAAATTTCCTTGAGGAGTAAAAGGCTATTCCAGTGATACTGATCAAATTGCTTGTAACTTCTAATGTAGAGGTCAAAAACTTTGGAAACTTAACCACACATCCCTCTTTAGTCACTCATTTGTAGATATTGCTATAACCTTGCCATTACTCAACCAAGTATTATTTATTTCTCTATTTTAGTATCTGAGCCAACGGCCGTAGCCGTGTTGAAACACCGGATCCCGTGAGATCTCTGAAGTTAAGCAACATTGGGCGTGGTCAGGAGTTGGATGGGTTGCCACGCGCTGTTGGTGGGGGGTAAGGGAATAGAGGAGCGGAAAGGAACTGGCCACTCTACTGCACATAAACTCCGGCTCAGGAACACCTCTGCGGAAGTTCGGACCTGCCTCCGGGCAGAATAACCCTTACCTTAGTAACTGAAGTTTCACAACAGTATACTTCCTTTATATGTTTCATCATCTTTTTCATCCTTATTAGTCCTGCTATGTTGCAGAGTCACTGATGCAGATTCATGCCCTCCGTTTCATTAGGTCATACATATCAGCTCTTATTGGTCTGCAGTGATGTCTCTCCACCTCATTCTTGGTCTACCGCAAGGGAATAACTCTTCTCGTTTCTGGACCAAACAATCTTAATCAATTATTTAATTTATTTTCCGGGTTGAACCCCCGTTGAAATAGAAGTAAGTAGCGCTACGAACAGACTGAAGGGGCCGCGATGGGGTCGCCACTCTCTCCAATAATAGCAAACATGTATATGGAACACTTCGAACAGAAAGCCTTAGCTACATCTGCCCTGAAACCGAAATGTTTTCTCCGTTTTGTAGACGACACTTTTGTAATCTGGCCTCACGGGAGCAATAACCTACAGCTATTTCTCGACCATCTCAACTCCATACACGTAAATATTCAGTTCACCATGGAAATAGAAGTAGACGGAAAACTACCGTTCCTGGATGTGCTAGTAATACGTAACCCCAATGGGACGCTGAGTCGCGCAGTATACAGGAAACCCACTCACACAGACAGGTACCTACACGCCTCGTCTCATCATCACCCATCACAAAAGCAGGCTGTCCTAACATCACTAGTAAACAGGGCCATAGCGATATCTGACGCAGAGCACCTCGAGGAAGAAAAAGAACACCTCACGGAAACCCTTAGGAAAAATGGCTACTCGCTCAATAACATCCGACGAGTCCTTAAAAAATCAGAAGAGAAGAAAGAAAAGACCGCCGCAGGAGAAAACAACGGGAAAGAAGAACTGACCCGCCAGAAAACAGCGATACTGCCATACATTAAAAACACTACAGACAGGATCGGCAAGATACTGGACAAATACAACATAAAAACTATCTATAAACCTCACCGTAAACTAGCCCGTTATCTACCACCAGTAAAAGACACAATAGAATTACAGGCCCCTGGAGTGTATCACATTGAATGTAGCTGCGGAGCTTGTTATGTAGGTGAGACAAAACGTCTGATCTCCACCCGCCTAAAAGAACATATCCGTCACACCAAGAACCAAAACACAGATATTTCAGCAGTAGCCAAGCATTCCTACGAAACTAGGCACGGAATATCATTTGACAAGACCAAGATCCTAGCAGCTATCCCTTGGAATCTGGAAAGAAAAATCCGCGAGGCTATCGAAATCAAGAAACATCCGAATAACATAAATTTAGAAGAAGGATACAAAATCAGTAATTCTTGGATGCCCATCATTCATAGCTTAAGACATACAGACCACAACATAAACACACGGGCCGCAACCCCATTACATAACAGCGCGGGCAAGCCCCCACTACCTGGCTGTGACATAAACTTTCCAGAAGCCTCGCGAGACAGCCAGGGCTTACGCCAGCCAGATAGGCTAGGATATAAAAGGCCAAGATCAAGGCCACTCTAGTAGTGTAACTCTGCCTGGGAGACTGATTACCTCGGATCGAGTAGGGGTATTTCAGTCGCCTTGACAATGAATACTGCAATGTATTCGAAACGTCGGCAAACTGTACGTGATATGCGTACAAGTACAACACGGTTCAACCCGGAAAATAAATTAAATAATTCTTCACACCGTGGAAGCTTCACTTCTAAGAATCTTAATCAAGACTAACTTCCTTGCTCAGAAATTATTACTCAGAAATTATCCCTCACTGCATTGTTACAGAAAGATAGGATAGGAATATATAATATGATAAACACAATGGCTGGTTAATGCAGGAAGACGGAGTGATAGAAAAGGAGACACAAGGACAAACTTCACACCTTCATTTATCTCTCTCTTCAGATAGATAGTATCTCTATACGTCAGTCCCATTTCTTCCAGATCCATCTCCCCCTGTGGGAGGGGGCAGTAGAATAAAGCCCACGGTATTCCCTGCCTGTCGTAAGAGGCGACTATAAGGGGCCGCAGGCACTCTCAACTTGGGTTGCGACCATGGGGCCCTTAGCTAGTCCTGGCATTTCTTCCAGGTACTTGTGTGAGGCTCCTCACTTTCATCTATCCTATCAGACCTCCCTTGGTCAACTCTTGTTCTTTAATGACCCCAGCAGTATTGGAGCACTTGAGGCTTAGGGAATCTTTTATTTTCATGCCCTCAGTGGCCCTTGCCTTTCTTTGGCTGATACCTTCATTTTTTGAAGTCTCAGATCCCTTCCATTTTTTTCTTTCTGATTATTGTTACATAGAGGATGGTTGCCTAATTGTAGTTCCTCTTAAAACGATAATCACCGGGCGAGTTGGCCATGTGCATAGAGGCGCACGGCTGTGAGCTTGCATCTGAGAGATAGTAGGTTTGAATCCCACTATCGGCAGCCCTGAAGATGGTTTTCCGTTGTTTCCCATTTTCACACCAGACAAATGCTGGGGCTGTACCTTAATTAAGGCCACGGCCGCTTCCTTCCAACTCCTAGGCCTTTCCTATCCCATCGTCGCCATAAGACCTATCTTTGTCGTTGCGACGTAAAGCCCCTAGCAAAAAAAAAACAAAACAAAAAAACCAAAAAAAACAAACCAATAATCATCTCCACTTCCAGAACCATCTCTTCTCTCCCCCCTGATGAGCTCATTTCTGCTTCCTAGCTTCATCAGGAGGGTGGGCTTCAGCACTCAGTGAGGGGCCATCTTAGCAGATCTGGCCTATGGACACCTCCACTGCATCTCTCCTTATTTTTTCCTCACCCACAGTGGGCTGCAGTAAAGAACAATTTGGTTCTTACATAAACTAACATCCTGTTCACCTTTCACGGGCGAGTGAACTTTAAAGCAAATCTAGTCCCATTGTCATCTAGACTGCACCTCACCTGTAATAACCTTCAAAAAAAAATTGGCTCTTATATAAAGACCCCTGTAGTTAACATTCTGCACACGTATGGTCTTCAGGTCCATGGCTTTGCGGGGGCCCCCGTGGGAGCGCACTTGCCCAGCACCTGGCCTCAGCATGTGAGCAGAAGCAGCGGTGTTCCAGACTCCTCCTTTAATAACCCACTATCTTTTGCCTAGCTCCAAGTTTTGATGAAGAAAATAAGCTGGTTAGAGGCCGAATTTTCAGCTGATAGTTTGCTGTATTGTGTAAAAGTGAACATGTGAGCTTGCATGTGGGAGATAGTGGGTTCTAACCTCACTGTCGGCAACCCTGAAGATGGTTCTCCATGGTTTCCCATTTTCACACCAGGCAAATGCTGGGACTGTACCTTAATTAAGGCTATGCCTGCTTCCTTCCCATTCCTAGGCCTTTCCTATCCCATCATCGCCGTAAGACCTATCTGTGTCGGTGTGACGTAAAGCAATTTGGAGGTGGCTGGTTTCGCAAATAGACGACTCATATGTAAGTATGGGGCACATAATATTTTTGTACACTTTGCTGTTCATGTTCGGCGGCATTCCCTTGTCACACAAGATACTAGTTCCAGAAACCATCAGTTCCAGACAGACAGAGTTCTTCTGTTCACTTCTGTGTTTATATCTTTTGTAGAAATCTCAACTATGATGCAGTTATCATTGGAGGCGGGATTGTGGGAATGGCAACTGCTCGTGAGCTCCAGAAACGCCATCCTCAGTGGAAGATGGCAGTCGTGGAGAAGGAAGATCACTTGGCCTGTCATCAGAGTAGACACAACAGTGGAGTGATTCATGCTGGGATATACTATAAGCCAGGCTCTCTCAAAGCTAAACTCTGTGTGGAAGGCATGGGACTGGCATATAAATATCTTGAGAAGAAGAATATACCCTACAAGAAATGTGGCCAACTCATCGTAGCTACTAATAAAATTGAGAACGATCGATTAGATGAACTAATTGAGCGAGGAGAGAAAAACAATGTTCCTGACCTTAAAGTTGTTGATGGGGCAGGAATTAAAAAGATTGAACCATACTGTCAGGTAAATATAAATTTTCTTTTTATGTTCAAACTGATATAACTGGCATTTAGTGCTTTAACTTGCAAGACATTCCTCCTTCATGTATGTTCACGTTTCTGCAACATTTTTCTGTTTGTATGTGGTAACGCAAAAGCACATCATCATCGTCATCAAAGTGATTTCAAATTACTCAACATACAAATAGAAAATTTAAGAGAAAAAAATGGGGAAATAAGAAAAAGAATCAGATTAACTTATGTGCTTAGAGAAAGAACTTCACTTTCCATTCCATATTAAACTAATCAAATCCTATTGTGCAATAGCCTTGATGGGCCTTGACCTACCAAGCAACTGTTGCTCAGCCCAAAGGCCTTTACATTACAAGGTGACACATGGTGAGTGCAATGAATTCCCTAAGCCAGTGGTATTCAAACTTTTTGGTTGGCGTACCCTCAATATTTAATTGTTTTACATTCGTACCCCCGAAGTATGAGTATATTAAGATTATACCAGAAATAATGAGCGTGTTTTACTGGATGCCAAGTAATATTAACTATAATCATCATAGTCTTCTGCATATTATCCTGCTTGCTCAGGGTCCCTGTATGCACTAACGCAGGAAAGAGTTGTGGCCGGGGATTTAAGGTTGCATGCCCTTCCTGACACAACAGACTTTACAACTGAAAATACCACCTTAGCGACACCAGGAATCAAACTACGGTCACTGGGATGACAGGCAAGCAGCTAAGCTGCTACACCACCCTGTTCCCCAATGATAACAATAATGTATTGTGTGTACATCGTCGTTGGGCAAAGGAAACCTCATAACTCTGTTGGAGTAAAGTTTACCAAAGAAGCCCAAAACTGAGCGGTCAACAATGACCGGAGAACTGTTCCTGGCATTTTCATTGCTTAACAGCAGCCCAATTATTCAACCATTGGAGTCTTCTGTTCCATTCTCAGGCAATGCGGCAAGCCTTCACAAGACACATGGAGACACATGGTTTTCTGGTGAGTGGAATTACAAGGATTTCACTGCTTAGCAATGATATTTAGTTGTGGTGGTGGTGGTTTTTGTTTTAAGAGAAATTACATCTAGGTAATCGTCTTCTGATGACATATTTACAAGTATTATTAATGCAACAGTTACTATTGTACTGTGTACACTGCTACCGGAAAAATGAAATGAATGATGTATTTTGGAAAAAAGAAAAAAAGAGCAATGCAGCATAAGTAAGCATTTTTACATACGTGGTGAATGGGAGCTACAAACTGACATATATTTTAGAATGAATTGTTAAGAAAGGGGACTCTGTATCGTTGTAGACAAAAACATTAAATCAAAAATTTGCTTACCTGTTGAGAAGACTTCACGTACCCCTAGTGTTACAGGTACCACACTTTGAATACCACTGTTTTAAGTCATCATTTTTTGCCTTCTGTGCCATGGTTGTTATCTCACCACCAGAGAACTCCTCAGTTGTTCTCAACGAGGGTAAATGGACCTCGAGGTAGCCCTCAGTTCCAAGTATAAGCTCTCTGACCTGGCTAGGTATCAAACCCAGCTCCTCTGACCAAGAGGCAGGTTCACTCCTCCTTGGATTGTGGGATCAGCAGTTTCCACATTACTTACAGTATTATTCCCAGGAATTGATATTCCTATCTGGAAAGCTGGTTATTCACAATAAGTTTTTTGCCGTAGCTAATATCATAATCATTTTGTTTTTCTTTTCTCCACACATTGATTGATTGGGTGATTGAGTGATTGATTGGGTGATTGAGTGATTGATTGATTGATTAATTGGTTGCTTGATTGATTATTTATCCAGGCAAGATTGATGCCAAGTGGCCTTCTCTTATATTTAACCAGTTTAATGCATTATTTACGGCAATTTATTCATGCCTATATATGTATATACTTAAATTAAGATGATGTCATCATCATCATTTTCTAGCTGCAGTTTTTCAGGTGTTGTATACAAGTGCTCACACTTCTTCCTGACAAGATACAGTTTCTTTTCTCCTATGTCCTTCCACTTGACGTTCCTCTTGCAGACCTCTCAATTCACTGTGTCTGTCGATCGATTTCTTGGCCTCCCTACTGGCCACTCCCCTTTTACTTCTCTCTCAAAGTAATTCCTTGCTGTTCTTATTGTGCTCATCCTCATAACATGTCCAGATCTTTCTGCCCTGTGTCTTCCTAAAAGCTTGGTAGCAGGTTGTCGTGATCGTAAGGGCTGGACAGGCTGGGGAATTGGATTTGATTCTAGGAGCAATATACACCAAATCAATTTGACCTTTCACCAAAAATTACACCATGTATTTATTAGATACAAATACTTTGTCTACTTAGAAGTTATACAAAGAGTATTTCTCTGGTTAGCACTTAGGGAACTCCCCACCCACATTTCAGTAATTGATGCTAAAAGTCTTTTCAGTTCCCTTGGCAACAATCTGGAAATAAGCTCTTACACTTCAGTCTCTGAACTTAAATACAGTTAATACTTAGCTCGGTTGGATGACTTCTTTCTTCTCTCTTCTTTCTTCCTAATTCCAGTTGCTGATGCAGCTTTGGACACCTGGCTGACTGTTCTGAGTAAGATGCAGTCTACAGACTCAAACTCTTGGCCTTTGGGGAAGGAGGAGCCACACCAAGATTAAGTCTTTCCTCACTGAGTGTCTGTTTAGCTTACTAAAGGGTTCCTGTGCTGGATTTAATGTGTCTAGTGCCACTGATCACCCTATTGTCTCTGACAACTCTCTAATTATTTTCTGCCAAATCTTTTGTCTGTCTGTCTCTCTTAACTGCCTCCCAGTTCACTTACTACCAATCAGATTATTCTGTCCTTCAGAACCCTATTCTCACACTATTTGTAGAGCTTCCCTCGTTGCAAACTCGATCATGGCTACCAGGTTTTGCTCCGACGTGAGCACTATCACGGCTACCAGTTTTCTCTCTTGATAGACCCAAAAACTCCAGATTATAATATCCGGTCTGTCTTCCTCGAAGTTACCAGTGTTATTCCCAAATATCAACCACTACTACTTCATAACTCTGATGTGTTGTGAGCTGATTGGCTCTCGTGACCCTCCTACCACTTTAAGGGGGTTGTCTATGCAAGGCCTGTGCAAGTTTCTAGAACAACATATTTTTCTACAGCATCATAGCGCTGCGTTCTTCCCTTTGCAGTTTATGTGACGTACACTTCCCTACCTAAAGTTCAGCAACAACTATACGCTGACACAATATTTCACCAAATTGTACTCACTTCTGTTTCAACCAAGCTTTTCTTTCATATTGAATTTTATGCATCAATTTCATTGATCTGTCTCAGCTTTATCCTTCGCTTTGACAAAATGAAAGTGACTGAGGTATGAGTGATGCTAGTAATGCCATTCCTTCTGCAGCCAGTCCCTGCTATGAATGGTGTGAAAATATTGTTCATAGGGTCGGTTGGTGCATGCATTTGAGTGGGCTTGGCAGACTGATATGCAATAGCAACTTCTGGCTCGGTGAGGAAAGCAACGGGAAACTACCTCACTCCTCATTTCCCTAGTACGCCTCTTCAGTGATGCCTAAGCCATCTATGACAGCTGATGGCGGAGCTGTTGAGGATCCAACCAGCTTTCGGGCTGAGGACTAAACGTACATACATACATACATACATACATGTGCAAAATAGAATTATCACTCACTTGCTCATACTCACTCAAAGCACTGTTACTTCTTGATGCTGGGATACACGCTCTTGAATTTTAAAACATTTTTCAATATCCTTCTTGCTTGGAGGTCATAGATTCGACACTCGCTCCACAATAAAAGACAGAAGGGCGCGTCGTAACCTGTGGTCATGACAAGGTATTTTGATGCCAGCCTCCTTCCTGTTTACTGCATTTCTAATCTTGTCTTGTCTTTTGATTCATTGATCTGATTAATTTAATTTCTGTTGACTGGATTTTACTATTAGTCTTATTATATAGGGTAGCTGCCTCTGTGGATCAGTGGTAGAGTGTCGGCCTCTGGATCCCAAGATAGCGGGTTCAAACCTGGCAGAGGTAGTCGGATTTTTGAAGGCCGGAGAAAAGTCCATTCAATACTCCATTAATGTTGGGGCTGTACCTTAATTAAGGCCATGGCTGCTTCCTTCCCATTCCTAGGCCTTTCCTGTCCCATCGTCGCCATAGACCTATCTGTGTTGGTGCGACGTAAAGCAACTAGTGATACTCCATGTCATACCATGTCGGCATGTAAAAGATATCTGGTAACATATTTGGTGTGTATCCGACAAAATTCATTAAATCTCAGTCCAAGAGAGTTCCAGTTTACTCAGTCTGCCATCTAGTAGGCCTAGAGTAAAACAGAACGTCAAAATCGACAAGCAGACAGCCAGAGGGCATCAAATTGAAATATCCGCACAGGGTAGCTTAGGCCATATGATTATTATTATTATTATTATTATTATTATTATTATTATTATTATTATTATTATTATTATTATTATTATTATTATTATTATTATTATTCCTCATTTTCCCATTTCCAGCTGACACCAGATGGGAGCAAATATGATTCCACTCCACTTTGTTCTGTCGTTCTACCCTCCTCCTTCCACATCAATGTTCCAATGTTAAACCATTTCCATGATGTCGTTTGGTGGTAGCTTGTCCATGCCTGACCGAGTCATCAGTACACCTAGCGGCACTGCAACTTTTGACGTTGGTTGGAGTCTGCCTTTCTTGTTTCCAGTAGGGCTTTGACGAGCTCCACATTCCCCCTGATTATCGCGAATGTGAGCAGAGAGTTCCCCAGGTAGAGTGCCTCACAATCTGCGTTCCCCTTCTTCACCAGCACTTGTAACATTGTCTAAATTATCATTCTGGCTGCATGCATAGAGCATGCAACACGTTCTTCCCATTACACTTGCAATCGCCATCATCTGCAAAATCAAAGGCTTTGTCATCTTCACTGCTTTCCATCTTTGCGCGAACATTGGGATTGCCCCCGTATTCGAGCAAAAGTTCACACATATCAAGTCTCTCTTGGTAGGGAACCATTAGTGCTAGTACATGAAGTGGACTTAGGCCTCCATCTAGGAAATTGGAACCATATCTACTTATTTCATATAGGCTATTGTTACGATGGGCTCTCCACACTCAAAGGTATTTTATACCTACTGCCAGGTTCAAAATTAGGCCACCCTAACATGGAGACAGCCGCCTTTCGTAGCCACCCCTCTGGAGTACAGATGCTACGAGTTTGCCCCTTCCGCCATCTCCACCGTACTGAAGTCCACCTTCTCCACCGTAGATGGCGTTGAGGTCTTCACTCGTAACCCTGAGCTGGGACCTATACTATATGTTACACATTGGGTCATTGTGCTCTGGAACTCACATAGGCAAGGGCTCCACTCCCTGGGTAGGGCTGCCTCCAAAGAGGGGTCCCTACCTGCTACCTAATTATTATTATTATTATTATTATTTTTATTAGTATTAGTATTATTATTATTATTATTATTATTATTATTATCATCGAAGTGATAAGGCCAGCAAATATTTGTGCATGCTTATACTGAAGCTTTCATTGGTATGTACTAATATATTTGATTAGAATGTGAGTATAAGTGATGATTTATTACCCTCACTCCTGATTATAAGTTTGATAATTATATTCGGTGGTTTCTGTGTCAAGAAATTAAAGATACGTGTTAGGGCTGGTTTTCACGGGTAGAGTAGCGAGGCGAGTAGAGTGGATAGTAGAGCTACTAGCATCGTGTAAACGACCGGGATAGTAGCAAGTAGAGTAGAGTAGTTAGTAGGCAGTAGAGTAGAGTGGGTTTCCGCTGCGGTAAAGTAACTCTACCACTATCCTTCCCCCTCCACCGGAACCGAGCTCCGAGAGCTGGCGGAGAAGTCCGAGGACGCTCGATTTTTCAGCTGGCGCGTCATTCGACTGCTGTATTTGCATGTGTACAGACGGTGGTATTACGTTGAGCGTTTATTTGGCTGCAAAATGAAGTGGACGGAAGAAGATACTTGCAAATTTGTGGAGCTCTACAGCGAAAAAGAATGTTTATGGAACATAAACAGCATTACTTATAGAAAGAATATGAGACGGGCGGCGGAAGAGGACTTGATTGCAAAAATGGGTAAAGAGGGTTTTGGGTTAACGGAACTGAAACAGAAAATAAAAAATTTACGATGTACATATAATCAAGAACTCATGAAAATACGAAGATCCAAGAAGTCTGGAGGTGGTGCCGCAGACATCTACACTCGAAGATGCAACATAAAATATAAACAAGTGTCAGCTGGATTTTCACTTAATATGAAGATTTCTCAAGTTTCAATGTTACACAGCGTGTTCATCATGTGTCTCGACATGATTAAGTTAGGCAATACAATGGTGCAGGACTGTGTACATTAATCATATTAATAACATACATAGGGATCTTCTACATATCACTTGCCACTGCCGTTAATTTTCAGCAATAACAGTAATTTCCTCAACAAATTGAATAGTTTCCATATGTTGTTTGGAATATCCAAAATAATTATTGTTTACAGTACAGTGTCAGATCTAGAAGCTTAAGCTCTACACCTGGGCCGTACAAGCAACGAACAAAAAAAATTAAATAGATCAATAATTGGGATATTTATGGCGAAGAAGCTACTGCAAATTAGGCCTACGCCAGCGTAATTTACAGTGTACTTATGGCCGGTTACGTCTCAAAACTCATGTGCGTAAATTAGTAGCAAATGGTATCAAAACTCACGACTGCAAACTAATAGTTAAATTAATATTCCAATGAGTCTCAAAATTCACGACTCCAGATAGCAGGTGCCTGCGATGACGGCAGGAGGGGTGAGGTGCGCGGTGACTCACTCACCAGGCCTCTCCTGAGGCCACAATACTATTAACATTAAATTTATATCAAAAGGAAAAATGCGTTATATTACCTTTAAGACCACAGAAAAATGTTTTGATGATGATAATAATAATAATAATAATAATAATAATAATAATAATAATAATAATAATAATAATAATAATAATAATATTGCATCCAGGAGATAGTAGGTTCGAATCCCACTATTGGCAGCCCTGAAGATGGTTTTCCGTGGTTTCCCATTTTCACACCAGGCAAATGCTGGGGCTGTACCTAGGCCTTTCCTATTCCATCGTCGCCATAAAACCTATTTGTGTCGGTGCGACGTAAAGCCCCTAGTGAATAATAATAATACACCTCTGTGTCATTCACCGACCATTATTTTCCCCTGCGTGTTGGGGTGGCAGAGTAACATCCACAGTATCCTCTGCCTATCGTAAGAAGTGACTAAAAGGGGCCCCAGGGGTACTTACATTTTTTAGAAAAGGTCCTTGTTTTTCTTTGCCCAAAACCTTCATTTTCTTGAAGTATGGGCCACCTTCCATTTTTCCCCTCTGATTAGTATTAATAGAGGATGGCTGCCCAGTTGCACTCCCTCTTAAAACAGTAATCACCACCACCACCTTTTCCTTCATTGTTTTCAACACTTATTGATTTTAGTGAACCTTTCCACATTTTCTTGGCTGGGGAAAGAACCACCATCATAAAATATCATCAACATCAGCGCTGTGGAGTCTTTTTTAAGTCATATAGCAACAGAACGTCAAAGATAGCGATTGGCTACTTCGCTATATTTTAGATAAAATTCTGACACATTTTAATTTATGATTTTATAAATTTGGTGACCCAAGTAGTCAATACTTCGAGTATATAACATTGCGTTTCATGTAATCGCGTGGGGGCGTGATGTAATATATTAATCTATGCTAAATAAGGCATCTGGGAGTACATGACTCAGTCATACGTGTGGAGCATGAGTTCATATTATTTTCGGAAAGCGTATCAGAGACCGTTCATCATACTCATCTACTTTCTGAAGGGAATGGAGATAAGTAATTTAATTTCCCTGCGATGAGATTCATGACCAAATTAATCTCTAATAAAACTAAATGAGTGAATTAACAGTCGTAATATTTAATATCGGTAAAATAAAGTTTCTTATATAAGTAAATGCCGTCTTCTGGCCTCATAATAGAACTAAGCCCCGGTAATTACTACCAACTGAAAATTTATTTTAACTAGCAGCAGGCAATATACCTACATTAATTTTATGTCGTCCGGCTGCATGGATACATGGTTAGCATGCTGGCCTGTGGTCCAATGGGTCCAGGGAGTCCCAGGTTCGACTCCTGGCCGGGATTTTCACTTTCATTTGTTAATTCCTATGGCTCGGGAACTGAGTGTTTGTGCCGTCTTCAGCATTGGACTTCATGGATTGCAAAAAAAGAGGCGTATTTCTATTTTTCATCTATTCACATAATTCAATCGATTATCCATCCAACACACTTACACCGAAATTTTTATTCATGACGCAACCGATTATTCTATGCGATATAACTGAATGATATTTGAAATTCATTTGATTATTTATTCCATTATTTAAATAACCGGATGGAAGCTATTTGATTTTTTTAAAATATCCGATTATATCATCACTAGTAGGGTGGGCATATATCCATTCAAAGAAGAAGTGGTCCTGCTCGTGAGGTTTGAGACTGGCCCAAAAAGAGAAACCTATTCTTGCTAACCCTCTTCTTAGAATTCGTGAATTTTGATACTGGTGAGTTTTGAGACTCGTGGGTTCTGAGACAACACACTGATGGCCAGTGGATATTCTTTCTATAACTTTTGAAATGAATTCTGTAAAATTTCATTCGGATAAGATTTAGGTTGGCTGAAATACAAAAAATGGAAATAGAAACATCACTACAGTCTAACTGGGGAAAGGAGTACCTCACCCCTTCACCGTGGAACAAAAACCTTCGCCAGAATTATGATCTATAATTAGACTGGAGCTCGTTCATATAGTTTTATCTTAGAAATCACCACTACAGTATTCACAGACGAAGACTAGTAAAATCCTGAGGGGATGATTACACTGTTGTTACTTTCTGTACAATAATGAATAAAGTCATAAAAATTCAATCGTTTGTGTTCCTGGGTTAAAATACATGCTTGTACTGCCAGGGAACTGCTCCTTCATTAACAAAATGATTCCTGAGACAATCCCTCATGTTCTTGGCCAACTGTGTCGAGTTTGTTCCCCCATATTTCTCCAAATTACCAAGTTCTCTCAGAATTAATGCCGATGCCCCGAGTGTATCTCTCATGCTGAGCCAGCCTCTTACCCATTCCCTTTTTTCCTCATTTACTTCTTCTTTTAACGCTTCACTAACCTCTTGCAGTAATATGTTTGTAAATGTCTTTAAACACTTCCTTACGATGTGCTTACGTCTTGACATGGTGCTACTACTGTACTCTACTCTACTGTATGACTCTACTTCCGTATGAACAATACGAGTGTCAACTCTACCAGACAGCGGTAGAGTAGACTAACGTGGCTACTCTACTAACCACTCTACTCGCCTCGCTACTCTACCCGTGTAAACCAGCCCTTAGAGTAAACTGAATTATAGGTTATATAAGATTACTTCAACTCTTTCGCTGCGGTAATCGACTTTTGTCGACTTGGTACTTTCCTGCTATAGTTTCCGCGCGCTTCTTTAATAAGGCGCATTTAATAATACAAACATCTATAGTCATGTATTGACTATGTACTAAGCATTGTTTAAAAACTTTGCCGCAAATACTGGACCTATGTTTATTTGTTATCTTTCACCCGCCCGCCCGCCAACATTCCTGTCAGCTGTCTGGCCGATAGCAGGCTTCACTCAGCAGCTATGAGCGCGCGGGACAACATTAGTAATGAGAATGACTAATGACAGTGATTAAATCTTCAATTTTTTAGTGGCCGATTCTGATTCAGACTGTTCAGTAAATTTGGGCAATGAAACAAGTGATGATGTGCATAGTGATTGTTCGGAAGAACGTGCCAACGAGAAAGATCTTCATTTTGTATCGGACTAGCGGGATATTAGTGATGACATCGAAACTGCACTAATGAATTGGAGAATATTGTACAATAAGCTTCAAAAAATGGGCAATTAGTGCTCCTGACTTCAGAAGCTCTGTCATAATGGGACTTCTACGAGAGTATATGCTCAGTCCGCCGGCAAAATGAAGGCCTTCTGATTACATACCTCAAACGCGCCTGACGGAGAGGCATTTTCTTGGAGAGCAGCAGGACAAGAGTCAATAACCAAATTGTGTTGTTTGTTGCAAATTAACAGCAAAATGTTCAAAGAAAGGACAGGGACTGTGCAAGAGAAAACAAACAGTATTTTTTTTTGTAAGAATTGCCCGATACAGCCTGCAATGTGTCCAGTTCATGTTCGGAGATGTATCACAGTAATGTATGTTTCAAGGTCAAATGTCATTGTTAGTTTGCCAAAGTTAAGTTAAAAATGGTGCAATAGGTGTTGAATGTCACTAACCTTTAAAAAAATAAAGTTTCAGTTCATTTGGAAAATACGAAAAAAAAAAATGTTTTTCTGTAAGTGTTCTGTTTAAAAATAGCGCAGCGAAAGAGTTAAAGAACATAAGACACCAAAGGCAAGACTCATCGCCAAGATGTAAGTCATGGCCAGTTAGACTCCCGCGCTGACATGATGTCAGAGACAGGAATTCTATGCGACAATGAGGATGTATCCCGTACATCAATGGAAAAAATCCAGAATTCCGGAAATGGGCTTGTTGTAAATCAGCAAATAACGGAATATCAACAGAAGGAAGAGGAGCATCTCGAGATTGCCAGAGCATTGCTAGAAAGTATTATGGCAATTCCTTTGAAGAATCTGAAAAGAAAATTTGGAACGGTCTGGAAAAATTGGAGGAAGCTCAAGATGCGGGAGCAACTTGCAGAATGCCTTGGAAGAAGACAAGGGAGCAATTAGAACAAAAATCAACAACTGTAAAAGAGCCGGAGCTGACTAAAACATCACTATCACTGACAACCAAGAAGAAAGATGGGATGGAATGGAAAAAAGTCCCGCCCCCCCCAAAGAGAAAAAGAAGAAGAACAATGAGATAAAAAATATGCAACCAGAAACCGATAGAAATGATCATGCCGCAGCCCCAGAAGGTGGAAAGAAGAGGAAACAAGATCACCCCAAACCACAGAGCCGTTCAGAAGCTGTCCTCATCATACCAATATATGGTAAGACTTATGCGGATGTTTTGAGAGACATTCAGAGTAAAGTGAAGTCACAAGAAAGCGGGACTGATATTTGGTCAATTCGTAACACAAAAGCGGATGCTGTTCTTTTGGAATTTAAGAAAACCACACAAAATGAGAACAGGAACATCTTTAATAAATCTTTGAGAGATATTGTTGGACAAGATGGTGAAGTGAAAGCTCTGATCCCCCAAACAACACTTGAAATTCGGGATATGGATGATGCTACTACTGCTGTGTATGTAGAAGATGCTGTAAGGTGGGATTTGGGGAATTTCAATGGTGAGATAAAAATTATAGTGACAAAATCGAACAGCAGGGGGCAGAAACTTGCCATAGTGGAGCTGGAAGACAAAGTGGCCATGAAACTTCTGGAAGCTGGTTTAATCAAACTAGGATGGCTCTACTGCAGGATACAAAAAAGATTTGTGGTACCTTGTTGCTTTACATGTCTTTCTTACAGACATCATGTGCGTATCTGCAATGGCCTAGACAGAAGTAAGCTTTGTTTCAAGTGTGGAGAAACTGGACACAAGGCAGCAGGCTGCAAAGCAAATCCACGATGTGTAATTTGAACAGACAGGGGCGTAGAAGAGAATAAACAAAATCACGTACCTGGCTCAGGTGCCTGCGTTGTATTTCGTCAAGCTCTTGAGGAGGTTAAAATCAAAAACAAATGATACAAATTATTCAGGCAAATGTGCACAGAAGTCAGACAGCAAACGATCTTTTGACTCAGCTGACCTTTGAGGAAGGAGCAGATCTACTATTACTCAGTGAACAATATCATAACAGGGATCACCCAGGATGGTTCGCAGACAACCTTGTGGCAGCTGCAATTTGGATACCAGATCTGAGAAAATTTACGATTAGAGATTATGGGTGTAGAGATGGATTTGTTTGGGGCCTGATTGCCAAAATAACATTTGTGAGCTGTTACTTCACTCCGAATGCGTCTGTGAGTGACTTTCAGACAAAACTGGATGGCCTTGAAGATGCACTACAGGGACTGGACAACAGATTAGTGGTTTGTGGGTTACTGTAGTCACGTCCTATTTCGTGAACCATGGGCAACGGCTGAGTGGCCTAGTAAGTGGTCCTGAGAGTCGGGATACCAGTTGCTATGGAATGGGAGCGGGCATCTCGGACATATTCTGAGTCGTGGCCCTCCTTGTGCTCAGGCGGTTAGGACTATACAATTCACCGGTGGTCCATAACCCGTTAGAGGAGAGATCCTCACTTGGACTATGTGCAAGTAGGGCAGCATCCTGCTTCATGAATTTACAGAGCTCAGAACACTTTAAGCAAGCCTCGGACCTATGGGAGTAATGGAGTCCCACTCCCATTTGACAGGCGAGGGACTCCTTGGAAACAACTTGGCGAACGAAATGGAATTCGATGGGGAGCTATCAATATTAATGGGGCTTATGGAAGAAAGAAGGTAGAACTGGCTGAGTCAGCAAAGAGGATGCATCTGGATGTGCTAGGAGTAAGTGATATTGGGGTAAGGGGAGATAATGAGGAAGAGATAGGAGATTATAAAGTGTACTTGACGGGTGTTAGAAAGGGAAGGGCAGAGTCTGGGGTAGGGCTCTTTATCAGGAATACCATTGCACGCAACATAGTTTCGGTTAGGCACATAATGAGCGAATGATGTGGGTAGATTTGTCAGTGGGAGAAATTAGGACAAGAATTGTGTCGTGTATTCACCATGTGAGGGTGCAGATGAGGATGAAGTTGACAAGTTTTATGAAGCATTGAGTGACATCGTGGTCAGGGTCAACAGCAAGGATAGAATAATGCTAATGGGCGATTTCAATGCGAGAGGTGGGAATAGAACTGAAGGATACGAAAGGGTGATTGGTAAATGTGGGGAAGATATGGAAGCTAATGGGAATGGGAAGCGTTTACTGGACTTCTGTGCTAGTATGGGTTTACCTGTTACGAATACATTCTTCAAGCATAAGGCTATTCACCACTACACATGGGAGGCTAGGGGTACCAGATCCATAATAGACTATATTTTAACAGACTTTGAATTCAGGAAATCTGTTAGGAATGTACAAGTTTTTTGCGGATTTTTCGATGGTACAGACCACTATCTGATCTGTAGTGAACTAAGTATCTCTAGGCCTAGGGTAGAGAAAGTGAAATCTGTCTGCAATCGAATAAGGGTAGAAAATCTCCAGGACGAGGAAATTAGACAGAAGTACATGGATATGATTAGTGAGAAGTTTCGAACAGTAGACAGTAGGCAGGTTCAGGATATAGAAAGTGAATGGGTGGCATACAGGGATGCTGTAATAGAAACAGCAAGGGAATGCCTAGGAACAACTGTGTGTAAAGATGGGAAAAGGCGAACATCTTGGTGGAATGATGAAGTGAGAGCAGCTTGTAAATGTAAAAGGCTCCAAACAAGGGCCAAGGCAGACAGGGATTGGTACGTAGATGAAAGAAACAGAGCGAAACAAATAGTTGTTGAATCCAAAAAGAAGTCATGGGAAGATTTTGGTAATAACCTGGAAAGGCTAGGTCAAGCAGCAGGGAAACCTTTCTGGACAGTAATAAAGAATCTTAGGAAGGGAGGGAAAAAGGAAATGAACAGTGTTTTGAGTAATTCAGGTGAACTCATAATAGATCCCAGGGAATCACTGGAGAGGTGGAGGGAATATTTTGAACATCTTGTCAATGCAAAAGGAAATCATCATGGTGGTGATGCAAACAGCCAAGCTCATGGGGAGGAGGAAAACGATGTTGGTGAAATTACACTTGAGGAAGTGGAAAGGATAGTAAATAAACTCCATTGTCATAAGGCAGCAGGAATAGATGAAATTAGACCTGAAATGGTGAAGTACAGTGGGAAGGCAGGGATGAAATGGCTTCATAGAGTAGTAAAATTAGCATGGAGTGTTGGTAAGGTACCTTCAGATTGGACAAAAGCAGTAATTGCACCTATCTATAAGCAAGGGAACAGGAAGGATTGCAACAACTATCGAGGTATCTCATTGATTAGTATACCAGGCAAAGTATTCACTGGCATCCTGGAAGGGAGGGTGCAATCAGTCGTTGAGAGGAAGTTGGATGAAAACCAGTGTGGTTTCAGACCACAGAGAGGCTGTCAGGATCAGATTTTCAGTATGTGCCAGGTAATTAAAAAATGCTACGAGAGGAATAGGCAGTTGTGTTTATGTTTCGTAGATCTAGAGAAAGCATATGACAGAGTACCGAGGGAAAAGATGTTCACCATACTGGGGGACTATGGAATTAAAGGTAGATTATTAAAATCAATCAAAGGCATTTATGTTGACAAATGGGCTTCAGTGAGAATTGATGGTAGAATGAGTTCTTGGTTCAGGGTACTTACAGGAGTTAGACAAGGCTGTAATCTTTCACCTTTGCTGTTTATAGTTTACATGGATCATCTGCTGAAAGGTATAAAATGGCAGGGAGGGATTCAGTTAGGTGGAAATGTAGTAAGCAGTTTGGCCTATGCTGACGACTTGATCTTAATGGCAGACTGTGCTGAAAGCCTGCAGTCTAATATCTTGGAACTTGAAAATAGGTGCAATGAGTATGGTATGAAAATTAGCCTCTCGAAGACTAAATTGATGTCAGTAGGTAAGAAATTCAACAGAATCGAATGTCAGATTGGTGATACAAAGCTAGAACAGGTCGATAATTTCAAGTATTTAAGTTGTGTGTTCTCCCAGGATGGTAATATAGTAAGAGAGATTGAATCAAGGTGTAGTAAAGCAAATGCAGTGAGCTCGCAGTTGCGATCAGCAGTATTCTGTAAGAAGGAAGTCAGCTCCCAGATGAAACTATCTTTACATCGGTCTGTTTTCAGACCAACTTTGCTTTACGGGAGCGAAAGCTGGGTGGACTCAGGATATCTTATTCATAAGTTAGAAGTAACAGACATGAAAGTAGTGAGAATGATTGCTGGTACAAACAGGTGGGAACAATGGCAGGAGGGTACCCGGAATGAGGAGATAAAGGCTAATTTAGGAATGAACTTGATGGATGAAGCTGTACGCATAAACCGGCTTCGGTGGTGGGGTCATGTGGGGCGAATGGAGGAGGATAGGTTACCTAGGAGAATAATGGACTATGTTATGGAGGGTAAGAGAAGTAGAGGGAGGCCAAGATGACGATGGTTAGACTCGGTTTCTAATGATTTAAAGATAAGAGGTATAGAACTAAATGAGGCCACAACACTAGTTGCAAATCGAGGATTGTGGCGACGTTTAGTAAATTCTCAGAGGCTTGCAGACTGAACGCTGAAAGGCATAACAGTCTATAATGGTAATGTATGTATGTATGTATTCACTGAACCCTTTGGTCCATATCGAGGGATACCTACCTTTCTTACCTATCAGCAAAGTTCATAAGATCTGTCTCTTGGGTCGTATCGGGTTCTTCGTCACTTGCTGAGGTAAAGGTAGGGTTCAGTAATTCTAATCTATCTACTGGAATGAAAGGTCTATTTAAAAGATTCTTATTTATTCAGGAAAATTCTGAAGCAATCTGATATGTCAACGGTGTCATAGTCAATTGTGTCCACTGGACACCATAATCATTTTTACATAAAGGTCAGAACACTGGTGTGAGACTTTAACATAACTGCTTAATGGGCATTCTTACTAGAAACCATTGTCTCAATTATTAATCATTTAAGAAAGGAAAGTCTGGAAATCCTTAAATTCGGCTTCCATGTGAGACCACATGTACCATCATAGTGATTCGTTATGGTCCAGCCTTCGTAACACGAACTCTGGACTCTGGGTATAATTAAGGCAGTCCAATTGGTGTGTGCCACACAATGGTTCTACGGCATGGACCCTTAATTGAATCGATGTGACCTGCGTCTATGTCATAGACCGACATCTAATCTTCTAAGTTACTTTAAAGTCATTGTGGATGATGACCGCAAGGAAAATTATGGTACAGTGGCATATGGCCCTAATCTAAGTCACTGAGGTTGATGACCCCCTGACCATCCAAGTTTCTAGGCTGAAGGCTAAACACAATTAAGTTACATCGGTCGATGACCAAAGTTTCCACTTTACTATCCCCAGCACATTCACTGCTCAATCAATCAAAGTTCAATAATTACAACAATAGCAATGCTCACAAACTTTGTGGCAGTAAAATCCATTTCCTTCGGATATGTCCCATTAATCGTTACTTTACATTTAAATATTCCCCAGAAAACAAACTAAAATTTCCAGAATGCATCTCCAAGTTATTCGCTTGATTAAAGTTATTTCAAAATGCGGTTTCACTGAATTTAATAATTAAATAAATTTAAATGATTGAACGAAATGTTAAAGAACAGTAAATTTTATCTCCGCGGACTCTGGTTTCTTCACAAATTCCTACGCAGCTGTGATGTGAATTGAATCTTGTGATATTTATCTGGCTGGAAAAGAATCATTACATAATTCATGTTCAGTTATATATCTTGTCTCATGATCTCACACTTTAAAATCTAATCTAGTCCTAACCGTTATTAACGCTTGGATATCCTAATAATCTACGTACAAACCAAACAACTCGCCATATAATTACGATGTCATATCTCGTCATACCATTTATGAATTTCGCACACCCCTCACAGACAAACCAATCATCACAACCATCGCTCTATATTTTGGACAACCCTGAATTTGGTTACTCTGTTCCTTATACTCAAAGTTCATGGTTTTAAATGTTCATTACGTCCCCAATTAAACAAATTTTACAGTATTCACAATACTCAGATTATTACCGGCTATGAATTTAAACTAAATCCAGCCTTGTAATGTTCTCCTTGGCCGAGAATACAATCATCAATTCCACGCCTGTCCCGTTATCATATGGTGTAACCTTCACAGCTGAGGCCTCTCGTCCCCAAGTTCGCTTGGCAGTAACATGAAACACCTGGTTTGTTCCAGTTGACTGGCTTCTCAAAATGCTCACCTTTTAAACTCTGCTGACATAATTAAACAAATACGATATTCTAACCAACAAAATGCACAGATTATGCTTCAAGATGCCCACACTAATTATACGCGTCGCCAACTAATACCGCTATGGATTTCTATGAATTTCTTTCCATTCCCAACATTATAAAATATACCTCGGGCTATCGTGTCCCGGCTTCAATGACAGGACTCTAACCTGATTCGCACATCTCATCTCAACTCATATAAAACATTCCTCGGGCTTCCATGTCCCGGCTTCAATGACAGGACCAACCTGATTCACAAATCTCATATCAACAAAACTAACCTCTGTTTCCCAGCTCCACAATTATCATCGACAAAGAACTGGAATAAAATCCTTACTAGAAATCTCGACGTCTAATATCGCACAATGCATTAATCATGAATAACTTTGCATAAATGATATCGTATTTAATAACCAATGCCCACCACAATAGTGCAGGTCTATATGCCTACTAGTTCAGCGGATGATGAAGAAATTGAAAGAATATATGAGGAGATAGAAGATTTAATACAATATGTCAAAGGTGACGAGAATCTAATTGTGATGGGAGACTGGAACGCAGTGGTAGGCCAAGGAAGAGAAGGTAGCACAGTAGGAGAATTTGGATTGGGACAAAGGAACGAAAGAGGAAGTCGGCTGGTTGAATTCTGCACTGACCATAATTTAGTCCTCGCCAATACTTGGTTCAAACACCACAAACGACGGTTGTATACGTGGACGAGACCTGGAGACACTGGAAGGTATCAAATAGACTTCATTATGATTAGGCAGAGATTCAGAAACCAGGTGTTGGATTGCAAAACTTTCCCAGGAGCAGACGTGGACTCTGACCACAACTTGTTGGTCATGAAATGCCATCTGAAGTTGAAGAAATTGAAGAAAGGAAAGAATGCAAAAAGATGGGATCTAGACAAGTTGAAAGAAAAGAGTGTGATGGATTGTTTCAAGGAACATGTTGCACAAGGACTAAATGAAAAGGCCGAAGGAAACACAGTAGAGGAAGAGTGGAGAGTCATGAAAAATGAAGTCAGTAGGGCTGCTGAAGAAATGTTAGGAAGGAAGAAAAGATCAACTAAGAATCAGTGGATAACTCAGGAGATACTAGACCTGATTGATGAACGACGAAAATACAAGAATGCTAGAAATGAAGAGGGCAGAAAAGAATACAGGCGATTGAAGAATGAAGTGGATAGAAAGTGCAAGGTAGCTAAGGAAGAATGGCTGAAGGAGAAGTGCAAGGATGTCGAAGGCTGTATGGTCCTGGGAAAGGTAGATGCTGCATACAGGAAAATCAAGGAAAACTTTGGAGAAAGGAAATCTAGGTGTATGAATATTAAGAGCTCAGATGGAAAGCCACTTCTAGGGAAAGAAGACAAAGCAGAAAGATGGCAGGAGCATATCCAACAGTTGTATCAAGGTAACGATGTAGATAATTTCGTTCTGGAACATGAAGGGGCTGTTGATGCTGATGAAATGGGAGACCCAATTTTGAGGTCAGAGTTTGACAGAGCTGTGAGTGACCTAAATAGGAACAAGGCACCTGGAATTGATGATATTCCCTCTGAATTACTGACTGCCTTAGGAGAAGCCAGCATGGTAAGGTTATTTCATTTAGTGTGCAAGATGTATGAGACAGGAGAAGTCCCATCCGATTTTCGGCAGAATGTTGTTATACCTATTCCCAAGAAAGCCGGTGCTGACAGGTGTGAAAACTACCGCACTATTAGTTTAGTATCTCATGCCTGCAAAATTTTAACACGTATTATTTACAGAAGAATGGAAAAACAAGTTGAAGCTGAGTTGGGGGAAGATCAGTTTGGCTTCAGAAGAAATGTAGGAACACGTGAAGCAATCCTGACTTTACGTCTGATCTTAGAGGATCGAATCAAGAAGGACAAGCCCACGTACATGGCATTCGTAGATCTAGAAAAGGCATTTGATAATGTTGATTGGTCCAGGCTATTTATGATTCTGAAGATGATAGGGATCAGATACCGGGAACGAAGAATTATCTACAGTCTGTATAAAAATCAGTCTGCAGTGATAAGAATCGAGGGCTTTGAAAAAGAAGCAGCAATCCAGAAAGGAGTGAGGCAAGGCTGCAGTTTGTCCCCTCTCCTTTTCAATGTTTACATAGAACAGGCAGTAAAGGAAATCAAAGAGAAATTTGGAAATGGAATCACAGTCCAAGGAGAGGAAATCAAAACCTTGAGATTTGCGGATGATATTGTTATTTTATCTGAGACTGCAGAAGATCTCGAGAAGTTGCTGAATGGTATGGATGAAGTCTTAGGTAAGGAGTACAAGATGAAAATAAATAAGTCCAAAACAAAAGTAATGGAGTGCGGTCGAACGAAGGCAGGTGATGTAGGAAATATTAGATTAGGAAACGAAGTCTTAAAGGAAGTAGATGAATATTGTTACTTGGGTAGTAAAATAACCAACGATGGCAGAAGTAAGGAGGACATAAAATGCAGACTAGCACAAGCAAGGAAGAGCTTTCTTAAGAAAAGAAATTTGCTCACTTCAAACATTGATATCGGAATTAGAAAGATGTTTTTGAAGACTTTTGTGTGGAGCGTGGCATTGTATGGAAGTGAAACATGGACAATAACTAGCTCAGAAAGAAAGAGAATAGAAGCTTTTGAAATGTGGTGTTACAGAAGAATGCTGAAGGTGAGATGGGTAGATTGAATCGCGAATGAAGAGATACTGAATCGAATTGGTGAGAGGAGATCGATTTGGCTAAATTTGACGAGAAGAAGAGATAGAATGATAGGACACATCTTAAGACACCGAGGACTTGTTCAGTTGGTTTTTGAAGGAAGTGTAGGTGGCAAGAACGGTAGGGGTAGACCAAGGTATGAATATGACAAACAGATTAGAGCAGATGTAGGATGCAATAGTTACGTAGAAATGAAAAGGTTAGCACAGGATAGGGTGGCATGGAGAGCTGCATCAAACCAGTCTATGGACTGATGACTCCAACAACAACAACAACTTGATTTTTACGAAAAATGACTGAAACATTCTACTAGATCTTTTTATTGTCAGTCAGACACAGTTTAAAATGGGCCTAGAAAAATGTTTCTCTCCGTGACCAAATTCATCACCCTAGATTCTCACCTGACAGCGCGCTTCCACTCGATTGAAAAAGAATAACCATGGATTCCTACATTATTAACGTCAAATTGCAGACAGAAAAATTTTACGTCGAATGAACATCTTAATTTGACATCACAAAATATAGGCAGTACACTCACACAGATGACGATCTACATTGGACGTGATATCACTTCGAAACCCTATTCAATAACTTTTTACAACATTATACGGCACTCGCAAGACTTCAAAAATTTATCCAAGTGGAAAATAAAACAAATGACTCTTTTAGTCGTATTCTCACATTTACAAAACTTAGTAGGGGTGACTACTGCGTCGTATGTCCCCATTCAAATACACTTTTAGAGATCATGAAACAAGATATAATAGGTAGTAAGATGGAAAATCACCTTACCTTATGTAGTCACACCATTGTTCGTCATAGGGCTCACCTGCGACCCTGGCATTTTATTTAGCCATTTTTATATTCATGGCTTTCCATATCATTATTATATTTCTTCAGGTTTCCTGGAATAAAGCATAAAAAAAAAGAAAATACCCTTCACTTGTTTGCTGAGCGCACACGATGGACTATAATTATTTCCGCACACGAATTACTTAATCACATTAGAATTTATTCAGTATTTTGACCGTCCTATCTGGTACAATTATTTCACTCAAGAAAACTATCTCCTCATGGAGTCAAGACCTAGCCACAATGGCTAAAATCTGCCGTTGAACTCAGTCTACTTCTGTTGTTTGATTTCGCAGAGCAGCTCAACAATTTTTCTTCCGCTTTGTATCACAAATGCCGGAGAAGGAGACTTCATCATGGCGTCCCTTCATATTTATAGCAGTTACCCCCTCTCTTCGGATATCTTCCTTTGCCGCCAAGAAAATTTCTATAAATTTTCTGACTTAACTAAACTGTAATTTCAAGAGTTTTGAAAGTGACTACATGCTTGCTACATTTCTGGCGGTAGTGTTCATGGACATTTAAAATTTATACGGGTTCGATTTGTGAAATGATTGACCCCCTTTGATAGGCACTATATTTTTTTGACTTGGCTTGGGTCACGCCATGTACACGCGCTTTGAAATAGTTCACAAAAATGACTTGAGATTCTTCCGCCGTCGACACGTGTGGCTGACGTCACGTACCCCAGAGCGTGGGACCGAAGGTAATCACCCCCTCGTCACGTGTCAAGTCCATGCTATCAAGAATCCAACTTTTAATTTAATTGTTAATTTATGCATAATGTTCTTAGGGCACAAAGGTCATGGGTTCAGTATGTATGTCCAAGAAGATCCGCAGCTAAGGACTATGTTGTGCGATTTACCGAACCAACAATGGAATACAGCCAGTATAGATAAAGAGAAATTTCTTGATACACTACATTGAGAAATGGAGGACATATCAAGAAAAATCTCTGGTTATACAGGAAATGAAATGGCTAACATACATGTTAAACTCATCATGCGGCTCCTTCAACAAGCTTGTGATGCACCTATGATTAGAAAGAGACCGCGAAACTGTAAACGTCCAGCGTACTGGTGGACTGAAGAAATTGCGGAGTTGAGGAAACATTGCCTGACTGAGGCGCAGAGCTCAGAGAGCTAGAGGTAGCCAGGAAGATGTCTCACTCATGACAGAATATAAATCTGCAAAGAAAGAACTCCGAAATGCAATCAAGAGAAGTAAAACTGACAGATGGTGGGCAATGGCTAAGGAAGTAGATGAACACCCATGGGACTGGGCTTAAGGTCGTCTTGAAGAAACTTAGGGAGCTATCAAATCCAACCATAGATCTACAAATCATGAAAGAAATAGTGGATAATTTGTTCCCTGATCATCCAGAGAGGATTGCTGATGAAGATGTAAGGCAACCAATTGACATACCGCTTTTCACCACAGAAGAACTACAAAGAGTTATTCGTTCTTTCAGAAATAAGAAAGCCCCAGGGTCAGACGGTATACCAGCCTAAGTACTGAAGATAACGGCAGAATTATGTCCACAGTTGCTGCTGGAAATGTACAACAATTGCCTCATGGCAGGTATTTTTAGCAATTGATGGGAAAAAGGCACGGTTAGTTTTGATCAGCAGAGGGAAGTCTGGGGGGTATAGACCTCTTTGTATGCTTGATACTGCAGGAAAAGTTTTAGAGAAGCTCCTCCAGGCCAGAATACTCTCAGCAGTTCAGCAACCTGGGGACTTGTCACCTCGTCAGCATGGCTTTCGGAGAGGACATTCGACAGTTGATGCAGTATTAGAAGTAGTGAACACTGCCAAAAGAGCACAAACGGGCAATCATTATTCTCATAAAGTGGCGTTTCTTGTGATCTTGGATGTGAAGAATGCTTTTAACTCAGCAAGATGTACGGACATGCTGGAAGCACTTCAAGAAACATTCAAGCTTCCAGAGAAGCTCATGAGAATATTGAAAGACTATTTGAAGGATCGCTTACTGCTGTATAATACAGAGGGTGGACAAAAGACTAAATGGATTACAGGTGGTGCAGCACAAGGATCCATTCTTGGGCCAGACCTTTGGAAAATTACTTATGATGGCCTACTGTGACTAGAGATGCCTGAAGATACAACACTTATAGGTTATGGTAATGATGTGGCTGTCTTGACAGTGACCCGTGATCTGGAATTGGCGGAACTTAAACTGAATCAAGTGATGCGAGGGGTAAAGAGTTGGATGAATAACCACCGACTAACACTTGCTGATCATAAAACAGAAATTGTTCTTTTGACAAGAAAAAGAATTGAGACCTCAAGGGAAATGATCAAAGCAAATAATACCAATGTTAAGAAAAAAGTACTTGTCACTTTACAGAAAAGCCATTGTATATGAAATGTAATTATTGTGTTGCCTTAAAAAAGTATGTACTGTATTGTCCCTATCACGAGCCAGAGGCTCATGGGACCTTTTATCACCAATAAATAAATAAATAAATAAATGTTTAAATGATTGGATTGAACAGACTCATGGTGAGGTAAATTACTATATTACTCATCTTCTAACAGGGCATGGATACTTCCGTAAATTTTTGCATAAATTGAACTTAGCCAGCGGTCCAAAATGCATTTACTGTCGTGATATAGATGACGTCCTACATACTTTCTTTGGGTGTGATCATTGGTTGACAGAAAGAAGTATTGTGGAAGCTGAACTCGAAGTATTGACGCCAGACAATATTGTGCTTGTGATGCTGAGAAATCAGGAATCTTGGGAAAGGGTGACAGAATATGTGGAAAGTATCCTGCACCAGAAGAAGAGGGATCTGGATGCTTTTGAACATCAGTGAAAGATGAATAAATGAAAAAGAAGTCTGAATGACTAAAAGCATGACACTACTCTGAAGTAATGCGAGAGTGGTTCCGGGGTAGAAACAAACATCGTGGGAAAATGGGTGTGGTTTTTAGTGGGTAAGAATCCCACACACTTGTGGACTGCAGACCCTTCATGAGTGTCTCATGTAAGATCTTCCAAAATCCCTTGCCAAAAAAAATTAATCTTCTTCTTCTTCTCCTTATATTATTATTATTATTACTATTATTATTATTATTATTATTATTATTATTATTATTATTATTATTATTATTATTATTATTATGTCCGACTCGTTGGCTGAATGGTCAGCTTACTGGCCTTCAGTTCAGAGGGTCCCGGGTTCGATTCCCGGCCGGATCGGGGATTTTAACCTTCGTTGGTTAATTCCATTGGCTTGGGGGCTGGGTGTTTGTGCTGTCCCCAACATCCCTGCAACTCACACACCACATATAACACTATCCTCCACCACAATAACACGCAGTTACCTACACATGGCAGATGCCGCCCACCCTCATCGGAGGGTCTGCCTTACAAGGGCTGCACTCGGCTAGAAATAGCCACACGACATTGTTGTTGTTATTATTATTATTATTATTATTATTATTATTATTATTATTATTATTATTATTAGAGTCCATAGGTAAGAACTGGAATAAAGTAGGTATGAGACAGGGTCAATTTTGCTTTCTGGGGTATTTTAACACCCCAGAGTAGATTTCTCATTTGAAAATAAAATTGAGAAGCTTTCTGATCCCTGTAGTATTTCTTTTTTTTATCTTTAAAAAAAATCTTTTGAAATGTTACTTCCAAGTTATTTGACGTTAGAAACAGACTGTAACAGTTCCTTCCAGGAAAATGTTTGAATTTGTGCCTTTCCTGTTGATAGCCATTTCAACAGTTATTTTTTATTCTTTAAACTTGCCATTACACAGATTTATTTTCTCCTGTAGTTTTGCTTAATTTTTTGCCTAGATCAGAACATCCTCTGCAAATGTTGGAGTGTTAGGCTCTTTGCAATGTTCTTTAATGGATTTTATGATTTGATCCATAAGAGTGATGAACAAGAGTGGAGACACACTTCCTTGCTAGACTTCTTTTTTGGTTTCAAATCAGTCTGATCTTCCATCATCTACTTGGACACATCTAAAGCATTTTATCATTCAGGAAGTTTGGCATACTTATACCTTCTAGGGATTCCAAGATTATCTTCTTAGGCACACTGTCATAGGCCTTCTCAATGTTCATGTAAAACCATCGCTAAGTTCTTACCATATTCCCAGTGTTTCTCTGTTAGCATTCTGACGGCAAATATGAGGTCTGTAGTGCTTCGGCTCTTCCTGTCTGTATTGCTCTTCTTTCAGTAACGGTTTTACTGTATTCCTGATTCTTCTTTCAATTATCTTCTCCAGAAATTTGAGTGAGAAAGTACAGTTATTTCCCTATATTTTCCACATTTCTTGTTTCCACTTTTATACAGGGCGATAATGATACCTTTCATCCAGTCCTCGGGTATCCTGTTCTCTTTCCAGATGGCAGAGAGTACTCTATACAACCATTTGTATGCCTTGTGCCCCAGCTGCCTTTATCATGTCAGCAGTGAAGTCATCAAACCCTGGGGACTTTCAATTTCTCATGTTCTTCAGCTTAGACTCCACTTCTAGTCATGTTAGCTGGTGTTGTGCTCCATTACTCACACTTTAGTTTCAGTGATATCATTTTGAAGACTTTCTCCATTTCATAAAGTATTGAAATAGTTCTTCATTTGTTCTCTGATGCCTTGATCTGTCTTCACAAGGTTCCCATCAACTGTTTCCATTGCAAGGATCAAGAAGTCGATAATTTCTGGAATCTCCTTGATCAGACAATGAATAAAATAAATATGAATAACATCAAGATCCTTATAGGGGACTTTAACACTCAACTGAGTAAGGAAAAGAAGTATTGAGATGTAGTAGGAAAGTGGGCTCCTCATAAATATACTAACAGAAACGGCCAAAGACTCATAGAAATTTGCAGAACCTATGGACTAATTTCCAAATCTATAAGTTTTAAAAGAAAACCACACAAACTTAAAACTTGGAAACATCCTGATTGGACAAAAGGGGAATAGCAGCTAGACCACATATATAGGGACAAATTCTTTCATCAAGAAATCCACAATACCAAAGTTCTAAGAGGAACAGACATTGGTTAAGATCATTACTTAATTAAAATAAAGATGAAATTTACTCCATTAAGAAGAAAAAGACAAAATAGAGTTGGAGAGAAAAGGACAAACAATCCTCATCAGTTATTCCAGAATGCCCAGTATCAGCAAAGAACAGGAACTACAAGACTAACAGACAATTTAGATGACCTAATACTAATTCTTAAACAGAATGCAGAAGATCTAGCTCCATTAAATCCTAGAAAAAGACATGCCTTGTGGACCTCTGATATTGATAGAATGTATGAAGAAAGACATCAAGCTTGGTTGAAATTTCAAGCCCACAAATCTGAAGAAAATGCCACTAACCTCAGGAATGTCAGAAAAGAATTCACCTGTACTATCGGAAGAATTAAGAGAAAATATCAAAAAGATTTAATAAACTGTCATCATCGTTATTTTACAGTTCCAGTTTCCCGGTTACTGTTGGTGAGCCTCTTCCATTCTATCTTATTGAGGTACATCCTGTTGTTAATGATGTCCTCCCGTGCGCATCCTTCCCCGATCTGCAATATTATCCATCTTTACGATGTCCATCCATTGGGTTCTTGGTCTTCCCACCATCCATTTCCCTGCCACATATACTGTAGATGTTGATTCCCATAGAGAACTTGAAATATTTGTCCCGAATGAGTAAATTTATACTAGTGATAGTAGTAGTGAATTTTCAAAATGTGAAAGAGTGGGTTCAATGTTATACTTCAGCAGTGGTTCAAGAAAAGAAAGAAAAAGACACAGAAGGAGTTATCATTACAAGTGCAATATGTACGCAGACAGCCGAGTTGCTCTATGAATTTTCATTGAATTAGATTATTAATGTTTTTTTTTTTCTTTTTCTTTTTTCTTTCATGTTCTGTCCGTCATTAGCTTACTTAGCCAAGAGTTTACTAATCTTAAGCACTTGCAGTCAGGGCTGTAGTCGAGGGTATACATGGGTATACGCCATATGATGTGTGGTTAATTCCACTCATTAGAGTATGCCTTCTGATTTCTTGTGTATACCTTCTACTTTGGCCTCTTTCCTTTTTAATTTTGTCATTCTGTCAGTTTTAACACTCAACTACACTTGTAATTGTGAACATCAATGAAATACAGTACATTATCAGCCATCATTTACTTAACGTCACCACAAGGTCACCACTGTTTGTTACTTATGTCTTCAACCTTGTGTTCATACATTCAAATGCCTTACCAGTTGACTGATTTAAGCCTGAGAAATATATCAAGACATGGCCACAAAACCACTGTACTGCAACAGACACTGGCTCAAGAGTTTGTTCCAGTGAAAAATGTGATTGCAAATGAAAATAATCACCTTGGATTGTTTTTTTTTATTTTTGCTAGGGGCTTTACGTCGCACCGACACAGATAGGTCTTATGGCGACGATGGGATAGGAGAGTCCTAGGAGTTGGAAGGAAGCAGCCGTGGCCTTAATTATGGTACAGCCTCAGCATTTGCCTGGTGTGAAAATGGGAAACCACGGGAAACCATTTTCAGGGCTGCCGATAGTGGGATTCGAACCTACTATCTCCCGGATGCAAGCTCATAGCCGCGCGCCTCTATGCGCACGGCCAACTCACCCAGTGGATTGTTTTTTAATAAATAGTTTGAAGTAAGTCCACTAGAAAACTACTGTGTAAGCAAATTAGTATTTTTAAAGTAGTGCGTTCAAATATAGATTTCTTCTTTGTTATGTCTTCTCTGTGCCTGATTTATGCCAAATTGAGGAAAGTTTGTTGTAACTAGCTGTAACAAACTAATTTTAAATGTCAGGGTGGCTGTGCATCCAGCATTTGTCATGCCCTGTCTGTGAGAATTTTGGGACTACAGCACTGCTTACAGCACTAATTCAGTATCAGAAATTGTTTCTTTCTGAATCTAAAACAGATTCTTTTGATCTCCTACTTATTCAAATGTCTTCTTCTTCTTCTTCTTCTTTTTCTTTTGGGACCACATTGGATCACTTTAATCAACCCTTTGGTTTGTCGATTTCTTGTCTGAGACCAAATTGGATCACTTTAACCAACCCTTTGTATGTCAATTTCTTGGTAGGAACTGTCCAAGCCTTGTGGTCCTCCCAGCACTTCTTCATACGTGTTGATATTCTTGCCCTTTCTTGTGTAGAGAATATTCTTGATGGGATTTTCTTCTTTGTGAGTGTAAAGTGGAAAGTCATATTTTAAAGTGTTGTGTTTACTTTTTTCTTATCCATAGTGTCATCCGTTGTACGGCCAATTTCTTTCAAATCCTCTCTAATTTCTTTTAATCATCTGCATCCAGTTGTAGTATTTTTTTTTTTGAAGCAAGATTGTACTGCACTAGCTGTTTCAGAAGTTGCAAATCTGGCATTCTCAGGATGTGGCCAAATAAACATAGTCTTTTCTTGTGCATGGTATCAGTAATGAGCTCTAATTTCTGATATATAACATTGTTAGGTAGGTACTATTTGCCATTGCCCATCTTTTTGAAAGCTTTTATTGACACAAGTTCTTCCAATTCATCTTTCAATCTTCTGTAATCTGTCAGTTTTGGATTGTTTATTTAGATGGAATAATGTTTCTGCAGCATATGTGCCTTCTGGCTTTATGACTGTATTGTAATGTTTGATTTTTGCATTAATGGATAAGCATTTATTTTTGTAAATTAACCATGTTAATTTTTGTGTCTTAGGTAACTTGTTTGCCCTTATCTGAATTATTTATTATTAACTCACCTAGGTATTTGAATTTTGTTATAATTTTAATTTTAGTACCATTAATATGTATTTATTTTAATGGTGTTGGTTTCTGGAGCATATTTTCTGTTTTCTCATTTGATATTTTAAGGCCAATTTTATTTGCAATGGTGTGAAGCTCTGATATTTGAGTTATTGCTTCATCTAAATCTTTGGCTAGCAATGCCTTGTTATCTGCAAAATCAAGGTGATTTGTTTGGATTTTCCTACCTATTTTAATATTTGGATGGCATTTCCTTACCCATTCTCGCATTACCATTTCTAGTGCATAACAGAATAAATAAATTGACCAGAGCACAATATACCACCAAGAATACCCACAAAAAAAGAAAGGTCCTGTCAATAGCAACAAAATTAAAACAAAACTGTTACTCAACCAGAAATAACATACGCAAGTGAAACCATCTTCAAAACAACTAACACTGCACAAATAGACAAAATACTCAAGATAGAGAGAAGAATCATTTGAACATGCATCAACAAATCATACCAAGAAGATGGACACTGGAGAGTAGCTTCTAATGAAACAGTCTACAAGGAAATAGAACCAGTAATGAGCACAATCAGGAAGAAAAACATTTCATTTTTTGGACATCTAATCAGGACACCAGAGAACAGGATCAACAGGAGAATAATAGAAAAATTATGGAATAGTAAGTGCAACATTAAGTGGATTACAGAAATCAAGGAATATATGGATGAACTACAGATTACAGTGGAAGACCTAAGAAACAAAACCAACAAAATCAGGAAACTCGCAGACAAGCAAGCCAGACTGTAAACCAGAATCAACAGACAATAGGAAGGGTGATTTCTGATGAAGAAGGAAATATAAGATCCTAGGGAATGAAAAAGTACTGGGCTGACAGGAAACTGAAAAATTCTTTGTATAAAGCTGGCTAGAGTGTTCCAATGAAGGCCATAAAATGTAAATTAAAAAAATCTATTATCATTTTGAGCCTATAATTTGGCCTGAAACCTGCTTGATATTCTCCTAGTTCATTGTCAAGTTGTAATTTAATTCTAATGAGAATAATTCTAGAGAAAATTTTATAATGTCCGGGAGTGAAATTCCTTGGTAGTTATTAGGGTCTGTTTTGTCCCCTTTTTTATGTAGTGGATGGATGATGGCTGTTGTCCAATGTTCTGGGAATTTTTCTGTAATCCAAATGTTGACTAGTTGTTGATGAAGGGCAATTATTGCTGGACTTCCAGCATATTTCCCACGGTGTAGGGGTAGCGTGTCTGATTCTTACCCGGGCCCGGGTTTGCTTCCTGGCTAGGACAGGGATTTTTACTTGGATCTGAGGTCTGGTTCGACGTCCACTCAGTCTATGTAATTACAACTGAGGAGCTATATGATGGTGAGATAGCGACCCCTGCCTAGAAACCCAAGAATAACGGCCGAGAGGATTCGTCATGCTGACCACACAACACCTCTTAATCTGTAGGCCTTCGGGCTGGCAGCAGTCGCTTGGTACGCCAAGGCCCTTTGGGGCTGTTGCGCTATGGGGTTTGGTTTGGTTCCAGCATATTTCCAAATTTCTGCAAAGGTCTGATCTTCTCCATATGCTTTAAAATTCTTCATGTTATTCAGTGCTGTGTAAACTTCCTTTGTTGTAGGAGGGTTTATATTCTCTCTTGGGGTTGTTATTGGTATATTGACATCTAAGTGAAGGAATTCTGTTGGTTCTTCATAGTTTAGGAGCGTTTTGAAATATTGGTTTAAGTCCAGGATCCGCCAGTACGGGCGAGCATAGGCTCCACGGCTGCTGTTCGTGCATCTATATGGCATCATGTATGACGTGATTAGAAAGTTGAGGTTTGCAATCATGGTGGATAATTCAAAGGGACTGGTGCAATAACCATACTTTGTGTCTTTTCTCAATCATATCATCACATTCATTATTCCACCTCTGATTTTTTTTTTTTTTACGAGGCTTTATGCGGGCCAATTCTTCTGCAAATTGCTGAAGGTTACTAACTGGGTCATTTATGTTATCTGTGATTTTAATGTTTCTGTTGCTTTTTGATAATTTTCATTTTTAACCCGCGAGAGTTCGCGTGCTGAGTGTAAATTTCTATAAAATCATTTTTCGCCTTGTCAATACTTTATATTTATTCTATTTAATTACCGTACATGTACATGTTTCGAGAGCCTCTGCTCTCTTCCTCAGCGGTGCCAAATACTAATTATCTTAGGACTATGGTTCATTGGTATCATATTTCAACCATATATTAAAATACATGAATTTTAAATTAGTTACAATTTACTCTAAATTTTTCTTTTGCCCATTTACATTGTCATTTGTGACATATTTTACCAGAATTTTACCAATCATCAATGATAAAATCTAATTAAATTAATCTCTCTATGTTAATTTATGTCCTTATTA
Source organism: Anabrus simplex (assembly GCF_040414725.1). Taxonomy (NCBI): domain Eukaryota; kingdom Metazoa; phylum Arthropoda; class Insecta; order Orthoptera; family Tettigoniidae; genus Anabrus; species Anabrus simplex. The sequence goes on along the minus strand of NC_090273.1, from coordinate 78,905,559 downwards.
ATATCTGAAAATAGTAACTCTTTCTTCATCTTCTTCCCTTAAAAAGACAACTGTTCGAAAAAGAGATGACCACCATATATGAGATCGCGAAGAAAAATGGATACACCAAGAAATATGTAGATAAAATAAAGGACAAGTTAATAAACAAACAAAAATCAACTTTGGAAAAAGAAAAGAAAGAAAGGAGGAACGTAGCGGTAATAACTTTCCATAACACTCTCTCATACGGAATAAAAAATATATTCAACAAAAAGGGCATTGAGGTCGCTTTTAAGACGAACAACAGTAACAAGAAAATTTTATTTAACTCGCATAAGGTCAACAAATCCGACAGATTTAGTAAATCAGGAGTATATTGTATCAAGTGCCAAAATTGTGGGAAAAAATACATTGGACAATCAGGGAGGAGTTTAGAGATGAGATACAAGGAGCACATGAATGCAGTAAGACATAGGAGGTTCTCAGCAATGGGCGAACACATGGAGGAACACAATCATAATTTTACGGAAATAGACAAAGATATGGAAATTCTGCACACGACAACAAAAGGAAAACTAATGGACGTTCTGGAGAAGATAAATATATATATTAATCAGAAAAACAATAATGAAAACAACTTAAATGAACCATTAAATGAAGAAAATGCAATGTACAAATTGGCATACAATCTTATAAGGAAGGAAAGAAAGAGAGAGAGAAAGAAATCGTTCCGAGCCACAAGTACGCTTCCCCTCCACCCCCTACATTACGTAACCGGCAGCACAGCGACTAGTAGCAGCGAGCACAACAAGGTCATTGACAGCAGAGAGTAGAACACGTTTGTTTTCAAACTAGCACAAGTATATATTGAGAGCAAGGTTAAATTTGACATCAAGACGAACTGAAGTAAGTAAGATACAATTCTCTGAACATCTAGATATCGTCTTTTTTATAAAAAACACGTCGCTAAAGGTTGGTTGTTAGTTTGTTTATTTAAGGAATTTGACGGTTAGAAACAACGAGCAGAACATCGCGCAACCAATAGCAATGTAGCAACAAGGAGGGAAGGAGGACGTATTGTTTGGGTTCAGACAAACATCACATCATTTCAATTTGCGGATAAATTAAAGGAATGAAGTAAGTAGACCTAAATGAAAATTCTCCAAATATCTGAGTCATCGTTTTCTTTTTCATAAAAAGTCTCAAAATTTTAGTTTGTTTGGTTTTGTTTATTTAAGAAATTGGAAGAGAGTAAGAGGAGAAAATTTCTGATTCATAAGAAGTCTAGAAAATTAAAGCAGACGTTAAGAAAGAAGAGAGAAGAAATATTTTTAAAAAATGACGAACTTCATAAATGTAGTTTATTAATTTAATTTACAAAGTGGCTATTTATATTATTTGTTATTTTATAATTCAGGATAGAGATAGATTTTATAGATTTTATAGAAGATGAAGAAAGAGTTACTATTTTCAGATATTAATAAGGACATAAATTAACATAGAGAGATTAATTTAATTAGATTTTATCACTGATGATTGGTAAAATTCTGGTAAAATATGTCACAAATGACAATGTAAATGGGCAAAAGAAAAACTTAAGAGTAATATTGTAACTAATTTAAAATTCATATATTTTAATATATAATTGAAATATGATACCAATGAACCATAGTCCTAAGATAATTAATATTTGGCACCGCTGAGGAAGAGAGCAGAGGCTCTCGAAACATGTACATGTACGGTAATTAAATAGAATAAAGTGTATAAAGTATTGACAAGGCGGAAAATTATTTTATAGAAATTTGTATATAAGTCAATATGGACCAAAATGGTGAAAATAGTCAATGCTGAGTGTAAGTCAGGAGTTGCATACGGTTGTTTCGATCGGAAATCAATAAAACACCAAACGCTTACTTAATATGCTATTTATTGTTACAATAATATAATACTATTTAAACACAGAAAACCCTTTTTAACGTAATTATAATAATGAGATTTCCTTTGGCTGATGAAATTGAAAATAAGAATTCAAGTTCTGTTTACAGAAAATACTTTTAAAATTATGTTTAATTTCATTAAACACACATCTAGACAATGCTCCTTCTCCCTCTACTCAACAATGAATGATATCAGTGCTCTTTCCGCATTATAAATAAGTCTATGCCATGAGTCGCGTATGGTTGAATAGAACAGAGACGGGTCGTGTGCGAATGAAACGACCGGATAGCCAGCTTGTCACTCACTGAAGGAGTGGAGAGGGATAACAGTGGTGTGACAGAAGTGTGAATGAGTCCATTGGAAGGTACTGAGGTGTAGGAAGTATAATAAACAATGTTCGCGGAAGGATTGATCAAAATTAATTAGCAGTGTAGGATCTACTTTATTATCATTTAGACTTTCACAGCCCGTGTAACTATTCATGAAGTATATTTTAGGCTTATGCCGTGTAATTAATTATAAACACACTCTACATGTTTCAAAAGGAACCTTGCCTTTCTTCATCAGGAGACAACAGAGAAATGAAACGATGCATTAGAGGTCTCTAGGAGAAAGCAACAAGGAACTTAACCCCTTCAGACCTACGGTGCATAATTATGCACATCAGTTTTAAAGCTTCTTAAATGGAAGCATGTTATTCTTACAAGCGTTCAGAAGATTTGTTCACAATTCTGGACATGAGCTGAGACTCATAACAACAGCAGTGGTGCTTCCTGTGTGGAAAACAGGGAACTAAGCCACACTGAAGAAAGCATGGCTGACTGCTACTCTACTGACCAAGGTAAGCTCACATATTTTTGCTCTTATATAATATAATCCAACTGCAATTTTGAAATATCTGTAATGAATGCTACAGAAGAGAGTTATTAAGATAGTTGTACGTCATAATATACTTAATTTGAGCCAGGTGATACTCCAGTTTCTCATCTTGAAAATGATGTGCATTATAATGACCACCCAGGCTGAAAGGTTGCATTGTTTAGGTAAATTGTTTACTTGTAGTAATGGTGTATTACACTTCTTGTATATTATTGTGTGGTGGAATCATCATATTTCCTATCATTTTGCAATCTTTTAATTCTTAATTAATCCCTTAATTATTTTTTGATTACCTTTATTCAGCTGACAATGCCTTCGAAATCAGTATGAATTTTGTGTGTCAATAGAACTGTTATTACAGAGGTGTATTTTTTGCAGAGGTGTTCCGTGCAGATGATGTGGACAAAATATTACAGCTCCTAGAATCTGGAAACCTATCGGATTTGGATCTGAGTGATGAAGATGATAATGTGGAACCTCCTGTACAGTCCAATAAATCTTATTCGTAAAGGAGGTGATACAGTGCTGCCTGAAGATATAGTGCAAGAAAATGGTGCAGCAAATAACTGGGATAGGGATTTTGCTAGTGACAATGTGGATAGTGCAAGTAATACTAATTTAGAGACGACTGAAAAGCAAAATATAAAATGGAGAAGGCGTCCATTTGACAAACTTCACCATCTTTGGCACAAGTCTGAATCCGAAACTGATTTAGTGCACATGAAATCCTATCAATTATTTCAAGTTGTATTTCCCGTCAGTATTTTTGAACAAATGGCAAATTTTACAAACATTTATACTCTACAGAATAATGTATTGAATTTTAACCCTACAGATATGCTCAAAATTCAGACTAATTGGCCTCCACATTGCAACTGGTACTTTGAAGCTACTATGGGTTAGATTGTTTTGGTATCAGTTCGTTGGAATGAATTTGTTCTTAGATTCTATGTCTAGAGACAGGTTTTTCAAATTACGTACAAACCTACACATTGTCAACAATCTTGACAGACCTGAATCATGTCAAGATAAAATGTTCAAAGTCAGACCTTTGTACAATTCTGTTAGGGAACGATGTCTTCAGTTAAGTTTGGAAGAAAACCTCTGTGTAGACGAACAAATAGTACCCTTTAGAGGAAATTTGTCATTTAAGCAGTACGTTAAAGGAAAGCCCACTCCTTGGAGAGAAAGAATTTTGTATTGTGTGGGAAATCAGGTCAGGCCTATGACTTCCTGATGTATCAGGGCTCAACAACTGAGCTTGATCAGGATACCCTCAAGAAATTTGGATTGGGAGCTTCTGTTGTTCTACACCTAGCAAAAGGAATAGACGGAGAAGGTCAAACTATTTTACGACAATTTCTTCTCATCATACAATCTTCTTCAGCTATTAAAAAGCAGAAAGATATGTGCTGGAGGTACTGCACGGCTCAACAGGTTTGCTAACCCTCCTCTCCTATGTGATAAGGACTTGAAGAAGAAGGGGCAAGGAAGTTTTGATCAAGTTGTTAGTGCTGATGGTGATGTAGTAGTGCTTAAATGGATGGACAATCGGTCAGTAACACTTGCTTCCAATTTTGTTGGGTCTGGTGAGTTAGACCTAGTTGAAAGGTGGGGCAGAGTACTGAAAATCTATGTAAAAGTTTCACGACCAGAGATTGTGAGACTATACAATCACGCAATGGGTGGTGTCGATCTATTCGATCAGCTGATTGTTCTGTATTGTGTTTATATTCGCTCAAGGAAGTGGACTTAGAGACTTATTTTCCACATTATTGACTTTGCTATTGTTTGCAGTTGGTTGGAATATAAGCGCGACTGTGCTGCAGTTGGTGTTCCAGTGAAAAACGTTCTTGATCTTCTGCATTTTAGAATGCGTATTGCAGAAAGTCTTATAAAGGCAGGGAAACCCCAATCAAAGAAACGTGGAAGACCAAGTTGTGGAGAAAGTCAACCTAAAAACAATCCCAAGCATAGTAAAGAGGAACAGTGTCCTATTCCAGAAGTTCATCAAGACCTTGTTGACCACATGCCACATTTAGATGGAAACAAGGAAGGCAAACGGTGTAAAAACAAACTTTGCAATCAGAAAACACATTTCTATTGCGACAAATGTATGGTTCACTTATGTATTAAGAAGGACAGAAATTGTTTCGTTGATTTCCATCGTCCTGGCAGAATTACAGTGACACAGTAAAGTGACTTGTTAGTTTCGAAAGACTGCTGTGACATTTAACAGGATTGTATTCTTTTTTAAACATAATATATTTCTAGTATTTCATTGTGTCTAATGTGTTGTATATAAGCTATTGTAACACATAAATAAACATTTTACAACTAATAGATTAATTCTTACTACTGATCAAACAGCAGCAGTTCACCTTGAATATGCAACGTTTGGGTAGAATTGTGCACAATTATGCACATCAAAATTCGGCAATTTAGAAATTACACCCAGAGAAATGAGGTAAATCATGTTACATAATTGAGTATAATAAACAAAATGTAGTATTAAAATATTTTTTCCCATTGCACAAAATAATTCAGGTTTGAAGGGGTTAAAATGGTGCCCTAAGATGTAAAAGTGACGCCATTTTAGCCCCATGCTAGAGACACACTCTACGCGTTTCAAAAGGAACCTTGCCTTTACACGGCATACACGGCATAAGCCCAAAATATAATTCATTAATAGGATGAATAGAATAGTTAATTTGATTTTAATTTTAACTACATGATGATCTGAGCATGTGTCTATTCCTCGAAGAACCCTGACATTATACATTTCTTTGTAATATAAATTTCCCATAAATATCTCTAGCATGGGGCTAAAATGGCATCCCTTTTACATCTTAGGGTACCATTTTAAGTTCCTTGTTGCTTTCTCCTAGAAACCTCTAATGCATCGTTTCATTTCTTTGTTGTCTCCTGATGAAGAAAGGCAAGGTTCCTTTTGAAACGCGTAGAGTGTGTTTATAATTAATTACACGGCATAAGCTCAAAATATACTTCATGAATAGGATCTACTTTCCTTTTTGGTTTATAGACTTGTTGATGTAGTCTCCTTTGGAGAGTTAATTTGATTTTAATTTTAACTACATACTGATCTGAACATGTGTCTATTCCTCGAATAGCCCTGACGTTATACATTTCTTTGCGATATAATTTATCCATAAATACATGATCTAATTGTCATTCACCTTTAGTATAATTTGGATGTTTCCATGTTTTGAATTTTTGTGGTTTTCTCTTAAAATATGTAGATTTTAATATCAGGCAATGATTCCTGCAAAGATCAATGAGTTTTTGACGATTTTTGTTTGTTCTCTTCTGAGCAGGCCATTTACCAATTACATCTCGATATCTACTTTCTCTTCCTAGTTGGGTATTAAAATCCCATGTGTCCATTAATGTCTTATAAATTGTTTTGATACTTTTTGTTTTTGTATAGTAGTTGTATGATTAATCTCCTAATTACGAGTAACTTCTAATTTATTTTCATTTTTGTCATCAGGGGGTTAGAGCTCTATGGTCTCCTCATACTGGTATAGTGGATTGGGGAAATGTGACTGAATATTTTGGAAAGGACTTCACTGAAGGGGGAGGAAAGATTTTCTTCAACTATGAGGTGGTAGACTTCAAAAGGAATACAACAGGTTCTGAGGCAGAAATGAAACAGTATCCTGTATGTGTTGTTGGAAAGAAAGAAGTAAGCTAAGCTAAGTTAAGTTAAGTTAAGTTAAGTTAAGTTAAGTTGTATCATCAGAACATGTCATGTGACTCTGTATAGTATCTTTGGAATATAAACCAAGCCCAGCAACACAAACACTTTCTTTCTTTCTTTCTTTCTTTCTTAGAAATTACTACTGAGATAGCGTTTGTTTCACCATTCATCTTTAATACCCTTTCACGTCTTCAATCCAGTTCAGTGTTCTCCCCAGACCTTTCAAATGGGCACACCACCTAACAGACTTTACCAATTGCTTGGCTAACATAACCTCCTAAAAGGATCATGAGTAGAGGAGAGTTAAAATATTTTTGCAATATTTTAGCAAAGTTGATCAAAACTCAAATAAGTTTGAAAATAATTTGTTCAAAGTGGGTTAGGAGATCATCGCAGGAATGCTTGTTAGGGATGTTGTTAGAATTAAGTGCGTTGGCCATGACATTTACTTGTCATCATAATTTATAACTTTCATTTCCTTGTTGACGTTTGACTTCTATAATAAGAATCAATCGAGGAATGTTCCACCATTCAACACTTTATATAATATATAACATTTATTAAATAAAGACCAGTTTCGTCATGACTTTGAATGGCAAGGTAGAAGAACTTTGGCGGCGAGAAGTAGCAGGTTGTGTTGGAGCATGGCTGGAGGGTGACAAGCTTCCTTGAGCATTTCCTTCTTCCTCATTTAGCATTGGTTGTCTTCCCATTTTGGGGATGTACATTCCGCACTTTATTTTGTAGGGTGGACCAAGGCATACCATAGAAATCAAATGCTTTCCTATAAGACAACTTGCCACTTTTAATATCACATACGGCTTTTTCTAATAATTTTGGTTCGTAATTACACCTCGAAGCAGCTTCTTTCTGCCTCTGATAATTTCTAGGCATTGTCCGAAATCACCCAGACTGCTTTCAATTTTCAGTAAAATGTGCATAAAACACTATTTTTCACTAAATCACACCAAAATTCCACAGCAGTCATTTATAAACACTTCAGTCAGTAGATCTCACTAAGAACCATAGTTATAAGCATTCCTTCCGGCAGCGACAATCAAAAGTATCCACTTAATGATAATGCATGAACTTTCAACAATGCCAGTGCACACGGGAAATTTTCCAAACTATGAAGTCGATTCGTAATAAAAAGCACAGAACGCGGGAAACATAACCTCAAGGTCAAACTAAAATGCGCACGGAAGTGCAAAGAACTGGCGGCTCATTGCTATGCAACAAAATTCGACAAATCTACCACACTGTCCGAAACCACCTCTGTGTCCGAAATCACCCCGTTTGACGGTATATGGAGAAGAAAGACATAGCAATGATGGGAATAAGTGAGACAAAATGGAAGGAGAAAGGTCAAAAAGAATTGAAGAAAGGGTTTAGATTCTATGGGAGTGGAGGAAGGATGGCAACGAATGGTGTTGGTGTTATATTGAGAGAAGACCTAGCGCAATATGTGGACAAAATTGACCAGATCAGTGACAGGACAAGTAAAGTTAGATTTGGACTTGAGAGTGGAATCAAGGATTTCATACAGGTTTATGCACCCCAATTGGGGAATGTAGATCTAGAAGAACTGGAAAGTTGTATTGAAGGCAACAAGGTTATATTAATGGGAGACATGAATGCAAATGTTGGACCAGACAGACAGGGAAAAGAAGAGATAATTGGTCCCTATAGTTATGGAAACCAAGATGAAGAAAGAGATTTGGTAATAGATTTTTGTAGAAGGAATGGATTAATTGTTGGCAATACATGGTTTAGGAAAAAGAACTCACAAAAAATAGCTAGATATGGTTGGGGAGATAGAAAGACAGAGACAATGATTGATCTGATTCTGGTGGAGGAGAAATATAGACAACTGGAAGATGTGACAGCAATGCCAAGAACAGATTTCGAAAGAGACCATAAAGTGGTGGTAGCTAAATTAAGACTTGGTAAAATAACGAAGTTAATAGAAAAAATAAAATAAAAATAAAGGGATGGAAGTTAAAAGAGAAAGAAATAAGGGAAAAGTTTCAAGAGGATCTGAAGAAAGAAATTCCCAAAGATGACTTGAACAGTGTGGAAGAGGAATGGACATGTTAAATGTGCGGTAAACAAGCCTCCATGGCTCAGGCACCAGCGCGCCGGCCTCTTACCACTGGGTTCTGTGGTTCAAATCCCGGTCACTCCATGTGAGATTTGTGCTGGACAAAGCAGAGGCAGGACAGGTTTTTCTCCAGGTACTCCGGTTTTCCCTGTCTATTTCATTCATGCAACACTCTCCAATATCATTTCATTTGTCATTCATTAATCATTGCCCCAGAGGAGTGCGACAGGCTTCGGCAGCTGGCGCAATTCCTATTCTTGCCACTAGATGGGGGCTTCATTTATTCCATTCCTGACCTGGTCGAATGACTGAAAACAGGCTGTGGATTTTCATTTTCATAAAGAAGCCAAAGAGGTATGTAAGAAAATAGTACGAGAAGAGAAATGGAAGAGCTGGGAAAGTTTCACAGAAGCTTTACAGGAGGACATAAAGGGAGGTTAAAAGGTTTTGTATGGTTTGGTGAAGAATAGTTATGAAATAGGGAAGATACAAAATTTTAAAAAGTGTAACAGGGCAGATATTGATGCAAAGAGATGACATACTAAAAAGATGGGAAGAATACTTCTCAGAATTGCTAAATATTAAATACAGCAAACTGGTAGATGAGAAGGAGTAAGAAGAAACAATGGGGAAAGAACAAGAAAAGGAGATATCAATGTTAGAAGTAGGGGAAGCCATACAAAAGATGAAGAGCGGTAAAGCAGCAGGAGTGGATGAGGTAACTACAGAAATGATAAAAACAGCAGGACTGATAGGGCTATAGTGGCTGTATAGATTATTTAGAATAATCTAAGGGAAGAAAGAGATCCAAGAAGAGTGGGGAAAGGGTTTAATTATCCCAATATTTAAGAAAGTTTATAAAAGGAATGCAATATCTGCAGAGGAATCACTCTTATTGCCCATGTAGCTAAGATATTTGAATTAGTATTGGAAGGAAGACTGAGGAGGAAGCTAGAAGGAGAAATGGAAGAAGAACAATATGGTCTTAGGAAAGACAGGTCAATGTTTGACCTCATCTTTACACTAAGACATATGATGGAGAAAAGATGGGAGTTTGGAAAAAACATAGTGATAACATTTATTGACGTTGAAAAAGCTTATGACAATGTGCCGAGACATTTGTGATGGGACACATTAAGGAAAAAACAAGTTAACAGAGTGGAAGTACAAATTATAAAAGCTACGTATGTACAAAAATTGTGTTAGTAGTGTGAAGACTAGTATAGGAAACACAAAATGGTTTAAAGTTGAAACTGGTCTCTGACAGGGATGTGTACTATCTCCCATGCATCATAGTCATGGATGAAATTCATAAGAATATTAAACAGAGATTGGGAAGACAGGCAACAAAAGCCATGTTGTTTGTAGATGATATGGTGATATGGGGTGAGGATGGAACAGAAGTGCAAAAACAAGTAGATGTACGGAATCAAGAGATAAAAATTTGTGATGAAAGTAAGCACAGAGAAATGTAAAACAATAGTGATGACAAGGGGAAGGTAGGAAGGAAGGAAGGAAGGAAGGAAGGAAGGAAGGAAGGAAGGAAGGAAGGAAGGAAGGAAGGAAGAGGAAAGATAAAACTGAATGGTTAAATTCTGGAAGTGGTTAAAAATTTTAAGTACTTGGGAAGTGTGATCTCAGAAGATGGAAAGATTACTGAGGAAATTGGAAAAAGAATACAACAAGCAAACAGCTTCTACCAGAGTGTAAGGGGTATTTTGTGGAACCAAGATGTCCCGAAGAAATATAAGAAAGTATTATATTCAACCTATTATGAACCTATACTAACCCATGCAGCTGGATCATGGACTACAACAAAATGAGTGAAGAGTAGAATATAGGCAGCGGAGATGAAATTCCTAAGAGGTATCGAGGGCAAGACCAGAAAGGATAGAATTAGAAATGAAGGGATAAGGAAAAGGACAGGAATCTTGAAACTTCAAGACAGGATAGAAACAACAAAGCTAAAGTGGTATGGGCATATGATGAGAATGGGAGAAGAGTGTGCCAAAAACAGCTTTTTCAGAGAAGTTAACAGGAAAGAGACCACGAGGAAGACCCCGAAAGAGGTGGACAGATTCAGTATGGGAGTGCATAGAGAATAGAATAGAACAGAATAGAATAGAATAGAATAGAATAGAATAGAATAGAATAGAATAGAATAGAATAGAATAGAATAGAATAATTTTATTGTTGTTAGGCAACTGGCAGTTGCAGTGGACAGAGTCATAGGTGGATAGTTACAAAATATTACAAGTATCTCATTAAGCACAAAAAATAACTACAACTATATACTCAGAAGTTAAAATAAACATAACACTATTCATCCAAGGGAGTGATAAATAACAACTAATTTACCAACGTGTTAGGATAGCGTTAGCCTTTATTACCCCGCTTGAAACAGTGCTATTTTTTCTTCAAATTCAGATACTGAGGAGAAGCTATTAGATGTCAACCAATTTTTAAGGGTTCTTTTGAAGTTACGTAGGGGCATATCCTTTACTTGGGCAGGTAGTTTGCTGAATAATTTAATGCCATTATACCTATAGTTTTCTTATGTTTTTCTCACCCTAACGTGTGGTGAATCTAAATCGTTCCTATATCTTGTGCCATATGAGTGTACATTGCTGCGAGTTGTTAGGTCGATGAGATTTTCTTTAGTATTGAGTATACTATGATAAATGTATAATGAGGGAAGAGTCATAATAGCAAGGTCTTGGAACATAGGTCTACAAGACTCCCTTGTGGCCTTACCTTTAATACATCTTATTGCCTTCTTTTGCCACTTGAACACATCTTGATCCCCTGTTGAGTTACTCCATAATATGGTACCATATGATAAGTGTGAATGAAAGAAGGCATAGTATGCACTCATCATCTGACTACTACTAACTGATCCTTTAAGTCTGCGAAGCAAAAATATAACTCTAGCCAGTTTTGTACATAACTTTTGCGTGTGTGTGTTCCATGTTAATTTACAATCTAGATACAATCCCAATAATTTGACAGAATTTTGATCATTATTACCCAGACTTGAATTAATTAAATGGAAGCAGATCACTTCTGTCTTGTTATTATTTAGGATAAGTTTATTTGCCTGCAATCAAGAGGATGATTTGTGTAGCATTTCTATCTTTTCCTCCTCAACATATTTTAAGTCTCTATTGTTTGTTATGATAATATCATCTGCATAGAGCACTGACCTATAGGGTAAATTACTAACAATATAATTTATATACACAAGGAAGAGGAAGGTTCCTATAACTGAACCCTGAACCACGCCTGTTTTTACTTTGAGAGCTCCAAATCATTGATTTTCTACCAGTACAATTTGATACCTGTCATAGAGGTAGGATGTAATTGATAATAATTCTATATCTTTCACGCCATAGTAGCTAAGCTTACTTAATAGTATATTGTGCGGTACTGAATCTAAAGCTTTGCTGAGGTCTAACAGTGTAGCACTTGTAATGTGGTGAGACTCAAAGCCTTGAATTGCTCCGGTCACAACAGCTTCTAAGGCTTTAGTGGTGGATTTATTTGTTCTGAACCCAAACTGTGCGGCATTTAGTAAATGATACTTTTCAAAATATACAGATAGCTATTCCTTTATACAATGTTCTATTATCTTAGATATGATTGGAACAATTGAAATGGGTCGATAACTGCCTGGATCCAGAACATCTCCGTTCTTAAACACAGGAATTGTAACTGTAATTTTTAGACAGTCTGGGAAAGTCCCCTCAGTAAGTATCCAATTGATGAGGTGAGTTAGAGGAATTATTATTATGTCTATAATTTTTTTTAGAATAAAATTACTTATGCCATAGTTGTCTTCACAGTTTGAAGAATTTAGTTCTGAAACTATTTTGCAGACTTTCTTAGGGTTTATAACTTGCCGTTTAAAGGGGGGGGTCTGTTATTTTCAGGAGTTTCACTATTCTTTAGTAGATTTTTGTATGCAGTTTCATTGTCTCCAGAGGTGTTACTGATAGTCGTATGTTTGGCACTGTTTATAAAGTATTTATTAAGTACATACGGTTCTGTTGGCAAAGAATTTTCCCTCTTTGCCCTCCCAATTTCATCATTTATGATGGACCAGGCCGCCTTACATTTATTTTTAGAGTTCTTAATAAAACAATCATTAGCTTGTTTTGCCAGTTGAATTTCCTTATGGTAGAATTTTTTAATGAGAGTATAACTTTATATATCTGTTTGTTTTTCTTGCTTTGCTTTATTGTAATAGATCATCATTAAATTCCTGATAGTTGCGAGATGAGGAGTGTACCATTTCCCTTTATGCTTCCCTTTGAGTTTACCTGATCTGTTAATTACCTTTGTAGTTCTAGAACAACACTCTTCCACACAGTAACCTAGTAACTGTATAAAGTTTTCAGTTGCTTCCGAGGCATTATTAGAGTTTAGTATAATGTTTTCAAAATTGATGTGAATTAATTCATTTCGTAGCTTTAAAATATTATTTTCTCCCAACTTCCTGAAATGTTTAACTTTCCTATTATCATGTTCCTTTTCCAAACCAGTTTTTAATTTTAGCCAGAGGCCATTGTGGGTCGGACAATATATGCTCTGTAACACCACATGTGAAGTCACTGTTTTGAACATTAGTGATTATGTTGTCCAGACAAGAATTTTTCCTGGTGGGTTGATCATTGGCAAGATAGAAATCATGAGACCTGAGAATATCACAAAATTGTTTTTTGATGGATGATTCAACTGAAATATTAATATTAATATCACCTATGCAATAGATTTTGTAATTCCGATACCTCACTAAGTACTCTGTAAAATGATTCCACACATTCAGAAAGGCATGACTATCAGAATCTGGTGTTCGCTACAGGGAAATAATTATCAATTTAGTATTTGTAAATATCACCCCTGCCACTCAGATAACTTTTCTATACAGTACTCCTCTAAATCTAAAACAGTGTATTTCATATTAGAGTTTATTTTCCCATATATTGCAACTCCCCCATTTGAAGTCCTACTTCTACAAAAACATGTAACTATCTCACATTCTGCTGGGATATAAAAATAACCTCATCCTTTACAAGCCAATGTTCATTAATACATACAATATAAGCTGGAAATGAATTCAAGAATATTTCAAGTTCACCTAACTTATTTCTAATGGATTGAAGATTAGTATGAAAAACAATAAGGTCTGAATTTACATAATGTTCTCTTGAAACCTTGACTGCTGGTATAGGTTGGTCCGCTGACATGTTGCCTGGTATTAATATTCATACTATTCCCTAGTGTTACATTTGACTCATGAGTTGAGAGCTTCCCTGGAACCCAGATCCTTGTACACAGATCTTGATTTAAGGATCTGGGTTTTCTGGCAGGTTTCACTGTATGTGTCAGTTTATTGGTATAGGTTTTCTTAAGTGCAAATTTGTTTGCAAATCTCTGTTGGTAATTGTAGCAATTTGTCTACATCATGTACAGCTTTGTTCTCACATGAGTCCTCTAAAAGGTCATACCTAAGTGGAACATTAACTACAATTACTTTTGAGTCAGGTAGTTTGGAAATCTTACCTCTGAGGGTCGTAATTAATTCCTCACCTTGTTTTTCAGCAATGTCATTTGTACCACTCAAATCGCCACATAATTGTCCTTCTCTAACACAACTTGCAAGGATGTCTCTTGTTTTGGCACCTGGTTTTACTAGTCTTAAAACCTCAGTTTCTGGATTCTGGAGCTCATCCTTGATGCCTTCTGCCATACCCCGCCCTTGACTGCATAGAGATGAATTTTTGGCAATCTTGACTTTCCGTTGGTTTTCTTCTTCTGTGGGTTACCTCCACTGGATTTAAGATTATTTGGAAAACTTGATGTGTCTTCTTCTGGGACTTGTTAATAATAATGTTATTTGCTTTACGTCCCACTAACTACTTTTACGGTCTTCAGAGACGCCGAGGTGCCGGAATTTAGTCCCTCGGGAGTTCTTTTACGTGCCAGTAAATCTACCGACACGAGGCTGTCGTATTTGAGCACCTTCAAATACCACCGGACTGAGCCAGGATCGAACTTGCCAAGTTGGGGTTAGAAGGCCAGCGCCTTAACCATCTGAGCCACTCAGCCCGGCCTGGGACTTGTTGCAGTGACTGAAATCTATTTTGGCACTGCAAGGAGTTTTTTCCCGGTTTTAAGTGGTACGTAGTTTCTCTAGGCCTAAAGTTGCTACGCGTTACTTCCCTCCACAGCGATCTTTCCTCTCCAATTTCTTCTTTATCTTCCAGTTTCTTTATTCTGTCCTTTAAGCTTTCATTTTCAAATTTCAGAGCACATAAGTCTTCTTGTAGCTCGCCTAAAATCTTAAGTATAGTTTCGTAAGTCTCTCTTTCTTGTTGTTCTGTCTCACTATCAGTTTCACAATTAAAATATCAAGGAAGGTTCAACCTTTTCAATACAAAACGTGTTGCATAAGATGTTCACAACATAATATTTATTAAATAGTTAGAACCGGTTTCGACGCTCATTGCGTCATCATCAGCTACAAAATTCACAATGGACAAAGTACATGTCATAAAAATTGCATTAATAACTCTTGCATGGCTGAATACAAATGGTAGGCTGCTTTTTCTTAAAAGCTAGAAGAACTTGAGTAAAATATGATGATGTGATGTGACACATAAAAGCATAGTAGTTTGATGGGTAAGTATTGTGCATAAAATTGAACTGTTGCTTTGAACATAAAAGTCTGAATATGATGATAAAACGATGTGGTAAAAACAAAGTAGTAAAGTAGTCCACTCTTCTGATGTTCAATTCAGGCACAAAAGTCCAGGTCTGATGTTATATAGCAATACCAACAAAAAGATTTTGTCGAGGCCGGGACACCTGATGTTGGGCGATTGAATAAGGTTGATCTTCGAATTAGTCTCAGCTCAACAGGGTGGTGATTCTTAAAATAAAGGAAAGAAAAACTTAGTGAAATGGAAGTCTAAATGGAGTCGCGGCCAAGGATGATAGGATATGAGACTCACCTTGTTTAGCGTGCTGAGTGTGTGGTGTAAGAAGAGTTGTGGACAAGTGAGATGGATGTGACTGAGTAGCGAAGTTAGAGTGAGAGGGGCAGAAAGGGGGGGGGGGGAGGGGAAGTGGAGAGGAAAGGAGGTAGGGAGGCGGAGTTTAAGGCGGGTCAGGAGGGCGGAGTGGCAGTGGTGTGGGCCGTAAAAGAGTACTGTGGAGAGCGTGAAAGATCGATTTTCCTCCCGTGGTTTTTATACCTCTAAAGACTTCTATTAGGAAGTCGAAAAGAATGTTGGATTTTTCTGAGATTTCGTTAAGATTTAAGTTAGGGTTAAAAAATTGGTCTAGGTGAATAAAACAGTTCTCCGCAACGTCGAGTAAAGGGCCTTTATTTATGTTTTTGAGAATTTCTAGGTCTTGTTCTATGGTAGTAAAATTATGCTTTAAGTCATGTATATGTTGGCCTATTGCGGAAAATCTATTATATCTGATGGCATTAACGTGTTCTAAGTATCTAACTTTGAAGCTGCGCCCGGTCTGTCCGATGTATGAGGAAAAACAGTTTTTGCATTGAAAACGGTAAACGCCTGACATTGCGTAAATGTCAGACCTGTTAACTGATTTGTAATTGTGAACTATATCTATGTTTCTATTGCTGATTCTGTAAGAAATTTTAATATTATGCTTCTTGAAAATATTCGTTACACTGTGTTTGTTTTCGTTAAAGGTGAAGGTGGCGAATAGGGCAGGGTTATGTCTTTCTTTGGTTAATGTTGTCTTTAGTCTATGTTTACATTTGTTAATGATGCGTTCTATGAATGAGATGTTATAACCGTTGAATTTAGCAATGGCACGAATGGTGTTCAATTCCTTCTTTAGGTTTTCCTTGAATAACGGTATTTTTAGTGCACGGTCTACCATACTATAGTAAGTGGCGCATTTATGTGCGTGTGGATGTGTAGAGTCGTTTCTGATAGTAGTCGCTGTTTGGGTTGGTTTTCTGTAGATATTGTATTCTAAAGAAGAAGGATGTCGTTTAATTGTAAGGTCTAAAAAATTGATTGAGTAATTGGACTCGGATTCTAATGTGAATTTTATATTAGAATCAATCTTGTTTATAAGTTATTAAGAGTGGTAGCTGCATTAACCGTTCTGTCATCTAGAATAACCAGAGTATCATCAACATATCTAGACCAGAAGTGTATATTTGAAAAAGTATTATTGGTATTAATTGCAGTGTCTTCTAGGAAATCTATGTAAATTTCAGCCAAAATTCCTGAGGCCGGCGACCCCATAGCTAGTCCATCTTGTTGGTAAATGCATTTGTCAAATGCGAAATAGTTGTTATGTATTACGAGTTTTAGGACCTGCATAAAGTCTTGGATCTCTAGTTTACTTAGCCCACTATATGTTTTTAGTTTTTTTTGTATTATGGGAAGGAGTTTTTTTGTGTTGATACTGGGATACATATTATTAATATCGAATGAATGAAGGGTGTAAAATGGTAGTATTTAAAATTTATTCAGTTTTTCGATTAATTCGATGGTGTTTTTAACTTATAATCATTATCAGTTTGTTTACACTCGGGACATAGCCACACACTTTCTTCGATATTACTCCTCTTTACAATATTTGCACAATAAAAATGGTACCATTCATCACACTTTTGACACAGAATCCCATTTTTTACTACTCTTCTGCATTTGCCACATTTTTCACTGAATGTTACACCGTTATCCACTATGGATATCACTGACTCACACAGTAGCCACCCGAAAGATGTACTTAAAAAAAGGAGAAGAGTGGTGAAGAGACAGGCAGCGATGGAGGTCCTTGATTCACAACCCAACCCGGGAAGCTGGAAATAGGAAATGAAGCTGATAATGAAAAATTAGTCTGGAACTACAACTTGGAGAATACCATGGAGGATTTTAGTCATACAGAAGTTGCCCGGACCAAATTCTCAGCCTGAAACTAGTAGTGGAATATTACAAATACGGAAATAAACAGTTTATTTCATTCATAGATTTCAAAAAGGCTTATGATAGTATAGACAGATCCACTCTTTTAAAATTGCTCAGATCATGTGTCCTTCATCCTAAATTGACAAAAATTATTGAACTAACTTTAACCAACACAATTTCAAAGGTAAAATTTAGGAGAGAAATGTCAAATTCTTTTACAATAAATACAAGCCTCAGACAAGGTGATCGATTATCCGCACGCTTTTCATTGTAGCTCTTGATCAGTTCCTCATGAAAATTTGGCAAAAAGAAAACCCATCTAAAATCAAAATTGGAGCAAAACCATTAATAAGGACAAACTGCCTAGGGTTTGCAGATGATTTAGCTCTCTTTGCCTGTGTCTGTGCACAGATCCCCAGTCTCCAGAAAATTGCATTAAAAATAGGATTACAAATAGTCTTTGAGAAAACTGAGACCATGTCAATGAAACCCCTTGATATAAATGAAGTCATCATAAATGATCAAAAAATTAACATAGTCCTACAGTTTAAATACCTTGGAGAAATCATTATGCACAACTTAAACGAGAAAGCATAAAAGATAAATAGAACCAACAAAATGAAAACAACACAATTTCTAACCTGGTCACTTTAAACAAAAAGTGCTTGTCAATAGACACTAAGGTCCAACACTTGCCCGAAGCAACTTATGCTTGCAAAACCTTGTTTCAAATTAAAAATGAAAGAAGAACTGACAAGCTCTTCAAAACTGAATGAAGAATTATCAGAACTTGCATAAATAAAAAGTACCAGGTTGAAGGAGTCTGGGGAATCCTCCCCAATGAAACTGACTATCGAGAGATTGACACATTTACCAGCACGATGAAGAAGAAAACAACCTCTTATTTCTTTCATGTCTGACGATTATCATAAAACAGGATTTTATGACAACTAGTGATGAGAAATCTGGAAAAGAGGACAGGAGAGCATTGGATCAAAGAAATTCAAGAGGATCTCAAAACAGTTGGACTTGAAATTACAGATGCAGAGAACAAGAATGAAGTTACCACCTATCTTAAGAATCACAAATTTTCAAGTGAAATAATGCACAGAAGGCCTGTAGAGATTTCAGACAAATTAAGAACACTGAACATATGAAGAAGTACTGAGCAGATAAGAAGAATCAAACATTACATACAACCTTCAATGAAAAAGTGTACATGGAAGACTCACGTGGTCCAGTGTGGCCAATATAGTCAACAACAACAACAACAACAACAACGACGACGACGACGACAACAACAACAACAACAATAATAATTCAAGATAGTGAAAAGTGTATATATTATTGATCAGCATAAAATTTTGTATATAACATAATACTAGTAAAGCTATTTTTGTTACCTGTGTGTTGCCTAGAACTTCATGTAATATTTAGACTTTTCTTTGTGTGTGTGGAATACTTCATTGATGCACCTGTAAGGCACTAAAATGCTGAGTTTGATTTCTTCCTTATATGTTTTTTATATTTTAAAAATAAAATTACATGTACTAATTATTAATCAGCTATTTCCTTTTGTGTGATTGTATGAAAAGTTGCTTGCTGTAAAAATGTACAGATGTTTTAAATCCCACTTGTATCATGCCATTCTCATTACCAGCATATGAGAGTTGACAGTTAAAATTATTTCCATTGGATGTGAACTTATGTTGAATGTCACATTTTAACTTATAAACAAGAACAGCTTGTTCACTCCAATATGACCTAATGTTCTTGCACTTCAGTGCAAATTGTTATATAAAAAAAAAAAAAAAAAATCTGAATTTTACTGCTCTGAATTTGATACCACTAATTGACTGATACTGGATTGTAATTTTATTCCGGGCATTTTTCATAGCCAGTCGAGCCTAGGTAAAGGTCTCAGTTGCTGTACATAATTAAGTAGACTGCAAAAAAATCTGAAAAGTAAATAGTGGAGGCTGGTTCAAGTTTCTAATACACAGTTCACAAAATGCACTATTGAGTTATCTGGTTTATGATCGTGACAGATAATAACTTCATCTTTTGTTAGATGTCAAGAGACTGCCCAGCATGGGCTGTGTCCTGCCTTATATTGTCAACTCACTGGCCCTTGTGGTGGGAGACTCCTTCACGCTGAATTAAGGAAATCGGCTCTGTTAATAACTGCAGTTCAAGACATTTAAAGGGTGCATGTTATAGACCTCGAGTCCCTCTTTCACTCGAGCCAAGTGTGATTGCAATTCAATTGTCAATTTTTAGGTATCAAGCTCCTGCCTCTAATTAGGGCAGTCACATCCCTTTGTGGGAGGAGTTAACTTTGGGTGCAATTCTCAGCTTTGGGGATGCAGTATATTCACACATGTTAGCAATACATTACAGGTGTACCTACATGTGGTGACTTCAACTCGTCTTTTGAATAAGATATTGCATATTTTCACTCTGGGATACACAAAATATTCAGATCTATTCATTGATGTTCCCTACATATTTACCGAGCTCAATAGCTGCAGTCGCTTAAGTGCAGCCAATGCCCAATATTCGGGAGATAGTGGGTTCGAACCCCACTCTCGGCAGCCCTGAAGATGGTTTTCTGTGGTTTCCCATTTTTACACCAGACAAATGCCGAGGCTGTACCTTAATTAAGGCCACGGTCTCTTCCTTCCCACTCCTAGCCCCTTCCTGTCCCATCATCGCCTTAAGACCTATCTGTGTCAGTGCGACGTAAAGCAGCTAGCAAAAAAAACAAAACCAAAAACAACCCCTACATATTTTTCCTATGTCTGGATCAGAATATCACATAATTTTGCATGCCAAAATTCGACGTTGGCACTCGGGAAACATGCAGGTAAAACAGGAAATTTCTTCTGTTAGTGTGAAGCCCTCTAAATAGGTCACACCTCTGGGTGCATTAGACTGTTCGTTGCATCGTGCCTTATTCCCTTCTTTGTCTTACGCTAGAGAGTGCTTTTCTCGCGGGGGCTAGTTTCAACCCCACCTTTCCATTGTCTGCCGAACTATCTTTTGCGGGTCTGATTCTGGCTACATGCCGATCGAGCGCCAGGGGTTCCTTTTGCCCAGCAAGCTGCAAATAACAATTTTAATGGGATGGAAAAATGCAGATACTGCCAATGAGCTGTACAGGACACAGTACTGTTTCACTACATAAAGCTAATTCACTGGGGATTACATAAAATCAGCTTCATGGTCCGTATTGCACTTTAACAGATTCACAACTAAGGTGGAAAATAAAAATACTTAGTTGTGAACACTGAGGATTGTCGTTTTGACATAAAATTGCATAAATATTTTGACTATCTATTTGTTCAAAAAAAGGAATTCCTAAATTCAATATATTAATAAAATTTTGATCATATGTACGCAAAACTGAAACATGTCACAAATAAACTGAGATATACAGATTGTCAATGATGTACCTGTAATGTATTAGCAAAAGTTTCATCACTCTGGGAGGTATATTCTTGAAAATATTAGGGAAAATGTATTGGCGTGCCTTACTCAGGAGGCATAACCTTAGACCGGATATGATAGGTTGCTGTAATGCAAGCTTGTCATCACTTTCACTTTCTTATATTTGATGTGAATAAATGGCTGATGCACATTCTGAATCCAAATAATAATAATGTTGTTGGCTTTATTTCCCACTAACTCCTTTTTTTCAGTTTTCAGAGATCCAAGGTGCCGGAATTTATTCCCACAGGAGCTCTTTAACATGCCAATATATTTACTGACATGAGGCTGACGTATTTCAGCACCTTCAAAAACCACCGGACTAAGCCAGGATCGAACCTGCCAAGTTGGGGTCAGAAGGCCAGTTTCTTAACTGTCTGAGCCACTCAGCCCAGCTTCCGAATCCAAGTCAGAATCTGTTGGTTCATTCTCAGTATCCTAGAAGTCAGATCCGTCACTTTCATTTTCCAACAAATTTTGTCATACTTCACATTTAGACACACACTGTACTAAAGATGTATATAATCACTCAAATAACAATATATATATAAAGTAAATAACTCACACTGAACAGAACACTACAAAATAAAATGAAACACAATAGCAAAGCGCCTGTGAATTTTTGTTTACAAACACTACAGCAATGGCGTTCAAACAGATGGTGAGAAAACTGCGCTAATTTATTTCTGTGAATTTGCACCCAAAGAGGTTGTTATCTTGGAGTGCTGTGGTTATCTATGTAAGTTTGAACTGATCCTTACCTCCTGAAATGAAGGACAAACTGTTGATTTGATTAGTGAAGGCACACTCTTTTTTTATATAATATAACTGATCCAAAATACATGGGCAGTGGCTTGAAGAAGTATGTATGAGACGGAGAGGTTTCCAATCAAAACAGGGGTGAAGCAAGGAGATGGGATCTCATGCATATTATTTAACTATTTCCTGTAAATGATCATCAGGCAATGGACCTGATCCCTACCGGTGAACACTGGATTAAGAATGGGGATCAAAGCAGACAACCTAAGGATCCCATGGTTGGCCTTTGCCAATGATCTGACCTTACAAGCAAATGACATACAAGAGGTCACTACGCAACTCCAAACACTACACTCAATATCAGCTAAAACAGGTCTCCTGATCAACATTGGTAAGACCGAGTTTATTACCAATATCAAAGATGCCCCTAGAATGATTGAAAATTGAAAAGTGTGGTATGAAATTAAGCGCAGAGAAAAGCAAGACCATGGTGATGTCAAGAGGGGAAAGACATTGTGAAAATTCTGGGGAGATAATTAATGCAGAAACAATTAGCAAGAGGATGCAACAGGGCAATGCATTCTACCAGAGCGTAAGAAACGTTGTGCAGAAAGAAGTATAAAGAGATAATGTTCAAAATGTGTTATGCATCCATATTGACTTATGTGGCTGAGACCTGAATAGTGACAAGTAGGGATGAGAATAGAATTCAACCCAGTGAAATGTGTAGCGGCAATTGGAGGCATAAATAAAACAATTATAAAAGAAAAAAACATTTGGAACATTAAATCAAAATTTGAATCGTTAGAACCATATCATAAAATGAATATTAAACAAGGAAAAATACACGGAAACTAATGGCAGGATGTGGACAGCAGAAGGAACCCTACGAGGTTGTGGATTGAAGGACCTTTATGGCAAAAACTTCAACAAAGAAAAATTTTAATACTTACTTATACAGTAGTAAATACATATTTATTATAAAAACGTTAAAGAAAAAGAAATAAGGAACACTACTGGCAGCATAAACACAAAAAGAAAAACAAATTCTGATAAAATGAAGTTGCATCATTGAAAATTACAAGTCGAAAATATGGAGCGTCCAACTTCACCAAAGAAATAGTATACAAGCCATAGGAAAACATTTTAAAATGAATCAGTATTACTGAGATCAGTCTTAATGAAAAATTAATTTAAGTTACCAAGCTGTGAGAAAAAGCTTGCCTCATGCCAAGGTGAAGGTGGATGTACGACCTCTTTACACCATCGTAAATGACAATTGATTTCTGATAGAAAGATCAATGGGTAAAACAACAAAAAAACACACACACACACTCTCTCTCTCTCTCTCTCTCATATGCTTTTCAGCGTTAACTCTGTAAATTTACTAAACTTCGCCACAATCCTGTATTTGCAACTAGTGCAGTGGCCTCATTTAGTTCTATACCTCTTATCTTTAAATCTAGAAACTGAATCTAACCATCGTCATCTTGGTTTATCTCTACTTTTCTTACCCTCCATAACAGAGTCCATTATTCTCCTAGGTAACCTATCCTCCACCATTTGCCTTAAATGACCCCACCACTGAAGCCGGTTTATGCGTACAGCTTCATCCATCGAATTCTTTCTTAAATTATCCTTTATCTCCTCATTCTGAGTACCTTCCTGCCATTGTTCCCACCTGTTTGTACCAGCAATCATTCTTGCTACTTTCATGTCTGTTACTTCTAACTTATAAATAAGATATCCTGAGTCCACCCAGCTTTTGCTCCCATAAAGCAAAGTTGGTCTGAAAACAGACCGATGTAAAGATAATTTCATCTGGGAGCTGACTTCCTTCTTACAGAATACTGTTGATCGCAACTGCGAGCTCACTGCATTAGCTTCACTACACCTTGATTCAATCTCACTTACTATATTACTATCCTGGGAGAACACACAATCTAAATACTTGAAATTATCGACCTGTTATGGCTTTGTATCGAAAATATGTCATTGCCAGGAGATCCTGTGGATAGTCTGGCTGCCTGTTTTCGCTGTTGCTCAGTTAGAACCACCCAGGAGGCACGTGTAGGGAAATTAGAGGTTAAACCTACGGACGTGAGCAACACTACCTACCGTACACTACCGTACACTATCCTTCAAACAACACCTCCTGAACTTAGCACAAAAGTTGAAGTCTCGAAATAACATCCTTCATAAACTGTGTGGAACTACCTGGGGATCTTCAGCAACCACTTTGCGATCTTCAGCCCTGGGTTTGGTGTATTCAAGTGCTGAGTATGTGCACCTGTTTGGATGAACAGTCATCATACAGGGCTTGTCGACACCCAGCTTAATACCACAATGCGCATCATATCCGGCGCAATCACATCTACTCCAGTTCATTGGCTTCCACTGCTAACTGGTATAATGTCACCTGATCTACGCCGATCTAATGCCCTTATGAAGGAATTCCACAAGATCTCAAGAAATCCTAGTCTACCCGTGCATAGTGACCTGCCACTTCTGAATCTTAATAGACTGAAATCACGCCATCCAACTCTGCGTGATGCTGCTAACATGGATGCTAAGGATTTTAAATCTCTTGATGAGTGGAAAAGTAGATGGGAAGCAGCAATGGATGTGCGCCTTCATACCTTCTTCTTAGGTCCCGAACTTCCAAGTGGATCCCACCTTCCACGCAAGACCTGGACTGCCCTGAATAGAATCAGAACAGGACATGGCCGGTGTAGAGCCGCTCTCCATAAGTGGAAAAAGCTACCTAATCCAGACTGTGACTGCGGAGCTCCGCACCAGACTGTTCATCATATCATCAGGGAATGTAAGATTTGAGCGTTTCACGGTGATAAGATGATTTCCTGCTGGTATCTCCAGAAGCTGTACGTTGGATTGAAAAACTTGATATTCAATTGTGAAGCACAAATTAATTTGTTTCTCAGCTGTAAATATGTGTGTATATATATATATATATATTACTAATATTGTCTGTATAAGCCATACGCTAAATAAATAATAATAATAATAGCTTTGTATCACCAATCTGACATTCAGTTCTGTTGTATTTCTTACCTACTGATGTCAGTTTAGTCTTCGAAAGGCTAATATTTTCATACCATACTCATTGCACCTATTTTCAAGTTCCAAGATATTAGACTGCAGGCTTTCAGCACAATCTGCCATTAAGGCCAAGTCGTCAGCATAGGCCAAACTGCTTACCGGTACAACATTTCCACCTAACTGAATCCCTTCCTGCCATTTTATACCTTTCAGCAGTTGATCCTTGTAAACTACGAACAGCAAAGGTGAAAGATTATAGCCTTGTCTAACCCCTGTAAGTACCCTGAACCAAGAACTCATTCTACCATCAATTCTCACTGAAACCCAATTGTCAACATAAATGCCTTTGATTGATTTTAATAATCTACCTTTAATTCCATAGTCCCCCAGTATGGCGAACATCTTTTCCTTTGGTACCCTATCATATGCTTTCTCTACGAAACATAAACACACCTGCCTATTCCTCTTGTAGCATTTTTCAATTACGTGGTGCATACTGAAAATATGATCCTGACAGCCTCTCTGTGGTCTGAAAACATACTGGTTTCCATCCAACTTCCTCTCAACGACTGATCGCACCCTCCTTTCCCCGATGCCAGTGATTACTTTGCCTGGTATACTAATCAATGAGATACCTCGATGGTTGTTGCAATCTTTCCTGTTCCCTTGCGTATGGATCGGTGCAATTAGTGCTTTTGTCCAATCTGAAGGTACCTTACCAACACTCCATCCTAATCTTACTACTCTGTGAAGCCATTTCATCCCTGCCTTCCCACTATGCTTTACCATTTCAGGTCTAATTTCATCTACTCCTGGTGCTTTATGACATAGGAGTTTATTTACCATCCTTTCCACTTCCTCAAGCATAATTTTTACCAACATGATTTTCCTCCTCCCCATGCGCTTGGCTGTTTGCAACACCACCAGGAAGATTTCCTTTTACGTTGAGAAGATGTTCAAAATATTCCCTCCACCTCTCCAGTGATTCCCTGGGATCTATTTTGTGTTCACCTGAATTACCCAAAACACTGTTCATTTCCTTTTTCCCTTCCTTCCTAAGATTCTTTATTACTGTCCAGAAAGTTTTCCCTGCTGCGTGACCTAGCCTTTCCAGGTTATTACCAAAATCTTCCCATGACTTCTTTTTGGATTCAACAACTATTTGTTTCACTCTGTTTCTTTCATCTACATACAAATCCCTGTCTGCCTTGGCCCTTGTTTGGAGCCATTTCTGATAAGCCTTCTTTTTATGTTTACAAGCTGCTCTCACTTCATCATTCAACCATGATGTTCGCTTTTTCCCGTCTTTGCATACAGTTGTTCCTAGGCGTTCCCTTGCTGTTTCTACTACAGCATCCCTGTATGCCACCCATTCTCTTTCTATATCCCGACCCTGCATACAGTCTACTGTTTGAAACTTCTCGCTAATCATATCCATGTACTTCTATCTAATTTCCTCGTCCTGGAGATTTTCTACCCTTTTTCGTTTGCAGACAGATTTCACTTTCTCTACCCTAGCCTAGAGATACTTAATTCACTACAGATCAGATGGTGGTCGGTGTCATCGAAAAATCCACGGAAAACTTGTACATTCCTAACAGATTTCCTGAATTTGAAGTTGGTTAAGATATAGTCTATTATGGGTCTTGTACCCCTAGCCTCCCATGTGTGGCGGTGAATAGCCTTATGCTTGAAGCACGTATTTGTAACTGCTAAACCCATACTAGCATGTCCAGCAAACACTTCCCATTCCCATTAACTTCCATATCTTCCCCAAATTTACCAATCACCCTTTCGTATCCTTCAGTTCTATTTCCAACTCTTGCATTGAAATCGCCCATTAGCACTGTTCTTTCCTTGCTGTTGACCCTGATCACGATGTCACTCAGTGCTTCATAAAACTTGTCAACTTCATCCTCATCTGCATCCTCACATGGTGAATACACTGAGACAATTCTCGTCCTAATTCCTACAACTGACAAATCTACCCACATCATTCAATCATTTATGTGCCTAACAGAAACTATGTTGCATGCAATGGTATTCCTGATAAACAGCCCTACCCTGTACTCTGCCCTTCCCTTTCTAACACCCGTCAAGTACACTTTATAATCTCCTATCTCTTCCTCGTTATCTCTCCTTACCCGAATATCACTTACTCCTAGCACATCCAAATGCATCCTCTTTGCTGATTCAGCGAGTTCTACTTTCTTTCTTCCATAAGCCCCATTAATATTGATAGCTCCCATCGAATTCCATTTCATTCGCCAAGTTGTTTCCAAGGAGTCCCTCGCCTGTCAAATGGGAGTGGGACTCCATTACTCCCATAGGTCCGAAGCTTGCTTAAAATGTCCTGAGCTCAGTAAATTCACGAAGCAGGATACTACCCTACTTACACATAGTCCAAGTGAGGATCTCTCCTCTAATGGGTTATGGACCACCGGTGGATTGTATAGTCCTAGCTGCCTGAGCACAAGGAGTGCCACGACTCAGAATATGTCCGAGATGCCCACTCCCTTCCATAGCAACTGGTATCCCGGCTCTCAGGACCACTTACTAGGCCACTGAGCCATTGCCCATGGTTCACGAACTAGGACGTGACTATAGTAACCCACACCATAAACTCCTGTGACAAATTAAAATGTGAAATAAAATTTTTAAAAATAAAGTTACATTAGGAAGATTTGCTTACTCCAAGAGAAGCCAGAGCTCCCATGGAACACAGACCTACGGGACAAAATGTCCGCTCTACGTGATGCCGAAAACAGCATTAAGACACCCTGTGATGTGCTTTCCGAAGGTAGCCCGTGCTGGATGGTGGAACCAAAAATGGCACAGCAAAATTAATACCCGATGACCACACAGGAGTTACCTTTCGATTTATTTAAAGCAATCAAATTTAATGTTTAATTGGACGCTTGCTATCTTGTCCTTTGTAAACATCTCGAAGCTTGTATCTGGTGCAAGTCCCAGAAAAATGGACACATGTCGTACAGGGTGTCCCACAATTTTTGACGGTAAAATTTAATACAATTTAATACAAAGCCAAGGAAAGACAGAGTGAGAAAGGAAGTTGGAATAGAAAACCTAAGTGATAGAATTGATAACAATAAATTAAGGTGATTTGGACATGAAGGATGAACTGCTGATTGAATTAGTGAAGCCACACTATTTTTTAAATATAATTTAGCTTATCCAAAATACATGGACAATGGCTTGAAGAAGTGTGTATCGAGGAAAAAAGAATACCAAAACAGATGATGGAGATGAAATTCGAGGCAAAGGGAGTGAGAGGGAGACCTAGAACAAGGTGAATCATTTCAATAAAGAGGAGTGCAAGAAGAAGAAACCTGGACTGGGAAAAAATGTTGGAAGGAGAGAGGAAGGTGGAGAGTGCATTAGATGCCCGACCCAGCAGGAGCTGGATAAGGGGAAAGGATGACGATGGCAGCCGGCGGGCATATGTTCAGCTGCCTGGACATTGACTGAGAAAAGCAAGTGTTGAGGTTCCTGAGAAGCATCACAGGAAAAACCAGACAAGATAGGGTAAACAGTGGAGCGTCTGGACAGAGAAGTGGTGTTGGGAGATTGCAGGGCAGAATTGATTTGGAGAAGCTGAAGTGATTTGGGCACATGATGAGAATGCCAAATAAGGCATACAAGAAATTGGTGATAGGGACAGGGGCTGGAGGCTGGCCCAGGATTAGATGGAAGGATACAGGGAGGGGAGTGCATTAAGGATGGAGTGAAGCAGAGAGCCGAAGTACATTACCCTACCCAGTACGAATCTAGAATAGATTGTTCACTTCAAATAATATATATTATAGAAAAGGAATCGTTAGTATCAGGAGACAAAACCTTGAGGTTGTTGAATACTTCAAATATTTGGGAAGTGAAATAATGCAAGATGGAAGGTTGGATAAGGAGATCAGCAGAAGGGTGCAAGTGGGATATACATTCTACAAGAATGTAAGGAACCTGGTGTGGAACAGAGAAGTTCCTATGAAAGGTAAAGAGATAATGTACAGAGACTTGGACAGCAAGAAGTGACAGTAACATTCAGGCCAGTGAAATGAAGTTCCTGACGGACGCAAGGAGAGACAAAGTAAGAAATTTTGTGGTCGGAAAAGAGATAGGAGTAGAAAAACTGAGTGATATGTTGGAGAATAAATGGAGATGGTTTGGACATCTTATGGGGATGGAGGAGGGAATGGTAAGTGCCATCAACAGCTCGAACTGGCAGGAGCTGGACAAGGGGAAATTAAAATGATGATGCTGACTGTAGAAATTCATACATTTTTCACATTTATGACTAACAATAGTATTCCTTCATGCTAATATAGGCTACATTAATGAAAGGTGAAGAGTGTAAATTGAACTTTGCTGTTACACTTATAATAGCCATTATTGTTACATGTTTCATTGGGATAATTTGGTTAATAGAATGCTTTTACTGTTTCAGACTGTAAATGCCAACTGTGCTGTGGTATGTGGAGGGCTTCATTCTGATCATTTGGCTCGACTGTCTGGTGGTAGCAGTGAACCTCGGATTGTCCCAGTCCGAGGAGAATACGTGCTACTGAACCCAGCTAAGAATCATTTAGTGAAGGGAAATATCTATCCGGTAAGTATTTCAGTTAAATATCATCAGAGCATATTTAGGAAAATAACTTTTTCTAAGAAGAACTTAAATTTCTGCCTGAAGCTTCTACCCTGGCTTGCACGATCTTTTATGTGTGTTTTTAGCTAATGCAAAATATTCAGATTCAGTAATTAACAGGATACTGTAATTGGCAAGTTTACTTAAGTACATATTTATTGTTTATGAGAGCTACTAATAATTTATAAATCCGGAATGGTGTGTAGTCTTGTTACAACACACACTTTATGATAACAGATTAGTTATTACCTGAGACACTAAGTACCTTTTAGATATGTTAGAAGTGTGTTTTTGAAATTAAAACATCTAGGATGCAACGGTGACCTCCAGTTCAAAAATTCTTGGCATGATGTGAAGTGTTGTGTTACCAGTGCTGCTTTACAGTGTTGAAGGATAGACACTGAACTGGGTGCAGGCCTTTGAAATGTGGATGTATGGCAGAATGTGCAAGCTCCCATTGGTAGACCTTGTCACCAACGACAAAGAGGGGCTCCACTGTGCCAGGAAAATGTGTGAATTCTTAAGGTCGATTCGCACATCTCTGGGACGTGTTGGCGCTCTACATTTCTATATCCATTCTTTCTGACATGAATTTATTATGTCTGTTCTCACACTTCACTTCCATGCAGTTACGTCAGTAGTCAATTGTTTCATGATGAATTTTAGTGATGATGATGATCTCATAATCTGTTAACATTTCCCGTATTGATAATTCCAATGACCACAAGTATAAAGATTGGACTTTCCACCTAATCAATATGTCTACTATTATTTATTATGAGATACTTAAAACATTTTACATTGCAGTACCAGTTTTGACCCTACATGTGGGGTTATCTTCAGCTGCTGAAGGACCTTGAACTTATTAAAAATAACATATATTATTAAAACACTACTTATTCTAATTTTGAATGACTAATTCTAAATTACATTTATGTGTTGTAGTGTTAAAATGTGCTTGGAAAAGAAATTTGAAAGTCTAAAATTGTTCACCAGGTCGTTATAATGTCACTGATCTTGATGTTCAATCACACACTGATTTCAGTATTACATTGCTGATACTCTTATTTAAAGTATTAAAAACATCTTATTTGTAAGTACCATAGTACCATTCAACATACCATGGTACCATCCTTCTGGATGTGGAACTTTTAACAGTGGTTCACCATTCACGATACAGCAACTCTGATAAGGGTAACACAAAATAGGAAAAATTACTCCATGATAGTTGACAATCTTTTGTGGGGAGATGGTGGTGGTGGTGGTGGTGGTGGTGGTGGTGGTAGTGGTGGTGGTGGTAGTAGTAGTAGTAGTAGTAGTAGTAGTAGTTTCGTCGTCGTTGTTGTTGTTGTTGTTGTTGTGGCAGGGGAAAATCTTTTAAAGACCCCACTCTGTGTGGGAGTTGGATTTCCACCAACTAAATACCCCTGCCCTCTTCACTCATGCCATTCTGGAACTGCTTGATGGCATGACATCAGAATGGAGTGATGTATATTATTAAGTTCTTCCTTTCTCTTCTTTCTCCTTCGTCCCCATAATGCATGTCTCCATTGACTTTACTGTGTTCCAGGCAAGTGGGCTCTCCAACATGATCTGAACCAAATTCCCTGGCGTGAGTCGTCGGCCAAGTTGTTGGCAGGCTTTCCTTCGTTCTTCTTCCCATTGAACACAGCAGAAAAAAGTGTGTTCTACTGTATCCCTTTCAGAACATTACCAACAACCATCTCCCTGCGTCTCTTCCATCTTCATGGCATATACACCAAATCTTCCATGTCCTGTCAGGATCTGCGAAAGATAGTAATCTACCTGCCGATGTCTACATTTAAGCCAGCCTCCTATGTTGCGTATTAGCTTTTTTGTCCATTGGCCAACATCGGTTGTGCCATCCCATTGGCCTTGCCAGTCTAGTAAGAGCTGGTTCGTCAAGGCTTTCTTTTCTTCAGCAGATATAGCCGCACCCCTTTCGTGCCAGTTTTCTCTCTACCACGAGGAGGTCAGTGGGAATACTGGCAGCTACAACTTGTAAAGCTGCTGTCGAAACAGTTCGATATGCACAGATAACTCCAAGCAGCATTTTCCTCTGTACTCTTTCCATAGCACTCCGGTGAATCTTCCTCCTGAGTGCATTGTGCCAGATAGGTGCAGCATAAAGTAAAATGGAATATACTGCAGAGCACATAATCTGTCTCTTAACTGTTCTTGGTCCCCCGATGTTAGGCATAAGTCTAGCTAATGCCGATGCCTTCTTCTCTACCTTTTGAGTTACTGCTTTCACATGTGCACCAAATATGCAACTGTTCTTGGTCCCCCGATGTTAGGCATAAGTCTAGCTAATGCCGATGCCTTCTTCTCTGCCTTTTGAGTTACTGCTTTCACATGTGCACCAAATATGCAATTCCTGTCGATAAGAACCCCAAGGTATCGTACAGACTTCCCTGGGATAATCACTGTATCATTTAATAGGAAGCGGACATTCTTCCAATTCCTGGAACCTTTCAAAATTACAGGCTCAGTCTTATGTGGAGCCAGTCTCAATTTATTATTTACCATCCAAAGGTTAACTCGTCTCAGTGATTCATTTACTCGGAAGGTCAGTTCCTCTACATTCTCTGCTATTACCACTATTGCAAGGTCATCTGCATAACTGATAGATGTTGTCCCTTTTGTCAGCTACAGGTGTAGGATGCCATCATATAGAATGTTCCACAAGGTGGGTCCTAGGACAGATCCCTGTGGAACGCCAGCACTCATTTCAAGGTCTTCTAAATCATCAAGTCGTACTCTTCGTCCTTTGAAGTACTTAGCAATTATTTGTTGTAGATACCGAGAAATGATCTACTTACGAAGTTCTCTCGAAATAATTCTCCAAGAAGCATTGTTAAAAGCATTTTTGACATCTAGCGTTATCAAAACAGCCCACTTCTCACTGCTTTCTGCCTGTATTTGAATCACCCTCTCAATAGCTTGGGTTGTGGTTTTGCCCTTTCTAAATCCAAACTGGTTCAAAGAATGTCCTCCCTGTTGTTCAAATTCTTTCTCCAGTCTCATTTTAATCAATCCTTCGTAAAGCTTGCTCAAGGTGTTTAATAAGCAAAGTGGCCTGTATGCTGATGGATCTAATGGTAATTTTCCTGCCTTCAATAACAGCACTAGCTTTAGTAGTAGTAGTAGTAGTAGTAGCAGTAGTAGTAGTAGTAGTAGTAGTAGTAGTAGTAGTAGTGTAAAAGCACCAGTCATTGACACCCTTAAGGAAAATTTAGAATTCATTTAATTCTGCTTCAGTTTCTTTTTCATCTGAACTTCTTTTCATGGTGTGAATATAATCTACAATTCTTTCTTTATCTAGGATATATTTGTTCTAACTATAACATTAGTAGTTAACTGGATATTTTTCTTTGTTTCAAACGTAAAAACTTAACCAGTCATTGACATGCTACAGAAACTTAAAACACCAATAGATGACACAGTAGAGAACCAATGGTTGACAGTTATGAAAATTATAACTAAATACATCATCATCTTTATTAGCAATTGCAGCGTAGGAATATAACATTAGAACATGAAATAAACTAAAGTCTGTCAATAATAAAATGCAATAAAATGAAAATACTTCAATTGTGTTCCTAATAACACAAAGATATCTGAGAGTTGGGGTAAATTCTGAAATTTGCAAAAGTTACTATTTAGAAGACAGTCTTACATAAACACATAGGCCTAACATCTAATTTTGGAATTGTATACATCACATCACAGGCAGATTGGCAGAGATATAAACCAATTAATTAGCCTATTTGCGTAGAAATGTATTTTCTACTGTCCCATATTTAAGCGATATGATCTACCAGTCCACTTCTACTGAACAAGGAAACTGGTTATGAATTGTTGAGCCTGGCTTGCCAAAAGTTAATGGTTTGGGTAGAATTTGAAGGATATAATTTGCAGAAACATTCCTTTTGTCACTGTTATTTTTAACGAATACATTCCTCAAACGATTGAGGGGGGGTTGAAGATAACAGCTGTGGCACTCCGCCTCCGTAGCGTAACGGTTAGTGTAATTAGCTGCCGTCCTCGGGGGCCCGGGTTCGATTCCCGGTACTGCCAGAAATTTAACAATGGTAGGAGGGCTGGTATGTGGTTGAAATGGTACCCGCAGCTCACCTCCAATGGGGGTGTGCCTGAAAAGAGCTGCACTACCTCGGGATGAGGACACGAGTTTACTTTACTACCTTCATTGAGAACCTCTGTAATTTGGAGGACGTATTTGAAATATTTCTTCATTTTCTTAGTTTGGTATATAACAAAAGTACCTTCTTGGATTGCGATATCATAGGCGAGGCGAATTCTTAATAAACTTTCTCTCACGTAGGCCCAGCAGACGTTCTTTCACTGGTTCATTCACTGCCGAAACACTGCCTTCATCTTGCATTTTAGAGGAAGATTCTTCGTAAGTCACAGGATCTAACTTTGAAGACAAATCGTTGACATCATCTTGGTGCTGAAGTTCTAAATTTTCAGTTTCTGACTCATCAGTGAGATGGATGCTTACATCGTCAATACTGCTTCCTGAAGGAATCCATTCTTCTTCTTCCTCCGAAGAAATGATTTCACGCTGTTTCTTCCTTTTTGTGACTGTCTTCTTTGCCATAGTTTTTAATTTCATTGCTTCTTCTTTCTGTTCCTTCTTCTTTTGTCTTTCCATGGCCTTCAGCTTCTTGGTTTCCTCCAAA
Organism: Anabrus simplex; assembly: GCF_040414725.1. Taxonomy (NCBI): domain Eukaryota; kingdom Metazoa; phylum Arthropoda; class Insecta; order Orthoptera; family Tettigoniidae; genus Anabrus; species Anabrus simplex. The sequence goes on along the minus strand of NC_090273.1, from coordinate 78,871,283 downwards.
TCTAACTTCTTCCTTATCTTACTCTTGTGATATTTCTGTCACTATTTTGAAGTGACAACAGATGGTAGCGTTTCTCTTTGCCTCTTCTTCTGCACAGTAGAAATATCTGGCCAGAAAAGTATATTTTTAAATGGACTGGGGTCATTACTTGGGATTCTTCTTGGTGTTGTTTCAACATATTTGCTGGTTGATTGTACTGGGATGTCTTCGTTTCCGGGTTTGGTATTTGGTGCTTAGTTAATAATTGTACTTGTTGATGGCATTGTGACATCTTCCGAGATTTGTAGTTCTAGTTGCTATTCATGCTCAATCAAATGATCAGTGTTTTTCTGCAGGTGTGGGATCACATCATGAATAATACACTTGGTTTTAATTTCTCTCCATGCATAATATAACGATGTGTCCTTTATCTCTCCATTCCATTCTTCAGCTCCTTGAAATTCTGTTAATTTTCCTTTCCCAATAACATTTTCCAAAACTTTAAGTGCTATTTTGTTCTCATTCAAATCAAATTTTGAAATAACATTTACATTCAGATTTTCACTTCCAGAAGGAAATTCATGGTCTAACACAGTGGATGGATTCCAAGGCACTAAACCACACTTCCTAAAGTTGTTGTGGATGTCTATGGAGGGGACGTCATTAAGCACCGATTTTAAAATCAGTGCAAAATCTTTCTTTTTCAAGATCGGCGAATCCATATTTTCTGTTCTCCATGAATGAACCTTCTCCTTCCAGTGTCCTTTCAATGATCTGAAAACAGAAACATCCATCGGTTGGATGAGATGTGTTGCATTGGGATAAAGGGCTATGAGAATGACACCCTTTTCTGCACAAAATTCACTAGTGCGAAGAGTCATGTGCGAGGAATGGCCATCGAGGAAAAGAATCACAGGAAGTTCAATGTCATTGCTGTTGAGCCATGGGTAAAATACGTTGGTGACAAATTCATAAAAAAGTGCTCCGGTCATCCACCCACTTTCTGAACGGCCTATTCCCCAATCTGGGGGAATGCTAGCTGCAATTTCTGATGGGAGCCTTTCATATTTAAACACAATTAATGGAGGGACCATCACACCTGCTGCACTGCCTGTTATCATGACAGTTAAACATTCCTTTTCATCTGGATTTACCTTTTGGTAAATCTTTTTTTCTCCTTCCTTTGTTAAAATTTTCCCTCCTTTCGGATTCAAAAACATCCCAGTCTCGTCTGCATTAAAAACCCTAACTGGATTATCTAGTACATCCAAAACATTTTCATCACACAGGTAATTATATATTTCTTTGTACCAGTTTCGCAAGTCTTCAGCTGACACCGATGATCTTGATGTTGTTAGGTTTTCTGGTGTTCGTAAAGAGACTGTGGGGTGTCTATTCAAGAATGTTTTAAACCACTTACAGCCAGATTTGAACTGGGACTTCCTATTTAATTATATTAAAAGTTGCTGAACACTGTTTATTAATTCCTGTTTCACAATTGGAAAACTGGCCTTTGCCAAGGATTGAATCCAGTTCACAAGCACATCTTCCTCCTCCAGTGACAAAATGGGGTTTGGGCCCATTCAGGATTTTTTAATTTTGCCCTGTACCCTATACATCAGGATAATTCTTGGTACTCCATGCCTTTTAGCTGCTGATTTCACCGAAGACCCGTTTCTAACATCCTCCATTGCTTGTCCCATTTGCTCCAGAGCATAATTAAGAATTTTTCTCCCCTTTTTAGTCATTTTGTGGTCTAAAACAAAAGAGAGCATGACATTAGATTAAATGCCAAAACCTAAATAGCTTAAAACATTGATAACCTAGGCTAACAAATAAATAAATAAATAAATAAATAAATAAATAAATAAATAAATAAATAAATAAATAAATAAATAAATAAATAAATAAATAAATAAATAAATAAATAAATAAATTTAAAAAAAAAAAAAAAAAAAAAATCAGTCAGTCACCAATAGTTGACACCTGGAAAACCTGAAGTTGACAGCCCCTGTCATCTTTTGGTACGGGCCATTCAATTTCACTAAAATATCTACTAAAATATTCAGAAGTTAAGGCACACTCTACCAATAACAACAAGATTCCAAATTTAAGTTAGTTAGGAAACACCCATTATTGACAGGGGTTTTCAACAAAAGGTTATAGGCGTGTTTCACTAAACCAATAATTGACACCCTAATGGAACATTGTTTCCTCCCGCCTTTTTTCACATTGAACACAAAAATGAAATGAACAACTGTTAAACTTTCAAACTACATGACAGGATTTACTTAAATAAGTGAACAAGGGAAATTGTAATCAGTGAAACACACTAACCTGCTTGACATATCTGAGAAGAAAACCATGTGCTGTTAAATTTTGCAACAGGCGTCATCACTAAACTATGTCTACCTCCGAATCTAAACACCTCATCTGATTAGTTCTCAGCCACTACCGCCAGAGGGCTTCAGAGTAGTTACTGCCAAAATTTGAACTCTCATGTCTTGTCACACTCCTTATGTTTACTGAGTATTCTCCAGGGTGTCAACAACAGGTGACCCTGTCAATGACTGGTGCTTTTACGCTAGTAGTAGTAGTGGTGGTGGTGGTGGTGGTGGTGGTGGTGGTGGTGGTGGTGGTGGTGGTGGTGGTGGTGATAGTAGTAGTAGTAGTAGTAGTAGTAGCCATGAACCTGCTACGCAGGCGGAGAGGTGATACTCCCACGTGGCGCGTCCCAGGTGGCGGATAGGGGGGTCCAAACCGACTTGCTGGCGGACTTGAGGGAAATAAAATACCTCTCGCGGACCAAACACACTACCCCCTGAGGGTGGGGAACGCACATGTAGAATACACCCGCAGTATCCCCTGCCTGTCGTAAGAGGCTACTAAAAGGGGCGACCAAGGGATCATAGAATTAGGACCATGAAACTACTTTTGATTCGTACCATCATGCGGGGAACACCATGGGTTGCATGTACTTGCAAGTAGTACCACTACATTAGGTACGAAATAGGTTTGTGATTAGTAGCAGCAAGAGGGGGTTCTCCTGTGGGTTTCCAGTACCCGTGCATCGTACCCATGTGAGCAACACCGCGGGTCTGGGTGTTGCCTGTGAGTTGTACCACTATATGAGCGACACCGTAGGTCTGCGTTGCCTGTGATTAGTACCCACTATGTGAGGAACACCACGGGATAGTGCGAGTCCCTGTGGTTAGTACGCCTAGGTGAGGAACCTCATCGGTTTGCGTTGGCTATGAGTGGCGCCATTGTGTGAGAAACATCATAGGTTTGTGTTACCTATATGAAGTACAATACTTGTGAGTAGTACCGTCTTGTGTGGAACACCGTGAGTCTTCGCTACTTTTGATTAGTACCCCAACATGACAAATACCATGGTTCTACTTTACTTGCGACATGTACCATTCTGAGGGGCGTTAGACCTGGTTTTTGGACCCCTTCAGACATCAAGCACCCTCGATTCAGGACTGTGCTTTATAAGTGGTCCCTTGGTCAGTAATAGTGTTATGTATCACCTTTTTTGAGTCGGATCCACTGTTTTTTGTTTGTTTGTTTCTTGTTTGTTTTTGTGTTTTTGGGTTCATGTCCATCCATTCATTTTTCATGAATTTTTTTATTTTGTTCAGTGGATTTTTTGAACTTTTTGTTGTCATTTCATTTCGTACCATTAGGCGCCAATGACCTCGATGTTAGGCCCCTTTAAACAACAACAAGTAGTAGCAGCAGCAGCAGCAGCAGCAGCATTAGTAGTAGTAGTAGTAGTAGTAGTAGTAGATGCATTATGAGAACAATTATTAATTTTTATAATCTAGACAAGTTATTCAACTACTAAATTCTAGTAAAAGTGATCATTGTTTTCATTGATTCAAGAAGTGAGTTATTTTCTATGATTCTAGTTCTGTTGCTTGTCTTATTAAATAAATAAAGCCTTGAAGGAACTACAACTTATCTAGAACTTTGAACACTATGGACTCAAGAAAGGAGAGAAGCACATATTGCTTGAATTAAAACATACTGGGCTTGAAGAAAAGTCCAAGGAAGTCGAAACCAAGTGGTCCATAAATGGTGTAAATGTAAAAAATAGAAGCAAATACTTTCTGAAAGGAATCCATGGCACAACCTATCGTTAGGCCTTTGCTTGCCAAGGTGACTACTGCCCATCCAGATGGCCTGCAGATGTTGGAGCACAACGTGGTCAGCTGTTTTCCTTGGACTTTATGGCCTGTCATATAAACTCTTTCAGTTTGTCTCACGAGGCAAATACAGGGATGGGCAAATTAAATAAGCAACTTTTATTGTGTCTTGTTCATTATTGCACATTGCCTCTTGTTTTTCTGATGTAAACTGTTTCCAGGTACACACTATGTATGAAAAGAAATAAGTGAATGGCAAGCAATATTTGGCATACTTATTACTGTGTTAAAAAGAGGTCAACATTGTTGCAGGCGTATTGTTGATACAAAGTGATAACAACATTGCAACAAATATAATTAATAAAGTATTTCATTACCTTTTTTATTATTAACATTTTACTTTATTTTACTTCTTCTTCTTCCATCTTCCGTTGAAGGGTGACAACAGTCACAGGGAAGACCAAGAAAACGTTGGATAGACACTGTAAGATCAGATATGGAGGAGAGAGGATACAAATGGGAGGTTGTACTGGATCAGAAGATGTATGAAGACAGAAGGAGATGGCGAGCACTTGTACACCACACCTGGGAAATTGGAGTTGGGAAATGATGATGATGATGATGATGATGATGATGATGATGATGATGATGAGGAAACTGTCAGCCGAGTTAAGGTCTTCTGGTACTAGTCACTCAGGTTCTTAAGCCATAAATTTCTTTGTTAGCCAGGGCCTTGATGTCCTTCTACTTTACCTTCTATTACCAGTTGCAGGATGCTGTACTTTTCGTTACACACCATATGTTCAAAATATTCAAGCTTTGATCTTTTGATAGATAGCATTTCTTCTGTCTTAAAATACAGCCCCTCAGTATTACTCACTTTTCCTGTCCGCAAGATAATGTCTGCTGGTTAAGCCACATTTCAAGAGTTTCCTGTTTTTTTGCGTAAGATCTGGGTCCAACCTTCCATTCCATACAACATGAAAAACACATATCCTATTTCATTCAACTTCTGGGTTCAAGATTGCTGTTAACCCATCAGAGTTTGATTTTTAAAGCGCAGAATGAAATCCATTTGAAACTCCTTGTTGTATGATGCTGGCATGTAAGAGGCCTCTGGTGACACGTTTGGTACTTATCCAACAAAATTATTTAAAACTCAACAATAAATCCCCCCAACAGAATTCCACTTTCTGATAGATTAAAATAGATTGTTAAATTGACACACAAGCTGCATAAATTATACTATGCAACAGGGAAAAACTTTTTTCACAAAAGTAGGTGTACTTTATGTATTTCTGCCTCCTGAATTCAAAAATGACACGAAAATATCATATGACCCACAGTTTTGGCACAAAACGTATACTTTGTTAATAATGATATCACATATTGAAGTAGTACATATATATATGGCACACGAATCGTGCTGAGCTAGAATACAAGTTTAAATCAACATCATATTGAAATATGCACACAGTGAACAGATGCATACAGAGAATGTGGTAAAAACATGCACTAACGTAATTCATTCTGTGCTTTCTTAGTGGTCATGGCATGGCCCCTGCTTTTCCTCTTACAGGGCATTTCTGTGTGCTCACAGTGTAGCATCCAGCAGTAGTCGCCCATCATTCGAACATCCCAAGTTCCCTGGTATCTATAATCTATTAGTTTCATGGTCCGTATTGATAGTTCAAGTACAAGTATGAAGGATGAGTTCTCCACCTAATCAATACTTTATTTTACATAGTGTCAATATTACTTACATAAAAAGACAGTACCAGTTTCGACCTGTAAATAGGTCATCTTCAGCTGCTAGAGAACCTACTTAATAGCGACTGTACAGAATAAATACTATTCAAATTAAAATTAAACAAGGATGCCATTAAATATACATGAATGCCACTATTCTAAAATTACTTAATGTTAAGATATATACATATGGTACAGTTTTGGGATTAAGTGGCTATTTTCAAAAAATTACATTTACTGAGGTTGGAATTGGATACAGTTCTTAGAATTTATCAAGAATCACTGACATTCAGGTGTCAAGTTATCTGTGTTAAATGCCACTATTATGTCCAATGGTTTCTGAGATGTTTAAAGTGCATTGTTGTGCCGAAAATATGCGGGGGCATCGTGTTCCTTAGAATAAGAGGTTCAGCAACCAGTTCACGGACACATAGCTTATACTCAGTCCATATCACTGCTGAAAAATATGTTAGTGATTGCCGCTATTCTAAAAAATACTTAACATTAAGATACATACATACGGTACAGTTTTGGGGTTGAAGGGTTTTACACTGGCCCCATGATTACACACCATATACACAACCTGTTTAACAGGCACACTCTGTTAGTTATTGTAATACCTACCTTCCTTTTCTTCTTTCTCAGATTTTTTAAAATTACCTGAGGGAACGCAAGTATGAAGAGAGGAGCACCCACAACTCACTTTCATTGATTTCAATATGTCGCGCACAGCAACGTAAGCCTCAATAAGGAAGTCTAATATAAACTAGCTTGGTTTTTAAAAATCATTGATATAGACTAAGAAAGAGCTATGTATCTGTAAACAGGTTACTAAACCTCTTATTTTAGTGAACACGACATCCCCGCATATTTGCAGCCCAACAATGCACTTTCAATAACCGTTGAAAATAGTACTGGCATTTAACATTAGATATCTGAGCCTGACACCAGAATGTCAATGATTCTTCATAAACTCTAAGAATTGTATCCAATTTCAACCTCAGCAAATAGAACTTTTGTAATATGTAATAATCATGGGGCCAGTGTAAAACCCTTCAACCCCAAAACTGTACCGTATGTATATATCTTAATGTTAAGTATTTTTTAGAATAGTGGCAATCACTAACATATTTTTCAGCAGTGATATGGACTGAGTATAAGCTATGTGTCCGTGAACTGGTTGCTGAACCTCTTATTCTAAGGAACACGATGCCCCCACATATTTTCGGCACAACAATGCACTTTAAACATCTCAGAAACCGTTGGACATAATAGTGGCATTTAACGCAGATAACTTGACACCTGAATGTCAGTGATTCTTGATAAATTCTAAGAACTGGATCCAAATTCCAACCTCGGTAAATGTAATTTTTGAAAATAGCCCCTTAACCCCAAAACTGTACCATATGTATGTATCTTAACATTAAGTAATTTTAGAATAGTAGCATTCATGTATATTTAATGGCATCCTTGTTTAATTTTAATTTGAATAGTATTTCTTCTGTACAGTCGCTATTAAGTAGGTTCTCTAGCAGCTGAAGATGACCTATTTACAGGTCGAAACCGGTACTGTCTTTTTATGTAAATAATATTGACACTATGTAAAATAAAGTATTGATTAGGTGGAGAACTCATCCTTCATACTTGTTCCCTCGTATCATCATTCCATGTCCTTTATATCCTGATGGAACCTTTCACCCTGTTCCTCACGTACAGCACCCAGGTTTGGAGGAAAAAAATCAAGGTGAGAATGTAAAAAATGTAACTTCAAACTCATTGAGCATTCCAGCATTTTGAACTTCGTCAACATATTCTCCACTATGTCGACATACTCTGGGCTGCGATTGTTTCCCAGGAAGTTTTGAACCACACACTTAAAGGCAGTCCAGGCTTCTCGCTCCACGGCATTCATTGAATTAAGGAAATCTTCATCTAGCATTACTTTCCGTATATCGAGACCATTGAACACACCCTCCTTCAGCTTAGCATTTGACAGGATGGGGAACTTGTTACATAGATATTTGAAACAGTTGCCACACATAGGTAATGCTTTGACAAACTGCTTCATTATGCCCAGTTTGAGGTGCAGAGGTGGCAGGAGTATTCTGTCTCTTTCCACTAGAGGGTCACACTTGAAATTTTTGTCCCCTGGAACCAATTCCAACCTTCGGGGCCACTGCTTTTGCTCTCATTGTTTGTCACGAGCACGACTGTCCCATTCACAGGTGAAACAAGGAAACTTGGTATATCCGGTCTGTTGTCCTAGAAGCATACCCAACACTTTCAAATCGCCACACACCGTCCATTTCTGTTTCTCATAATGAATGGTAGTAAGAAGCACCTTCATGTTGTCGTATGTTTCCTTCAGGTGTTACCATATGCAGAACTGCCTTCAGGCTTCTTTTAGATGAATCAATGAACAGTCTCCAGTCACCGGGCGTGTACGGAATTTTGAAATGACCCATCAAACATTCTACATCACTGCAGTGCACTAACACGTCATTTTGAGAAAAATATTGTGTGAATATCAAGTCCCTTTTTCTATAAAATGTAACGGATGTTCCGGGTGCTAAGAAATGTCTTTCACGCAGTCTTGACCCTAGGAGCTCTGCTTTATCCTTTGATAGTCCCAGATCACGGACTAAATCGTTTAGATCTGGCTGAGTGAACAGAACAGGGGCCTCATCTGTGCCTACTTCAAAGTCGGTATCATCCGTCTCCTGCACGTCATCCATGTCATCACTGTCATCCGTATCTAATGTCTGCAGAGGCTGTGGTATAGGTAAATCCGGGACATGTGGAATAGGACAAATAGCTGAGCGAATGTTGTTCGGATACTCAATAGTCTTCCTTTTTTCTTGTTGAAACCAGTTACCTTACAAGAGCAGAAGTAGCAGTCGTCGCTACGATCCTGTTGCTCTTGCCAGACCATAGGGATGCCAAATTGTAATGACTTCTTCTTTCCTGCCACCCACCGTCGTAAATCTTCTACACACACAATGCACATGACCTGTGGAGCCCATGGTTTATCGATGTCACCGAGTTTCACTCTGAAATAGGCATGGTGGACCTTTTTCACGAGAGTAGTAATGTTTCTTCGGTCTTTTTTCACCACAAGTTCACCACATATATAAAAAAAACTGTTAGGAGAGTTTACACAACCTTGGGTATACATTCTGCACTAAGACTAACACGTTCTTCCTTCCACAAACACAACACAGTGACGGAAAGGCAGCGCCATTTGCAATGTGACAGTTCGCTACGTGCCACTAGGAGCGCAAGTGTTGAACAGTTGAAAGCGATGTACCACTTCTGAGTTTCATATGGTGTTTTCATGTCTATTATAATAAATGCTAAAACCCCATATGAAGCTCAGAATATCAATCAGAATATGATTATAATACCTTTAAATTGCATTACCATTAATTACAAATTTATGTGATTTGTTCGAAAACTGTGGGTGATACGATGTTTTCAGTATAATTTTCGAATTCAGGAGGTCGAAATACATAAAGAACACCTACATTTTCGAAAAAAGTTTTTGTGACCTTAAAATTTGTTGCATAGTGTTATGTCAAATCAAAATATATGTAACATGGTAGCTGAGGCCTTAGATGATGGTGATGATGATGATTATATAAAAATCATCATTATCATCATCATTATCATCATCATATGAGTGTGTCATACAATAGAATGCTGGGATTGTGAACTCAAGTTGGCAAGTCCATTCCCAGCTCAGCCTGATAGTACAGTATTTGAAAGTGCTGAGTGATGTGTCAGTAGATTTATACCAGCATTTAAAACAACTCAATCAATCACCTCCTGTGGGTGGGAGCAGTAGTATAACACCCACGCTATCCCCTGCCTATCATAAGAGGTGAATAAAAGGAGCCCCTAGGGGCTCTCAACTTGGGAGCATGGATTGGTGACCAGATGGTCCTTAGCTGAGTCCTGGCATTGCTTAAACTTACTTGTGTCAGGCTCCTCACTTTTATCCATCCTATACAACCTCCCTAAGTCAACTCTTGTTATTTTCTGACCCCAATGGTATTAGGTTTGCAAATCCTAGGGAGTCTTTCATTTCCATGCCCTTCATGGCCCTTTCCTGTCTTTGGCCGATGCCTTCAGTTTTTGAAGTGTCGGACCCCTTCCATTTTTTCCCCTCTGATTAGTGTCAATAGAAGATAGTTGCGTAGTTGCACTTCCTTTTAAAACAATAATCAAGACCACCACCACACATTGAATATTTAACTCCTGCAAGATGTAATATGTGGTGAGACGGAGAACTACAATAATGGAAATATAATTTTAAAGTTTTTTTATTTAAAGTGTCTGAAATATTTCATTTTTGGTTGGAACTCTGGACTCTACTGGAATTATTTTATGTAACTGCAAGAAATATTAATTTAAATATGTGTGTATAAACATTGCAAGATGCAAGAAGTATTTTGATTCAAAAATTATGTAACTAGTAAAAATGTAATTTAAGAAAACCTCAAGATTGGATTGTTAACATTGCAAGAGTGATTAAGTGATCTGTATATCATGATGTAATTTGGTAACATTTAAAAAATGTAAAAGTGCTTTAGTTGTGAAACATCCTATACTGCATGAGCGGTTATGGGTGTCAAAATAGGTGTCGCAATAGGAAATCTCGAAGTTGCTAACTATCTTAATATGTCCATATATGGTCATGCAATTTCATTCGCTAGAACGAGATTTCCTATTGGCGAAAATATAGGGAATCTAGTGGAAATTGTTTCCCATTGGTCGGTTGTGATCAGGCCATTTCCGGACTTTCTGCCAGCTTCAGAATTTTCATGCATGTGCTCGGCGTCTTTTACATCCGACCGCCCCAGAGAGCGCAAGCTCGAGGGCTTCCCTCAGGAACTCCTGCCTTTCCATGGTAAGTGTTATTTCAATGTTAATCTCAATGTTTTCTGGTTTTGTTTAATGTAATTTATTACTTTGGTATTTTGGTATTTCCTTGCTTAATGTCCTTTTTTTAAAGTTTTAAATTTAATGTGTCTGAGTTCGCCCTAGATTCCCGCTTTTTATAATTTCAAGTCTTTCACCTTTTTTAAAATTCAACAATTCATTCGTTTGTGTTTTTGGATTCGTAATTGTATCTGTTTGTCAAAAGCGTTAAGTATCAGCTGCTTTGTGATTTATTTATTTATTTATTTATTTATTTATTTATTTATTTATTTATTTATTTATTTATTAGATACAGCCTATGGAGGGCCATTTTACAATAATAATAATAATAATAATAATAAGTTTAAATAAGTATAAAAGATAACAAAGGTATAAACAACAATATTAAGTAACAACAATAATTAACAATTTTAACAGTAACAATGTAACAACAATGACAACGGTAACTGGCAAGTGTCGGTTTCAGAAATTAGGAAGAAGAAAGGTCAAGGGTTGGAGGGACGGAAGAAAGTGAAAACCTGGAGAGGACTTCAAAGGAATCTTTTAATTTTTTGTTTGAAGGATGCGAAAGGTGTGAATATGTCAATATCGGGTAGTGAATTACCAAGAGTAGGGAGACGGTGGAAGATAGAGCGTTGTTGTAAGGTTAGGCGCGGATGGGACACATGATGGGTGCACCGGTTGCGTGTAGGGCGGGGAGGAACGTGTATAGGGAAGTACGCTGGAAGAGAATTACACTTGGTGTAGCCATTGATTATTTTGTGAAGGTAACATAGATCAGAGAACTGTAAATGGCTTCTCAGGTCAAGTATACCCAGGTAGTTCATAATGTCAGATTTATTTTTGTTCTTAAAAACAGGATTGCGAGTCTTAACAATGAAAGTGAAAAAGTTAAAAATACTATTTAGTTGAGATATGTTTGTGATAGCAGATGAGGACCAAATAGGGGAACAAAAGTCAATAATGGGGAGAACATACGAGACAAAGTATAATTTTAAGGCGTTAATATCATTAATTTCAGTAAACCTTAAAGAATGCCTAGAGTACGCATAGCACGGGATTTTATGGAGTGAATGTGAGCAGAGAAGGTTAGTTTACAGTCTATTATAACACTTAGGTCTCTTACCTGAGAAGCCGATTGCAATGTATTTCCGTGGATGGTATATGCAGTGTTCATTCCTTGCTTTAGCAATGAAAAGGAGATTGTATTGCACTTCTTAAAATTGGGAGAAAGATTCCATTTCTTAAACCAGTCACCAAACGAATTGAGAACAGTCTGTAATTTGTCACAGTCTTCAGGCGTAGACACTTCTCTTAGGATTTTCAGGTCGTCGGCGTACAAGAGGAGGGAACACTGACTATTTTGGGTGCAAAAAATTATGTCATCGATACAGAGAACAAAGAGTAGGGGTCCCAGAATACTGCCCTGAGATACTCCTGATTACACAGATAACCATAATGAGGCAGATTCAGGGAGTACCACTCTTTGTTTTCTGCCGGAGAGGAAACTTGTTATCAGTGACAAGACGGGGCCATGGATATTAAATCTGGTAGCGAGCTTATGAAGAAGAAGTGCATGATCCACTGAGTCGAATGCCTTGGCCAGATCTATATAGATTGCATCTAACTGAGATTTATTTTCCATTGCTGAAATGATGTGGTGATTGAGAACAGTGAGGTTAGTGAGGCATGATTTTCCGGGAGTGAATCCGTGTTGTTCTTCAGATATGTACGGCTGTGTGAAAAAGAGGAGTCGGCGGTGGATTATTCTTTTGAGGACAGAGGATAGTATTGGAACGATAGATATTGGGCGGTATGATGAGATATCATATTTGTTGCCAGATTTGAAAATAGGTGTGATATCAGCTTGTTTCCAGCTGTCGGGGAATGTACCAGTAGCCATACACAGGTTTAAAATTGTAGATAACGGTGCACAGAGAGATGCAGAAGTATTTTTGAGGAATATAGGGCTAATATCATTGGGCCCGGTGGAGTGGTTTGTTGGGAGACTATTGAGAATATTTTGTACTTCGTTAGGGGTCGTTGATATTTGTGACAGTGAGTAACTGCAAACACTATTGATCTGTGGTAGTTCTGTGATAGGTGCAGGAGGGTAGAGTGAAAGTACTCATTGAATTTTTGAGACCTTTATTCAGTTGGGACATCATCACTATGTAGTTTAAGATTCAGTGGTATCCGGGGTGACTTTCTGCGTGACGAAATTAGGGTCCAGAACTTTTTAGGGTTGATTTTAAGGTTTCCAGTTATAGAAGTGATGTGCCGGTTGTAGTCATTTTTAAGATGTGATTTTGAGATTTTCCTGAGGTATTTAAAAGTATTATACGTGTGTGAGTTGGGGATAGACTTCCAGAGTGACCACGCACGGGTTTTGTTCTTTAGTAGCAATTTAGTTTCGGCACTCAGCCAGGGTGGATATTTGTGTGTTCTGACTTTGTTTTGTAATTTTTCGTTGTTATTTTTAATATAGTTGAGCTAGAGGGTGTTTCTTGTAAGTCTTTTCTCCCCATAACGTTATACGTTTCCATAGACCTCACTGGGTTCCAAGCACCTTCCACTTTCCTCTTTTAGTTGTCATTTTTAGGCCTGTAAATGTTCCCTTGTATTTGATTTAATTTTGCGTGTTTAAGAGTTACTCGTCACGTTTCCATGTTCTAATGTGAATTTACCGCCACTGCGTCATATTACTATTTCCTTATTCATATTATTAAGTGTCTATATTATTATTTACTACTGGTATTACTTTATTTTTATTATATTCATTATTATTATTATTATTATTATTATTATTATTATTATTATTATTATTATTATTTGTATCAATTTAGGAAGGCTCGGCTTGTGCCGGTAACATAATGGGCTGACTCGGCCTAAGCAAGGAGTCACCCTCTTGATTATGAAACTACAGGTACATATATGTACAAATATTTACAACAGAAATAATTACAACATTATTATTATTATTATTATTATTATTATTATTATTATTATTATTATTATTATTATTATTATTATTATTATTATTATTATTATTGTTATTCCATTGCTAATTCATATTCGTGTACGCATCTCGAATCACCGTCAGACAAGACAAAGGTCTGGTACCTTGATGTCTCCAAAAACCATAAAAGCATTTAGTGGAATGTAAAACCGGTAGTGTTATTGATGTTATTATAAATAAATACATTGTGATGTATGATATTGCTAAAAGGAAAAGAACAGATTTGTCGTCACATTGTCTTCATCTCTGTGATTCAAAGATGCCATGAAGTTAACTTATTATCACCGAGCAAATGGCCGCGCAGTTTGGGTCACGTAGTTATCAGCTTCCATTTGGGAGATAGTGGGTTTGAATCCCACTGTTGGCAGCACTGAAGATAGTTTTCTGTGGTTTCCCATTTTCATACCAGACAAATGCTGAGTTTGTTCCTTGTCGCTTCCTTACCACTCCTAGCCCTTTCCTATCCCGTCGTTGCCATAAGACCTATCTGTGTCGATGTGATGTAAAGCAAATTGTAAAAACTTATGATCAATTATCACTTAAGAAATTAAGTATTATTTTCACTGTCTTCTTCTTCTTCATTTACTGTTTTCAGTCTTCTGGGTTGGGGTGTAAATCAAGGACCTCCACAGATTTCTGTCTCTCCGCCGCTCCGTTCCTCCAAAATTTCTTCTACTTTTACTCCTCTCTTCTCTATACTCTCCTTCACCATATCCTTCCACCTCTTTCTGAGCCTTCCCCTTGTCTTCTTCCTAGTATTCTCTCCGTGATTACTCGCTTTGGAACTCTATCCTCTTCCATTGTCATCATGTGTTCATACCATTTCAGTTTACTGTTCTCTATTGCATCTTCCAGTTTGAGGAATCCAATTCTCTTTCTGATTTCTGTGTTTCTGTTTCTATCCCTTCATGCCTTCCCAATTATTCTGTTAAGAAATTTCGTTGCAGCCGCTTGGATTCTGCTTTCATCATGTTTTGTTGCTATCCATTTTCACTGTACAGTTTCTTATTCCCTGCAGGTACCTGACCCACGACATTTTCCTTTTCTGGGAGTGCATTTCACACCAAGAATCGATGGAAGCGTCTGGCTAGGACCAAATGCTGTACTAGCATTTAAGCGAGAGGGCTATAAGTAAGTATTAATGTCTTACTACAAATTATCAGGGACTTTTTAATGTTTCTTGTTACTTATTTACTATATTTCCATATTTAACTGTTGGTTTGATCACAGTTTTGGGAAGAATGTTCAAAATACTTGCACCATACCACAATTTTTAAGTATTATAACCTCTTCCTGTACAAAATATGCATTTAAAATAAGAAACTTGGAAGGAGGATAGGCACATGCCCTGTAAGAACTTGTTTATTCTGATTAGCTTCATCAGGACAGTTGGGATCGAAGGTCATTGAGGATAAGAGCAAATTTTCCCTTAAAATTATCAAAAAAATTATTCTTGTACTACTCTTAAAGAGACTGAGTCTGTATTAGAAGTCATGAGAAAATACATCACCACCAGATTATTATTAATAGGAAAAGCACATGAAGGGGCATATACAATATATAATATGATTACATCAAATTTTTCATTATTCTTTGCTAATTTGCGTGATGCTTTTGGCCCTTTTTAAACACAACACAGTATGGTATTTTTGCAGCACTTTCCTCAGAGTGAACATACGCAATTCTCGTTTGGTAGATGGAATTTCTTATTGCTGCATAACTTGTGATGGTAGCCATGAATGGCTAGTCTTGTGATTGTGTGTTTTGTTCTTCGTTAGCATATGTCCATAATCTGTCTTGCATTGCATCGGTACTGTAAAATTCCAAGTCGATGTTTATTCATTTCCTTTGTCTAGCAGCTAGAAGTGCCTGGTAAACATCAGTAGATGGCAGGTTGAGCTTATGTCTGATCTCCTCTATGAAGAAGGTCTCTCTTGCTAATTCATAGGCAAGTCTTGATGGTGCATACTTCCCTATTCGCAGGCAGTGCTTTATGAACCTTGCCTTCACCTTTTCAGTTCTCTCGAGGTTCTTGTATGTTTGATTTTCCCATAATAGTTCTCTGCCATATGTTGCCAGTGGTGAGAAGTTCATAATGTGGATGTGATCATTTAATTCTTGTCTTATCATTATGTTGAAGTTTTGTGAAATCGTCATTGTAAAAACTAAGGAACATTCAAAAACATTTTCGAGGAAGTCAATGAAATAATTTTTTTTGTGAATTTATGTAAAAATATTAAGATATTCAGGACTCAGAAGAAAGACATTTAATTATATTTATTTAATCATTATGAGTGTTGGAAGAAAGACATTTATTTTGGTATTGGAGATCTCCTGTAGTTGTGCTTGTTGTAACATGCAGTCTGTTAAAAAACTTTTGTATCACCCTGTATTTGCCACATGGAGGCTTCAATAATGAAATTGCTGTGTTTCGCAATCGAAACCTCTAGAATTTGTTGTCCATATATGGTAATTTGTTTTAATTGGTCGGAATAATGACCTTTTTCATTGGCGAAAATTTTGGGTCGAATTGTCGTAAGCTTCCCTGATTGGCTGTTCGCATGTTTCTCCATTTCTGGCCTTTGGCTCCTTGGTAGGAGCAGGGCTCTGGGCCGCGACTTTGTTTTTTGTACGTCCTGACGGTGGGACGCACTTCGAGTGTGGTCCCGTCAGCGGCTTCAGCCACCTCAGGGTAAGCATGTTTCCTTTTCTTGAATTTTAAATTAACGTGTAAATTTATTTGCTTCGGAGTTTACCTTAGACCCTGGTTTTCACAGTTTTGTTTTGTAATGCCTTAGCTCGTCAGCTAGACATATCTTTTTCTTTTGGAGGCAATTCCCTTTTATTAACCTTTTAATTGTGTAATGTAAAATTTAATTTTCCATCCGGGGTTGCCTCCTGTAGTCCCACATCAATTTAGTGTAAGCTGTTTGGAGCTATGCATCTCTTGTTGATGTGTATTAGGAACGCAGCAACTCTAAAGGCCTCTGCATTAAATTTTAAATTCCTTTGTCAATTTTCCTTGTAAATTATACATAATAATATGTAAATCTCCTTTTCTATTTTGTTGTAAGATTGTTGTAATTGATTTTATATTCTCTGTTAAATTTTCCTTGTGAATTTTAATTTCAGAAGTTGTTCTCATTTTCTTAAATGTAATCTTAATATTTTATTACAATTTTGGTTTTCTGTAGAACTATAGGTAGGAACCTCATGGTTCGATTCACCCCTTTGTTTTTCTTTATTGATCATGTGACCTTATTTTATATTGCTGTTATTCAACTATGTTAACATTTCCTTATTTGTTAGTAACTGCAGACTGAAGGTTTAACTGCTCACACGTCTTTTTTCCTACAACATCACGTAAGATCACATCCTCTTAAGGATCCCAGTCTGCTTCCCACATCCTTTCTCTAGTTCAGTTGTCATGTTAGTAATTCTGCTTATCTTTTCTTCTAGCCATGTGTATGTTTTTGAAACTTGTGACGTTGTAATTGGTGTCTTATTGGTTGACATGTTCCTTCAGGTTTATTACTTTGATTTATATGTGCTTTAAAATAATGTGACCAGCTCCGAATGAGGGGGGGGGGGGTAGTTTACACCATATATTATTATTGGTGTTATTGTGGCGTCGAAAAGCGTCATAGTTGTATTCAGCGATAAACGGTGAAGGTTCTTGAGTTCACATATATTTTTAATAGCCGTTGTTGTCCTTTCTTCTACATGGTGGCTGAAATGATCAACTCGCTGTCTGCAATGAGGTGCATGGTGATATTTGATATGTCATAGAGAGGGCTATGCAATAAAACAGACGGATAACTGCAGGAATATTCAGGAGAAAGGAGTGGAAGCATAACTATTTCTAGGGCCGTTTTGTATCATAGGGGGATCCATGAATGTACAAAAGAATGAAAGAAATGTTTCAACGAGTATTAAATTTAATTAATAACAATCATATGTGAACAAGAATTCTTTTTAAAAAGCAGAAATTAAGGACATTAAGAACAATTGGAACCATGATACATAAACAATAGAAAAAATAACCTCACCAGGAGGATAAATGCGATCAACAGTAGGTAATAAGAAGTAAGAAAATTTACAAATTAAAAATTTAACAATAACAATGATAGAATAACAAGGCTTAGGCACCTGAAAACATGAAAGATCAATAACCAGAGGAGGAAGCTTTCCTTCTTCAAATAATAGAAAAGAACTGACAATTTAAATACTCACAGTGAATAAACAACAGTGAATTAGGGAAATTACAGTAAGATCTAAACATATTCAAGAGAGAAATGTCACACACTGTTTATAAGAGTAGTCATGACACAACAGTCAAGGAAAAAAAAAAAAAAAACCCGAGAACTCAGCTCACAAGTTCGGCGCATTGGCACGACAGGCAAAAGTGTTATAGTTCAATAGTATGCATTTAGGTTGAAGGCACAAATCGAATATTTTTTTAAAAAATACAGAAGAGCAGAAAACTTTACCAGTCCATGGATTAGGGCCCCCAGGTTCATCTAACCCTTCAGGAAAAGTGGCAATGTAGAATAAAACTTTATAAGAAAGAACTGAACTGGGAAGAACCAGCTTACCCAGAAAGTTAAAAGGTCTTTCGCCCTACCTGGGTCAATGATGAATCTTCAGGTAGAATGAAGTAAAGAGCCGTCATGTAGACAGAGTGGAAATAGCTTCAAGTCCCAAGCTGATCCGATGCATACTGACGAAGAATGAAGTTACGGCCGAAAATTTGTAGTTGGCAGAATGTGACGTAAACAGACATAATGGTAGGGGTGAGAGGGGAAAGAGACACTGGAAAGTTCAAGAACATACAAGTAGTTGATGTAGCGTAAGTAGAAGTGTAGAGATCTGGGGAAGAAAGTAAGGTTAGAAATGTGTGAAATATTTTTTTTTGTTTTTTTTTTGCTTAGCAGAGACCACAGATGGAATATTTTATGAGACGTCTTCTTTCCAAGGGAGAAGAGCATATGGTGGAACGATGAAGTCTGGAGTTGATGCAGCAGTAGATAGTCCCATGTTGATGCCTTGAGCTTCCACAAGTAGTCAGAAGTTGTCAGTGTGTGGCATGGCTACAACATAAATAAACTAGCGCAGAATTTGTGCAACAAGAAAAGAGAGAAGGGAGGACGGAAAGGGAAAAGAATTAGGTGGGTTGTGAAACAAAGGGTTTGGAGTACTCCAAAAATAAAAGGTCCATATGCGTATATAACAATTTGAAGAAAGAAACAAGCTAAGACTCCCTCACAAATTAATGGGAGGGTCAGGGGTAAGGAGTCAGCATAAGACTGGAACCATGTTAATAAGCAAGATAGGAAATTGGGAGGAAGGGAGTTTCAAGGCGATTTATGAAATTTCTCTAACTGATCCACATGGGAGCGTCTGATATCATAAGGATCAGAGATTCCTTGAAGAAGAACTTTTACTGGAGATGAAAAGGAGATAATCCTGTAGGGTCCAATCCATGAATGGCAGAGTTAAGCAGATATTTGTTGCAAAGAGGAAGTCACGGGATGATTACGCAAAAGAACCAAATCAGAGACTTTAAATTTAACAGGGTATGCCTTTTATTATGAGTGCCTGTTGTGCACGATACAACTGCTGTAATGGAAAATTCTAAATTCCCTTGGAGGAATTAGATATTTTTCACCAATAGAGCATGTCAGAAATATCAAAAACAGATCAGATGTAAGGCTTTTCAGGCGTTTGCTCCATTAACCAGCGTCTCGTCTTAGGTCTGACACTAGACTCATCAGAGTGGGATGTGTCAGACCGTACCTACTGACGCTGGGGTGTACGCAGGTTCCATAAATGTTTAGTATTATTACAGTGGGGATCAAAAAGCAATGAAGAAAGATCCCACAAAAGAGAAAGAGGGGTTTGCAAAGCACGGCCTAAAAAAAATTCAGCAGGGGGATGCTCCGTAGCAGAATTAATACTGGATGATAGTTCCATATCCCAGTATTTTTGCTGGTCAGAATGAAAAATAGATAATACATTTTTCAAGTTACGGTGATAATGCTCAATGACATTACTCTGAGGGTGGTAAGGAGTAGTAAAAACTTTCTATATCCTGAGTGAAAAACACATATCATAGAAGATTTTAGGGGGTGAAGACAGTAGCACTACCTGAGACCAAATATTTTGGAATGTCAATTATGGCGAATAATTGCTTTTGCAAAAGGGTAACAAGTGAAGTAGAGGTTAGATGTTTCAAAGGACGAACAATTAAAAATTTAGAAAGGCCATCCAATAGGGTAAAGATGTAAATATTACCTCACGCAGAACGGGTAATTGGGCCTACGACATCTATATAATAGTTTTCTGAAGGGTAGGTGGAAGGAGAAGCGGAATAAGTACCTTGAGGTAGGGTATTATGAGACTTAGTTTTTTGGCATAATTCACAGTTCTTGACATAATTATAAACATATTGGCACATACGGGGCCAGAAGAGGAGAGAATATATCTTAATATGTTTTAGTAACTTTTAAATGGCCTCCAGTAGGGGAACTGTGATAATACTGAAGTATCATCGGACGAAGTGCATCAGACAACACGACTTTGGGAGTAGATTCGTGATTTGGCTTATATATTAAAATGTCCTTAGATACCTTAAATGGTCCTTTGTAATTAATGTCAGACAATGTTTGACAAATTTGGGTGCAGTAAGGATCAGCGAGTTGATGATCCTTACAAGAAGTGAAGGACAAAAGAAATTGAACTAGAGAACAGATGGTATTAACGTTAGGGACTAGATTTTTAGAAGAGGCATTTACCAGAGAATCTGAGGTAGCAGAATTTAAATCAAAAAGGTGTGAAAGAGCATCAGGTACAGGGTTGTCATGGCCAGGAACAAAGGAAAGAGAAAATTTGAAACGAGATAGTCGCAGAAGCCAACGTCCTGTACGACCAATCTTAGGCGCATTGTGTAGTAACCATGATAGTGCTTGGTTGGCAGTCTTAACAATAAAGTCCTTATGCTCTAAGTAGTCAAAGAAACGCTCAAGAGTAAGAAGAAGAGCTAGTGCTTCTCGTTCAAATGTAGAGTAATTACGACCGGGCGACCTGGCCATGTGGTTACGAGCGCGCAGCTGTGAGCTCGCATCTGGGAGATAGTGAGTTTGAACCCCACTGCCGGCAGCCCTGAAAATGATTTTCTGTGGTTTCCCATTTTCACACCGGGCAAATGCTGGGGCTGTACCTAAATTAAGGCCATGGCTGCTTCCTTCCCATTCCTCAGCATTTCCTGTCCCATCGTCGCCCTAAGACCTATCTATGTTGGTGCAACGTAAAGAAAAAAAAAAAAAAAAAAAAAGAGAGAGAGAGAGAGTAATTACGCTCAGTGGTGGACAAAAGGCGACTGAAATATGCAAAGAGGTACTCCATCTTTAACCTAATGTAAGATTACATCAATGGCTATATCAGATGCATCAGTATACACCAAGAATGGCAAAGAGAAATCTGGTAACTGGAGAATAGGGGCTTGGACCAATAAAGATTTTAATTTATCAAATGCATGTTGTCGGTCTTCATAACGATGAAATTTAATGCCTTTGCATTTTAGAATATTTAAAGGCTTAGTGATTTGAGAGAATTTGGGAATAAATGATTAAAGATGACCATGCCCAGAAATGAACGTAATTGCTTTAGATTCTTAGGACGAGAGATTTAGTGAATAGTAGCCATACGTTCAGGGTCTACTGAAATACCATCTCCAGATATAATGTAACCAAGAAACTTAACAGAAGTTCTAGCCAAAAGAATTTTAGAAGGGTTCACAGTGAGGTTAGCAGTGCTTAAACGAGTCAAAATTTCAGTGAGATGTTGCACGTGAGATTCAAAATCAGGACTGTAAATTGAAAGGTCATCAATATACGAATAAACAAATTTAAATTTTATATCAGCAAACAACTGATCAACCAGGCGTTGCATGATTTGGGAACCTAAATTAAGGCTAAAGGGCACCTTAGTAAATTGGTATAAGCCAGTAGGTGTAATGAAAGCAGTTAATTTACGACTAGCAGGATCGAGAGATATTTGATGAAATGCTGAGTTGAAATCAAGAACAGAAAAAGACTTTGCGTTAGCAAAGTGGTGGAATGCTTTTTAAAGTTTAGAGACTGGATATGTATCATAGATAATTTTACGGTTTAACTTACGGTAATCCACTACCAAACATGGAGAACCGTCTGGTTTATCTACGATAAATGCAGGTGATTGTAATCTATCAGTTTCATGTCTGTATTAATACTTGGTATTCACAATTACAAAGAATGGGTACCGTCCACCTAATCAATACTTTATTATGTCTTGTTACTATTCAGTACTGGTTTCGACCTTTACAGAGGTCATCCTCAGCTGGTCATGAGATCCAAAGTTAACTTAACATATAATCTAAAAAAATTACTAAATCTAATGAAGAATGTCACATGACATGAGTGATAATATTAAAATATACAATGATATTATGTGTCCTCTGGTTTAAAAAACAAGCACCAATATTTTATGACATGTATATGTTACTTAAAATTCTGGTGTACTGTTCGTGAGTGTTCCGGGGCTTACTGTGGAATGCAGAGAGGTGAAAGAAGGTGCAGGCTGCATGGGTCTATATACGAAAGTCAAAGATTCTTTAAAACTTTGAAACAAAGTTTATATTTCTTTTCAGATCTCAAACTTAACAAAATTCTTTACTAGGTCAAGGAACAAAATGTCAGGTACGATAACAATTTTGATACAAGAGCAGAAAAGCCCAAAATAGGGAATTTACCAGTTTTGAGCTTCAAGCTCCAAATTTACAAGTTTACAATGTCACCAATGTAGCGTTTAATTAGACACAAAATTCCAGAGCACTTTGCTCCAACCAATACAATATACGGCCTTCCAAAGGCACTACTCAGTATTACACAAAAATCTCTTACATAACCACGAAAGATCTTACATGCTCTACTTTAACACGTTGAGTGCCATGCGACCCCATTTGGGTACGTGAGAGTAGTAAAATTGTTGAGCTACACGGCCCCATATGGGGTCGGATGTTCGTTCGAAATCAAGAACTGTGCGTACCCATTTGGGTGCGCAGTATACCTGTGTTTCATAGCTTTATAAAGCCTCTTCCTGCCATCTTTCGGTCGTCTATTTAAGTATGTGCATAGTCCACCTTTCATTCTTCAATTTCTGTTTTGGCGCGACCCCATATGGGTACGTCAGGCGTGCATTGTAGAGTGACAAAGTCATTGTCTATCTCGCGCACGGATTGTTTATGTTGGTGTGTAGTGCTGTGAGTTTAGTGTTGTGTGAGTTAATTTGCTACTTTTATTCATTACCACTATGAGTAAATCGAGCAGTAAGAGACTTAGCCTGAACGATTTGTTGAATAATTCGGACAATGACGATGTAGACGAGGAATATAGTTACAGTGACTTTGATCTCAGTACAGACGATGACTTTGCTGAAAGTAGTGGCAGTGCTGAAAGTGATTATCGAAGTGAAAACGAGGATGGGTTTTCAGTGCAGGGAACAGCTGGGAATAATGATAATAACAGCAACAACTGGGGGCCTTGCATTGGCGCTCAGCGTGTCTTTCTTTTTCAAGGGGCGGAGGCTCTTCACACCGGGTTGGCGAATAATTCTGAAGCCTCACCTTATGATATGTATTGTTTATTCATAACAGATGATGTAATCAGTTTAATGGTACAAGAAACCAACTGAAATGATCAGCAAGTTTTGATGTCTAAGCATTTAAGCAGATCAAGCCGCCTTAATGAATGGGTCGATACAACACCTGACGAAATGAGGAAATTCCTCGGTTTGCGCTTGTGGATGGGTCTTGTGCAACTGCCATCCTTTGCCTGTTATTGGAGCGATAAGACAATGTTCTACACGAAAGTTGCTCGTAGTGTTATGAGCAGAAACAGGTTCCAGTTACTTTTGAGATTCTGGCACTTTGCCAACAATGAGCAACAGGTAGGCAAGCTGCACAAAATACAGCCACTAGCGAATTTGTTAGTTAACCGATTTCAGGAAGTGAAGACCCCTGGAAGCAATATGGTCATAGATGAATCTATGGTTCCCTGGCGAGGAAGATTATCGTTCAAGCAGTATCTCCCAGGAAAGGCCCACAGATATGGTATTAAGATGTTCAAGTTATGTGATGATTCTGGTTACACGTATAGAATTATTATTTATGCCGGAAAAGGAACAGTCCCTGCTGATAAAAATCTTTCTATGGCGTCAGAAGTTGTACTCCACCTGATGGAGTCGTACTTAAACCAGGGGCGATTTTTATGCACCGATAATTACTACACTTCGCTAGAGCTAGCGAATGAACTTCTTGAACGCAAGACACATCTTGTCGGGACATTGCGAAAGAATAGGAAGGGCATCCCGAAAGAAGTGACTGCGGCAAAACTGAAGAAAAACGAGTCTAAGGCCATGGAAAATGATAAAGGTATCACAGTAATGAAGTGGATGGACAAAAGAGATGTGTTGATGATCTCAACTAAACACAGCAATACCATCGAAGCTACAGGAAAAACAAGTAGAAATGGTGAAGTTATAATGAAGCCTAGTATGACCATAGATTATAATCGTATGAAAGGTGGCATAGATTTATCTGACACCTTGTCGTCTTATTACTCTGCTCTACGCAAGACAATGCGGTGGTACCACAAAGTCGCAGATGATCTGGTGTACGGTACGTGTATTGTCAATGCTTTTCTCACATATAACCAGACGCACACAAAGAAGATCCAGCTTTGTGACTTTCGCCAGCAAGTGGTGATGATGATGCTCTCTCTCCCAGAAGACCCAGTCAATAGGACACCAAAGAGGGACAATCATTACCTCGAACAGTGAGATCAACTCACAGACCTAAAATGTCGCAGGTAAGTTATATTTTGCACAAGTAACACTGAATATAATCAATATTTTACCATAAAAAATACTTTTATATGTCCTGAAATTCCCTTGCAGAAGAGTTCGCGGACGCTGCAAGCGATGCTACGAGGAGTGCAGGCGGACTATGAGCAGCACAGAAGCATGCAAGAAAGCAACAAAAGTGTCCACCATCTGCAAATCTTGCCCTGACAAGCCCTACTTGTGCATCAACTGCTTTGAACTGTACCACAAGAAGAACTGGTAAGTACTTTCAGCACGTTTACATTCATGATACTACAGACAACACATTTACACAGGTTCACACATAAGTACAAGGGACTGATGATCGTGATGTTCCTAGTCTGTAATGAATCAGTAACTACATTCACATAAGTTATAATGTTTCTGGACAATATTTGCCTACTTCTCTTTTTTCTTAGATCACTTCTGATGTGGATGATGCGGATGACGAAGAAGTTGTGCAATTATCTCCAGTTATTGCAGCAAATACTAAACAATTCACTTTCTCTGCTATTATGTTATGTATATACATTGAAAATATTATGTATAATGTATTCTTTAATTTCCATTTATATAAAATCTTGTGTTCGTGAATAAAATTTGATATCATGTTTGTCATTTAGTTGAAATTTGCTTTCTCCGTCATCCTACAAATCTGAAAAACCCTTCAGCAATAGCAATCTCATAGTATGGACAAGCTAACGCGTCTCTCATAATCAACGACATATAAAGTGTCGCGTCCCTGCAAAGGAAGAGGTAAGTATGGCGGAACGTTGGGACATAAGCAATTGTTTAAGTGCGACCCCATATGGGGATTCACAATTAAGTATTTAATTTATTTTCCACCTAGTTGATACAATGATTGCTTAAGGCAATTTTTAATGGTCAAAAGTGGTACATGTTTCGTATATTATCAACATCTTCAGCCACATAACACTGTTTAGATGAAAAATATATAAAATTGACAAAGTAATGCTTTAGAGGAAGATCTTGTCGATCTTATGTTAATTTTAAGGACACTTCCTCTAAAGCATTACTTTGTCAATTTTATATATTTTTCATCTAAACAGTGTTATGTGGCTGAAGATGTTGATAATATACGAAACATGTACCACTTTTGACCATTAAAAATTGCCTTAAGCAATCATTGTATCGACTAGGTGGAAAATAAATTAAATACTTAATTGTGAATCTATTGAAGTGCGATACGGACCATGAAGCTGATTTTATGTAACCCATATGGGGACGCGTGTACGTTTACAATTCGTAATGACCAATATGACCCCATATGGGGTCACAATATTTTACCTAATGTACATAATAAGTTAACCTAATACATCATAAATATATCCTCATTTCAGCGATCACTTGCTTGGTTAAGCCTGTGAACATTTTGGCACCAGGGAATAACTCAGTGTTATTAGCTCACGGCACCAGACGACAATCCCAAGAATTTCGGTCTGGCACTCAACGTGTTAAAGTTTACATAAAGGATAGAATTACATAACACGGCCTCTCTAGGCATCACCTACAATTTACAATACCATGTGGTTTACACAGGGGTATATAGTACCCATGCTACTGGGCCTCCATAAAAGGAAGAACAGGTTAATAGTACTGGCCCAAACTCAAAATGTATGGAGGCGTACACTTGCACTCCTTGAAAACCAAGTATAAAACCCTACTTGGGCTCGCGACCTGATGATACAGAGGCTAATTCCAAGCTACTGAGGTGACTAGAAGGACACGTTAATTAATATTTCACAGAAAGAGAAACAGTTACAAAATTGTAGTCACCTCAAGGTACATTAAAGGGGAACTCAAGAGGGTAACACACTCTCTATCCCTGATTTACAGTTTAAGTCTTCATGAAATTTTACATTAGCAGGTAGAAAATTAACATTTTAGAAAACAGATAGTTACATAGATGAAGATTAGGACCTTCCCCTCGGGTAAGTTTGCGGAGATAGCTACAGAGATAGAAAACTGGTGGCCATTACCTGGGCTGATGTTCTGCCTGTCGAAGAGTGAGGCGCCCTGCCTCCTGTCTTAACACACACACTCAGTAATTTGACGATCAATAAGACAATGTAGCTTGAAAAGACTGCAGCTTATATACCCAAGAGGAGGGTTCGAGAAGGCTCTGGACTAAATCCGGACACATCCTCTCATTTTTATTGGCAGAGTAAAAAGCTTCAAAAAGCCTATGATTGGCTGAAAAATAAATACAGAAAATTTCTGATTGGCCGGATTCAAAAGCTGGTGGGATGAGAAGGAAGAGTTGCAAACCTTGAAGTACCAAAATAAATGAAAGTCAATTTAGTTGTGAAAACCTATAAACACAAAACTTCTTCAAATCATTAATTATTCCACCTTGCACCAGAATGCATGACCTCAGTTTTTTGTAGAGATGTCTAGGTAGAAACGTGAGAACTTCTTGTTGTACACCAAAGCAAAACAAAGAAATCCAGTCAGTTTAGGAAACTTCAAAATAACATAATACTCAGTTATTCAGTAGTGACCTCTTCTGATTAATGTCCCAACTTTTATGTATTAGCAGTTTCACGTTTTTTTTCGATGGATAGAGTTCCTTAAGGTGCTTCTTTTAAATGTGCGGTGTTGAGGTGTACCTCCCAGTACAGTGAGTAACAGATAATTTGTTAAAATACAATTTCTACACTTAAAATGTTTATAGCATTCTTGAGGTACACTTTGGAGTTTAATTCATGTTGGTAAATCGTTGCATATGTTCATGGGTATATTTGTACCAAGCATTCTAAAATATTCCAAGATATGGACGTGATGAAAACTAGTAACACATAGTACATTAATATACGATATTCTATAATATTAAATGTTCAGATTATTCTTGCGGTACACCTTGGTGTTATATTAATGTTGGTAAAGCATTGTATACATTCTCAGATATGTTTGTACCAAGCATTTTAGAATGTTCAATGATGTGAATTGTTTATCTTATGCATTCATACAGTTGAGAATGTTGAATGATTTACATCAAAATATTGTGGTGTGTCATTAGTTTCCTCCGTACTAATCTCGATATAAAGTATTGAATAGGTGCAGATGCTCCCTTTTTGGAGTTGTGTTGTTGGACATGCTAGTAATCTGCGAGAACAGAGAAGAAAATGTATAAAAATTTTGTCAGTAGAATGTCTATTGAACATGTGGAATAAGTGCTTACTTATGTAGTACTGTTGACTGGTCGATGTGTACAGTTAGGGAGCACGTCGTGCACTACTCCGTTTACGTCTAGGGCTGGTACTAGCGGTTACGGAGAGGGGAAGTGGAGGGGCATGAGGGGTATTGGTTGGGGAAGGTAAGGTGGAGGTGACGGAGAGGGGAAGCGGCAATAGGGGTGTTACGTCAAACCCGAAAATCTATCCGATAAAACGGAATTCGTCTGATAGTCACACAGGTGATGACTTTTATTATTTTCCACAAACTTAAAACTTTATTTACATCGTTATTTCTCGTACAAATACAAAAACTGTTCTCAAAACCAAAGAGTACAAAATCTGGTGGGTGCATTCCACTTAGTCTCTGGATGTAACCTTTTGGTTTTCTTTATTCCCGTTACCAGAAAACCAAAATGAACCAATAAAATAATCTGACAGTCATTTCACCTTCACAGTTTAACAAGACAAGAACTTATCACAAAACTTAAGTCCTATATCGTGCAGGGAGTTTCACCAAACGTCCACTTTTCGTTTTCACTTCATCTTTTACAGCAGAAATAACACTTTCTTGCTCATTATCTCCATCATCTTCCACGTGTAAGGTATCCTGCGATGAAGTAATCTCCAGTGGGTACAAACGTTGAATGGGCCTGATGATGTCCCGTCCAGCAGTCTGCACTCGAACCACTCTTGTGTTACCATCTTTACCAGGAAACATCTCAATCACTTTACCCAAAGGCCAATCGAGTCTTTTCCTTTGATCAGAGCCTACTAACACAATGTCACCAATCTTTAGCATGCTTCGACACTTTCCTTTAACTTGCGGATGTACTAAAAGGCTCAGGTAATCATCACGGAACCTTTTCCTCAATTCCTCCCGTAAACACTGCAGGTACTTGGCCCGTCTTCTGAGATCAGTCTTGTCAAGGCAATCCAGATCAGGGACTCCAATCGACCGGTTGTCCTGCAGGAACATTGCAGGAGTCAGTGGCACTAAGTCGCTTGGATCCTCAGACAGGTACGTCAAAGGCCTAGAATTTACCACAGACTCCACATCGCATAAGACAGTCAAAGCCTCTTCGTAGGTGAGAGAGGCTCTTCCCAATGTCCTCTTCAACAACTTCTTGACCATTTGAATGATCCTCTCCCACCATCCACCCCACCAAGCAGCCGTGGGTGGAATGAATTTCCACTGGATCCTCCATGAAGATGTTTCCTCTTCTATCTTATGCCAGTCCAAAGAGTCAAAGGAATTCACAGCTCCTGTGAAGTTGGTCCCATTGTCACTGTATATAACTCTGGGTCGTCCCCGCCTTGCAATAAATCGTCTAAGTCCTTGAAGAAATGCTTCTGTGGAAAGGTTTAACACCAGATCAATATGTACAGCTCGATACACAGCACAAGTAAACAACAAAATCCAAGCTTTCTCTCCACCCCTTAAAATCAGCGGCCCAGCAAGATCAACCCCACTGACCTCGAAGACGGACGAATCTTTCACTCTATCTTCTGGCAATGGAGCAGGTTCTACATCAATTTTCTTTGACTCAAATCATCGACATTTGACACATTTTGTGATCACCCTTCGTACTGTCTTCCGACCTCTTAAGATCCAGTATTCTTCCCTTAATATTCTAAGTAACACCCCAACACCCGCATGAGAATATTGTATGTGGTAGTCTCTGATTAGAATCTCTACAAGTTTGTGACTGGAAGGCAGAAGAATGGGATATTTAAAATTTTCCTCATCTTCTCTTTGAACAATTTTAGTCTTCAGCCTCAGAAGACCATCTTGGTCCACAAAGGTGCAAAGGGAGTTCAGTCGTCGTCTTTCAGTTTCGTCCAGAATCCCTGTCTGGACAAGACGCAGGAGCCTTCTCTCCGCCTGTGCTAGTTCTGAAGCAGAGAGATCACCCCCGCTTTCACAACTGCTACGTTTCAATGATTTTCCAACAAATCGCAGTATCCATCCTATGAGCCTGACAATTTGAAAAAACTTGGAAAATCTTCTTAAGTACCAGGCATCTCCATTCTCCACTGAGGAATTGATCAGTGATGGAGATATTTTTCTTCTCTCTTGTTTGATGATGTCATCATCCACGTTGACTTCTGATGTCGGCCATTCCCCTTCTGCCAACTTCAACCAGTGGGGCCCCTCCCACCATTTGGAGTCTATCAGGACTTCTACGGAACAGCCTCGAGATGGAAGGTCAGCTGGATTCTGCTCCCCAGGAACATGCCTCCAGTCTTCTTGTCTCGTCAGAGATCTAATCTCCTTCACTCGATTGTTCACAAATACTCCCCACGACTCGTCTCTCTTGATCCAATACAATGCCGCTGAAGAGTCCGTCCAATAAAACTCGGAGATGTTCAAGTTCAGACTTTCTCTGACCAAGTTTGCTAGTCGACTACCAATACAGCATGCCAGGAGCTCCAATCGCGGCATTGAAATTTCCTTCAGTGGTGAAACTCTTGTCTTTGCCATGACCAGCTGAACAGAAACAATCCCTTCAGTACCGGCACAGCTTCGTATGAAGACAGCTGCAGCATAAGCACTCCGACTGGCATCACAAAATGTATGTAAACTCCAGGTTTGTTCAGACCTGCTTACTACGAAATGTCTCGGTATTTTCACTTCAGAAAGTCGCCAAACTTCAGCTTCCCATTTTCTAAACTTCTTCTGTACATCCTCTGGTAATGGATCATCCCACCCCATCTTCGAATTCCAGCTATCCTGAATGAGAAGTTTAGGGAATAAGGTCAGAGGACATGAAAAACCAATGGGATCAAAAATCCTCTGAGCAGATGACAAGATTTTTCTTCGTGTAACACATCCAGTCTCATTTTGAGGCCTCACATCACAGTACAATACATCTTCTTCCTTTTCCCATAATAATCCAAGAACAGGAGAAATCTTCTCAAACGTATTCTCTTTTCTCCTTGAGGTGTATTCCCAGCCACCTAGTTCAGATCTGGCTCCTGAAAGTAGTTTCATAGATTTCTCAACAAATTGGGTCGTATCCTCCTCTGTATGAAGGGATGTTACGCAGTTGTCGACATAGAATGAGCTTTTTAATAGTTGTGCTGTTTCTTGCAGTTCAGGAGGGCTGTTTTCTAAATGGAGATCGAGAACAGCACCCAACAAGAATGGACTACACTTGAGCCCAAATACAACTCGTCGATGTCGGAATATCTTGAATTTCTTCATGGAGGAATCCTCCCACCATAGGAATCTCAAGAAATCTCTGTCTGAAGGAGCAATAGAAATTTGCAGAAAGGCCCTTTTTATGTCCGAAATTACTCCAATTTCACGACGGCGAAACCTGATCAGAATAGGTGGAATTTGTTCCAGCAGATTTGGTCCTTTCTCCAGGCACTCATTCAGAGATGGACTTTCCTTCCCCCTGCAAGAAGCATCAAATACGGGTCTTAACGGTGTGGTTGAATTTTCTTTGAATACACCTCTGTGAGGTAAATAGTGACATTTATTCTCAAGGTCTTGAAAGGGTACCTCTTCAATCACCCCTTCTTGAAGCCAATCCTGAAACACAACATTGTATTCCTGATACTTGTTGCTACTCAACAGTTTGTTAGTTGTCGTCCTGCACCTCTTCTCAGCAATTTCCAAATTGTCGCGGAGCTCCTCAGATACCTCATTCCATGGTAGATGGACTTCGTAACGGCCTTCCTCGTCGATTGAGACAGTCTTCTTAAAATGATCCAAGGTAGCCATTTCTATTTCTTTCTTCGATGTCTTCTCAGCAGGATCTCTAATTCCCAGGGTGTCCAACTTCCATAAATCAGTGATTGCAGTGTTCAAAGTCAACATCGACGATACCACCATACTGGATGAGTCTGAGAGACTGTTCAGAGATAGCCTCCCCATAACAACCCACCCAAGTTGAGTCTTAACAGCCACTGGTCCACATTCCATGTTTTTTATTCTTCCAGTGAGAAGTGTTCCGTAGGTGTCCGCTCCTAAAAGAAGTTCAATTTCAGGCGTCCCTTCTCCAGAATCAGAGAGAAAGATTCTATTTTTTTCGAGTTCTTTCATCCAAGGACCACTTTGGATTCTAGGGACAGTACCACAAATAATCGGTTGATCCAATACAGGGATCTTACATGTGTACCTGCCATCTAAACTGCTCAACTGTATTTGATAATTAAAATGTAGATACTCTTTTGATTCAGTTCCTCCAAACAGAGCATGAATCATGTTTTCAGATCCCGACGGTTCCAGTCCGATGGTATCTACCAGTTTCTTTAATATGTATGATCGTTGTGATCCACTATCTATGAGTGCTCTTACTACCCGATCCCCTTTTATTCCTGTGATCTTCACCAACAAGGTCTGCAGAAGAACATCCTGACTACAGTTTTGGTTACCCAAGGTAGCACTGGCACCTTCCTTTTCGTCTTGTGTTTCTTCCACATTTTCCTTGGAAATATTTGAAGGTAATGTTGGGCACATTAGAATAACATGTTTCTTTCCACAGAAGTGACACAGTACATTACCCTTACAGATCTTGGCAACATGACCAGGTTTCAGGCACTGAAAACAATACCCTGCTTTCATCAAAATATTCTTTCTTTCCACTAGAGTCATCTTCTGTGCCCTGAAGCACTCTTTGCTCTCATGAGATTTTCTGCAGAATACACATACATTTCCAAGATCTTTAATGTCTCCTGTGAACAGACTACTAGCAGTGGCCATGTTTTCCACTTCGTTTAACCTAGGTTTCTGCTTTGTAGGCTTCTGATTTGCTGTATTAAATCCTCCTTGGGCAAGTGCTACCCTCTGTTCACCTTCCACTTCATTCTTTAGGAATACAATCAGTTGCGAGAGTTTGTCACAGTATAAATCCTCGGTAGAGTCACTAACAGGGTGATGGACAGAATTTCTAAGCCATATTCTCAGCAGGTCTTCTGGTAGAGATGACTCAACTAATGGAAACAAGAATGCTGCGTACTTGTCAGCAGTCATGCCCAGAGATTCAAGGGATCGAAGGTGGGATTCTAAGCGATCATAGAGCTTTAGGAGAGTTAGTCTTTGTGTTGAAGAAACATTTTGAATCACAAGTCCAAGTAGTTCACGAACATAAAATTCTATGAGTAATTCTTCTTTTCCAAATCTACTTTTAAGGCACTGAACTGCACTATCATAATTTTTAGCTGTTGGAGGGGAAACTAGTTACCACCTCCCTAGCTCTACTTCCTTCAACAGTACATTGGATCAAATATTGAAATTTATCTTCCTTTTCTATGTCTGAGTCGTCATGAATTCGACGAAACTGACTCCAAAACCCTAACCAGTCCCTAACCTCTCCGGAAAATTTTCGAAGTTCGATTTTCGGCAGTTTGAGCTTTTTCTGTGAGAAACCTACGAAACCATCACTCGATATTTGATTTCCTTCATTGGTACATTGTGTTAATACAACACACTCCATTCTCTGACGAGCTTCATCTACTTTATCACGATATTCATTCACTTTGTCGTATTCATTTGTGTATCGTTCTTCGTCACTGTCGTCGAGAAGCACTTCTAATATTTTCTCATCGGCATCCTTGAGTTCATTTTCTAGTCGTTCTAGTTTAGTGAAATGCAATCTTACCTTGTTGGGGTCTGTTTCCGCCATCACCGCATCGTATGTTTTCGTGAACATCGCACGTATTGGTTTTCGCGATTTAGTCAACTTATCCATTTCAAATTACTGCTTTGTTCACGTCCTGCCACGGTCGCCACTAATGTTACGTCAAACCCGAAAATCTACCCAATAAAACGGAATTCGTCTGATAGTCACACAGGTGATGACTTTTATTATTTTCTACAAACTTAAAACTTTATTTACATCGTTATTTCTCGTACAAATACAAAAACTGTTCTCAAAACCAAAGAGTACAAAATCTGGTGGGTGCATTCCACTTAGTCTCTGGATGTAACAAGGGGTAATGATTGGGGATGGTGAGGTAGAGCTGGGCGTGTAATTGGGAGGTTCCTTAATGTATATTGGATTCTGTTTCTTAACTATTTTTATGTAGGCGTTTTTAAAAATCAGGAATACTGTATTAAAGAGGATATTAACTCTATATGCCTTTGCTGGCAGGATGTAGTGTTTACAGTGCACTATGTCTTTTGGTATGGGCTAGAATAAATTTGTTACTTTCATTGACATGTCTCAGTCTCATCCTTGGCTTTGACAATATGAAAGTGACCGAGGTATGAGTGATGCCAGTAATGTCATTCCTTATGCAGCCAGTCCTTGTTATGAATGGTGTGAAAATATTGCTCATAGTGTCAGTTGTTGCATGCATTTCAGTGGGCTTGGCAGACTGATATGCAATAGCAACTTCTGGCTCAGTGAGGAAAGCAACAGGAAACTACCTCACTCCTCACTTTCCTAGTATGACTCTTCAGTGACACCTAAGCTATCTATGACAGCTGTTGGTGGAGCTGTAGAGGATCAAACCAGCCCTCGGGCTGAATATCCAACATACATACATTAACTCTATCTGTAATTTCATATAAGTTAAAACTAGCAGTTTCCTGCTGGCTCCGCCCACAATGTACAAAGTATGGTGTTGTTAGTTACTATCCTCATGGATGTATTTGCAAAGTTTCGAGTTAATGAAATAAAGCACATGATCTGCTTTGGTAATAGAATATAATATTATATCAACAAAACACTTGAAAATACATCACACAAAGAAATTGAATTAACCCCTCAAGTGGGTATGACGTCTTTAGACGTTTTCGCACTGGGCTTCTACAGTGGGTATGACGGCATTAGCCGATCATAAAATTTATCGCGTATGTATCTTGACGGTGAAGGCATGCGGCATGTCCATGGAATCTATCGCATTAGTTGATATGTTTTCCACGAGATCACGCTGTGTATTGTTTTTTAGAGCTGTCACAGCTTCGTGAAATGCATTTGTTTTGGCGCCTTGCACGAAGTTCCTGCGCAGCCATTTATGTCGCAAAGCATGGCTTCCAAACGTAAAGTAGATCGGCTTGATTGTGCGGGTATTTTGACAGTTTTAGAAGTGGAGAGTGATGATGAGGTATCTTCTTTATCTGATGACAATGAGTGGATTCATACTGATGAAGAGGACAGTGAAAGTGATCCTGAAAGTGAAAGTGAAGTTGTTCCAGACAAACCAAGTGACACGGACGACGTTCAAAATGTAACTCAGCCGGCTCACTTCGTTGCGAATGGTGCTCCAAGACCAAGGTTTGCTTTTACGGGTGTAAATAAGATAAATATAGACTTTAGTGACATGCACAATGTCGCAGAATACTTCAGCGCGTTCTGGGTCAACCTTCTAAATCACCAAGGCCATCTCGTCCCTTCAACCGCTGCTTCCCGGAAGATATTCCCAGCACAGCATCAAGGAAAAACCTCTCCGAAGGTGTATTGTGTGTTGGTCCCAAGGGAAGAGGAAGGAAACATCATACTGGTGTCCTGACTGTGAAAAGGCTTTGTGTGTAACACCTTGTTTTCGCCTATATCACACAGATAACAATCTACAAAACCTATAACCATCCTAATTCAGAACAATGTAAATAATGTTAGTAACACATTTGGATTCATAACAATGTAAATAATGTACATAATGTTAGTATCACATTAATGAAGAGTAATAATTACTATCGTATTAGATTAAACTAATTGTGTACACATTTATGAAGGAAATATTTAAATATCACAAAGTGGGGATAAAGTACCCACGGCAGGTTATGCATGTGGAGAATTTAGTACCCAGTTAAGGGGTTAAACTTTCCTTGAAATAACATTACGCGCCAAACTGTTAAAAAGTCCTTCAAAGATCTTTGTCATGGGGACAAATATACTCATATCTTTTCTCAGAATCTACCAATTTAAGTTGTTATTACCTCAAAAGAAAGCGCTTGATCCACTGAGTGTTTTTAGACCAAAACAAACTGCATACCTCAATAAGAATGAAAGATATGATTGCTTCAATGAGAAAAAAATGTTGAAGAAATGAGATGTCAAATTGAATGTGCACTCCTAACTTTCTTCAGAATCAACTAATTTGAATAGTTAAGAGCTGAAATGAAAGAGCTTGATCCACTGAGTGTTCTTAGGCCAAAACGAACTCCATACCTCAATTAGAACCAAAGATATGATTGCTTCAAAGAGACAAAAAATTTAAAAAATCAAATAATTTGAGGAATGCAGAAGTTAAGTGATTTATAATACCTGATGACAAATCTGAACATGAATACCTTTCAGTTAAAAAAAAATTAAGGAAATCGACCGAATAGAATGGCCGGACTGACTGACTTAAGTTTTCATAAATTTTTTAAATATATAGACAAGAAATTGCGAAGTTAACTATAATGAACCTGAAACTACCGACCTCAAAAGCTTTACATAAAATCAGCTTCATGGTCCGTATCGCACTTCAATAGATTCACAATTAAGTCTTTATTTCCCACCTAGTCGATACAATGATTGCTTAAGGCAATTTTTAATGGTCAAAAGTGGTACATATTTCATATATTATCAACATCTTCAGCCAAATAACACTGTTTAGATGAAAAATATATAAAATTGACAAAGTAATGCTTTAGAGGAAGTGTCCTTAAAATTAACATAAGATTGACAAGATTAAAACAAACAAATAACTCAAGAGAAAATATATAAATTATTTCTACAATAGAAAGCAGTCGTCAAGGAAACACTTGTACACTATTCCATAGAGAAATTGTCCTAATAAATATTCTTTTCTATTGTAGAAATAATTTATATATTTATATATATTTATATATTTTCTCTTGAGTTATTTGTTTGTTTTAATCTTGTCAATCTTATGTTAATTTTAAGGACACTTCCTCTAAAGCATTACTTTGTCAATTTTATATATTTTTCATCTAAACAGTGTTATGTGGCTGAAGATGTTGATAATATACGAAACATGTACCACTTTTGACCATTAAAAATTGCCTTAAGCAATCATTGTATCGACTAGGTGGAAAATAAATACTTAATTGTGAATCTCAAAAGCTTTCCCGAAAATTCATAAAGAAAATGTACCTACGAGACTAATCATAAATTATAGATCTAGCCCAACATACAAATTGATTCAGCTTTTTCAAGCATTCCTGAAAAAACATTACACATTTTTAGCCAAGAAACCAATACAGAACTCTATAGAATTTTGCAACATTTCCAAAAAACTAGAAGTCAAGCAGTACCATAGTCTAGCATCGTATGATATAACGAACCTGTATCCTAACATACCTACTCATAGAACAATAAAATTAATTGAAAATATTTTTAAAAACCACAGTAACTTAAGCATCCTAGAAATAGAAGAGTTTATGATTTTACTTGAATTTGCTATCAACAATAGTTATTTCAAATTCCATAACACTATTTACCAACAACAATGTCTTCCTATGGGATCTCCTGCTTCAGGTATACTAGCAGAAATCTACATTGATCATTTAGAGCACGAAGAGATAAGCAAAATTGTGAACATCTCTTTCTGGTGCAGATTTATAGGTGACATTTTTGTTATTATAGACAATAGATTCACTAATGAAACAAATATATAGAACAACTAAATAAAATAGAACCACATATAAAATTCACAGTAGTTAAAGAAAATGACTGCACTTTGAATTATTTATATATATCTGTCACTAGACACCACGATCACCTGGCATATCAAGTACATAGGAAATCACACAAACCTCTAATACAAAAAGAATGGATTCTATCCACCCTAACACCCACAAAAAAAGCAGCTTATCACAGTATGGAACACAGAGCATTCTGTATACCTCTTTCCCAGGAAGAGCTGAAAAAAGAATTAAACACGATTTACAAAATAGCCCATCACAACGTAGTTAATAAAGAAATGTTCAATAAAATCATTCAAAAGGTAAAATATCAACCAAAACCAAGACTAACTAGAGCTAACGACTCCAAGAAGGATTATGTACTATACCAGGAATACTGTTCTAAGTTAGAGTCCCCGATGTGTGAGGTTATGTTGCCCACCAAGTGAGCTCATCCAGCAGCCTGCAAGCATGCCAGCTGAGAGCAACGAGGAGTTGTGACGTCACGAACTGTGGAACGCAGTCAAGGCCACGTTGTGTCAGCCGATAGAATGTTTGATTCTTTCCATCTTTGATATCTTTTGAATGGATTAAGATACGAAGAGATGAACTACATCGTTGTGAAGCCCAATTTTTTATGATTATGACTCCCAAGTTTGAACGAAATATGTTAAGAATTAAGGGAGATATTAGAAGAAACAAAACAGTCACAATTTCTCGGGGATCCCGCATAAAAAGACAGGCATTTTGCTTGTGTCAAGCCAGTCTACTTTGTGCCACAGTCAAGGCCGGTTGGTTGGCTGTTGGTCATTCTGCTGCCGTGATGTACATCACCAGTTCGACTCTCCAATGAAAGTTTAAGTCTGCGTACTATTGAACTCTGATTCTACAGTGCGTCTACATGACTTAGAAGAATTACAGTATCATTTGCGTATGGTAATAGAAGTTGCATATAAGTTGAGACGTGAACAGTTAAGGTGTTTAACTATTTAGAGGAGCAGTGTGATCCGAACTTATATTTCCTCACTGGTACGATACTACGCTACCAAGTACTTATGTTACCTCTAGTACAGTGGTAACACCAAAACAAGGCACAAACACAGTTAAAAGGGGAAGGTAAGAGCAAACTTGGTAGAACATAGTGTTAGAACTGTGGTTAAATAAACTGGTGCAGTTAACATTTCTTAATTATCCAGATAGGACTTGTGTTGAATCCAGGACGGTTCTAGAAAGGACAGTGTTTTCTTTTTCCGCCATTATTCAGTTGTGAACGGGACTAAATTAACGGAACAAATTCTTTGGTTTCATGTAATGTAAGAAATCACTACACACTCGGAAAAACAGTAGCCGACATAACGCGGATCTCCAACAAAACAAGTACGTACATATCAGTAGGGCCAACTAGTGAACAACAAACCGGGAAGATGAAAAAGGCTGGGAACCTACCAAAGGCATGGACATGGCTTAGATAGCGGATTCCGAAATAAATCGCCGTGATCCTTAGATTTGAAAAATATTATTTACAAAATAATTTTACAAATACATTCCAAATACAATTCCAAGTTACGAGCTATAAGTTCAGTGATATACATGGCTTATTTCGTAGCAGTGTAAATTCAAATTTTAAAATCAACTATACATCTAGTTACCAATGCAGTAGTACAATGTAATTTACAGTGATGTGAAACAGGTTATCCAAAATCTAGCGTACCTCAAGTGATACAGAACTACCAGAGGCAATCCCCAAGGGAAATAATATTAAACTACAATCTACATATTTTAGTGAAACAAGAAAATGGAATGCCTCGGAAACGAACAGGTAAGCCCAGCTGAAAGACTAAGGTGTCATAAGTAACTAATTTGGTGAATCTAGGCGAGGTTAGGGCAGACTCCTGTATGAAAAGCAAATCGGAACATTACGGAAATTTTAGCAGGAACGGAATTCAAGAGTGCTTACCCGAGGAGAGTGCCATCCCGGAAACCGGGGGACGTCAACCAGATAGGCTGCTCGCAGACAGATAGACCAAGACCGACAGAATTAATTCGAACACTGCCTCGCTCTCTATATATAGGAATTTCCATCCTTGGAGCAGCCAATCAGCGTACATGAGTTCCCTATCGCCACCTAGACTCACCAATCACAACCTTACTTTCGATCGCGAACTTTGACTAACATTCTAGAATACGCCTTCCAGAACAGACAGAAATATTTTCTAGAATACATTACCCACAAAACAACACACCCTGTTCCATAATTCATGTAACTTTCTGGATCCTTCCAGGAAATATAGAACAGAATTCTACTATTTACAAATGCACATGTCACCAATC
The DNA here is from genome assembly GCF_040414725.1 of Anabrus simplex. NCBI lineage: Eukaryota > Metazoa > Arthropoda > Insecta > Orthoptera > Tettigoniidae > Anabrus > Anabrus simplex. The sequence goes on along the minus strand of NC_090273.1, from coordinate 78,831,413 downwards.
TTACACAGTACAGGTTAGGTCATTACGTTATATTATGCTCTACAAATAACAGTACAGGTTAGGTCATAATAAATAAAACATTATATAGTACTTCACCAATAAAGTCTTTAAAAAAAAAAGACACTTTCCACTTGCACTACATAGTTCACTTGTGACACTTAAATGTGACTTGATGTTTGAATTTCAAGAGATGATAGGATTTGAATGACTGTGTTTAAACTTTACAAAGCGATTTAACATTGAATGCTAAGAGTGATAAAAACTTTGTCATTAGTGAAACGTCAAAATTGTACATAATTTTGTATTTAACCCTAACAAGTGATAAAACTGTGCTAATAGTGAAATGTAATTCAGTACTTCAAACTGTACAGGTGATTGAATTTTGTGGCAGGAAAACGTCAAAGCGTACGATTACTCTACCAAGGTGTTAGAACATTTTGTCAAATTATACATTTATGTTAATAGCTACTGACACAAGTAGTTAAATTTAACAGTGCTATTGAACTTAGGATTTATTTTCCAAGTGACCAGATTCTTGGTAGAACATAGTGTTAGAACTGTGGTTAAATAAACTGGTGCAGTTAACATTTCTTAATTATCCAGATAGGACTTGTGTTGAATCCAGGACGGTTCTAGAAAGGACAATGTTTTCTTTTTCCGCCATTATTCAGTTGTGAACGGGACTAAATTCACGGAACAAATTCTTTGGTTTCATTTTATTTCAAGAATTAATTCAAACTTGAACTGTGTAAAGTTTGAAAGTGGAATATTTTATTTTCTATGTCATTATTCTTCTGAAGTTCTCATATTTAACTTTGATAAAGTGACTTATTTATTTTCCGTGGCTGATACATCACAGATTTAATTATGAGTTCAATTTAATTTATTACTTAACTCAATCCAGTAGTAATGACTGTGTACATCAAATTCATTGATATTACATCGCAATTATTCGGTGTCATCAGACTGTGAGGACAGTTTATCGCCACTTGTGATTTGTTTTAAAATTGCCATTAACAATAACTTTGTTTGTGCACATCAAATACTTTACGAGTCCATTTCGAATCCTAGTGCAGTGTTACAACCAATACCACGAGTGCTCCTAGATCGTTAAAAATTAAATAATTGAAAAAGAGGTTCAACCTATTCAATACATAGGAAAGAAATGTAGTGATTACATTTTTATTTAATAGTAAATATAAATGGGTCCGGTTTCGACCCTAGTCCAGGTCATCGTCAGCCGTAAAAACATGTAAAACAATGCATATGAAAAAGAAAAAGAAAAAGATTAATTAAACTCTGGATCGGTATAAGATGAAACAGTACGTAATATTAAGAATGGTAGTATGGCACACGCAATGATAGACGAAGTCTCACAATGTTTATGAATATTGGAGAACAGTCAAAAGGGTCAGTTTCCACACTCTGTCAGGCACAAAGTCACAACACTATCAAATAATATATGAAGATCATAAATAACTTGAAGTCGCAGACGAATAGATTTGTAGAAGCAAACCGCCAGCTCCCGGTGATCAGCGCGGCACATTCAAGGTCATGCGCTGCGGTCTCGAACGCCAAAGTAGAATGGAGAATATCCTGAAGGTCCAGTATTTGTCTCGGTTGCGGGAAGTTAAGTACGTGTATATAGAAATATACAACGCAAATCAGTATAATTGAATGAGTACTTGTGCTCCTTGAATGTGCCGCGCTGATCACCGGGAGCTGGCGGTTTGCTTCTACAAATCTATTCGTCTGCGACTTCAAGTTATTTATGATCTTCATATATTATTTGATAGTGTTGTGACTTTGTGCCTGACAGAGTGTGGAAACTGACCCTTTTGACTGTTCTCCAATATTCATAAACATTGTGAGACTTCGCCTATCATTGCGTGTGCCATACTACCATTCTTAATATTACGTACTGTTTCATCTTATACCGATCCAGAGTTTAATTAATCTTTTTCTTTTTCTTTTTCATATGCATTGTTTTACATGTTTTTACGGCTGACGATGACCTGGACTAGGGTCGAAACCGGTCCCATTTATATTTACTATTAAATAAAAATGTAATCACTACATTTCTTTCCTATGTATTGAATAGGTTGAACCTCTTTTTCAATTATTTAATTTTTAACATTAATACTTTCAATACGGAACAATAAAATTTTTATCTTTAAATGCTCCTAGATCATCTAGATCTACTAGATATTCAAGACCTTCTAGAAATTTGAGATATTCGAGGTCTTCTTGGAAGATGGTGCCACTATGAACGAACATTGCGATCCCGCAGTGTACCAGGACCAGCTCAATCCCAGGAGAAATACTCGTTGTAACTACTGTGAAGAGGTGATGTTGAATTCTGATTTTATTTTATGAATAAACGTTTGAGCAAAATTAAAAACATTCCATTATACTTATTTTACTTTCCTCTCCTCTATAACAAATCAGATAGAGACTGGACACCACTGTGGCGAGTCTCGTGTTCAGCTAGCCGACATAATCAACTTTTACTGTTACAGTACTTTTCATATTCAATAATACCCACGTTCATTCCATAATAATATTTTTAAGAAACACAATCTAAAAATAGCATATAAAATGACACACAATAGTGCGAACATTTTAAATAATGCCAAATTCGTTAATAATAGATACAGTTGTTCAGGAGTGTATCAAATGAAATGCGACAATTGTGAGGCTAGCTATATCGGACGTACTGGAAGAAATTTCTTTATCCGTTACAATGAACACATTAACGTCTTAAGGCAAAATCACTTTTTGTCAATAGCTTAACATAATGAGGATTATAAGCATAATTTTAAAAATATTGAAAATGACGTATGCAGATTCTAAGTATGAATCCCAAGGGCCCTCTACTCAATATAACGGAAGAATTTTACATTAGTTTAGATCAATATGCAAACCCAAATTTTAACTTAAATGGAATTACAGATAGAGTTAATATCCTCTTTAATACAGTTATCCCAATTTAAAAAAAAACACGTACATAAAAATAGTTAAGAAACAGAATCCAGTAAATATCAAGGAACCTCCCAAAGACATGCCCAGCTCTACCTCACCTTCCCCAATCATTATCCCTATTGCCCCTCTGCTTCCCCTCTCCATCACCTCTACCTTACCTTCCCCAATTAATAACCCTCATGCGCCTCCACTCCCCCTCTCCGTAACCACTAGTACCAGCCCTCGGAGCAGTGCACGACATGCTCCCTAACTGTACACATGGACCAGTCAACAGTACTATGTAAGTAAGCACTTATTCCACACATTCAATAGACATTCTATTGACAAAATTTTTATACTTCATTTTCTTCTCTGTTCTCGCAGATTACTAGCATATCAAACAACACAACTGCAAAAAGGGAGCATCTGCACCTATTCAATACCTTATAACGAGATTAGTATCAAGGAAACTAATGACACGTCACAATATTTTGATGTAAATCATCCAACATTCTCAACTGTATGAACTCGCAAGATAAACAATTCACATCATTGAACATTCTAGAATGCTTGGTACAAACATACCTGTGAACATATACAATGCTTTAACAACATTAATGACTCCAGCGTGTACTGCAAGAATACTGTGAACATTTTATATTATAGAATATCGTATTTTAATGCACTATGTGTTACTAGATTTTTTATAACATCCATATCTTCGAATATTCTAGAATGCTTGGTACAAATATACCCATGAACGTATGCAACGATTTACCAACATGAATTAAACTCCAAAGTGTACCTCAAGAATGCTATAAACATTTTAAGTGTAGAAATTGTATTTTAACAAGTTATCTGTTACTCATGAACAGTACACCAGAATTTTAAGTAACATATACATGTCATAAAATATCGATGCTTGTTTTTTAAACCAGAGGAGAAGTAGGAGAATTATATAATAAGACAGTTAATGAGGAACACATAATAATAATAATAATAATAATAATAATAATAATAATAATAATAATAATAATAATAATAATAATAATAATAATAATAATAATAATAATAATAATAATAATAATAATAATAATAATAATAATAATAATAATAATTGTTACCGCGTTTTTGTGGTAGTTAAGCATGAAAGAAGGTGCTGGGTGGTGAATAGGTCTCAAGCTACTAAAGAGAAATTAAATTTAAAATTTTAACAAGGTTATATTTTCTTTTCAAAATTAGGTAACAACAAATAGAACAGGTACTTAGTAGCCGAAATACAACTTGAAATGTACAATTACAGGGATTAAAGAATTTGGGCTTCGAGCCCTGAAAACACAATTCTTGAGCAACTAGCTCAACTTTACGATATACCAATTTCAACAAAAGGGGCAGAAGACCCCAATCAAACCCTGGAGCCCTTGCTCCAAATTACACAACAAAGCCTCCTCGAGGCATACAACTCTCAGTTTTAGAAAAGAGCCACTCGCTCTTAAAGTTAAGCCTCTCCCAGACCACACCAAACTCAACTTTCAAGTTGTCCTCAAAGGACATATACACAGGGGTAAAATACCCAACCTACTGAGGTCTATTAGGTGAGAAAAGATTAATACATGACCTCTAAAATACAACTTGAGAGGAGGCGAACTTGCACTCCTAATACACTTTGCTTTTAAAACCTAATCTGGCTCTGGGCCACTAACGCAAGGGCTAATCCCATACTACAGAGGTGACTTAGAGAAGAACACTTTACATTACATAAACGAAGAAAAGTTTGAGAAAATAAGTTCACCTCAAAACGAATGTGAGTGGGAGCTCGAGAGGGTTAGCACTCTCTATCCCAATATGTAACTTTACAAGAAAAGAAGAAAAGAGTAGTTACATTTTAGGAAAAGGTTACATGATGGAAAACGCTTCGAACCCGCCGCGAGAGTTAAACTGCCGACCTAGCAAGAAAAGAAGATATTAATAGGCCATTACCTGGTAGTAGATCGCTGCCGAGGAAAGAGGCGCTTCCCGCCTCCTGCAATGAACTTAATACACTGAAAGATGGAACAGAAGTGGCCCGGAGACCCCAAAATCAGCAGTTTATATCCTCTCGCGGAAGATTCTAGGCGTTAGGGGAAATAAAACACCCTCCCTCAAAGTTTTTATTGGTTCGGGAAAAGAAACCCCTACATAGAGGAAAAAGAAACACATTATTGGTGGAAAATTAATTAAAGAAATTCGGGATTGGCTAGATCCAAACTAAGGGGAAAAAGAGGGGTATACAGCCAACTTAAACAATGACAGAAGGAAATTTAACAAAGAACAAACTCTTGAAATAAAAATTTCTCCAACAACATAGTTCTTTAACTCCGCACTAGGTCGCACTATTGTTGATCTTCAGTAGTGTCCTCTAGAAGAGAAAGTTCACACTTCTTACTTCAAGCGAAACAAAAACACATCAAAAGTGACACAGTTCAAAAACTCAAAATTTTCCACGTGGTGACATCTTCTGAGAAAGTAGAGAATCAATAGAATAGATAAAGTTCAACCTTCCTCCAGAAGAGGAGTTTCAACTGGCGCAACTTTTAAATAAACAGAGTAGAGGTGTACCGCCCGGTACAGACCTCCCCCCCCAAAAGTTCCTCCAAGGGGTAACACAGAAGAACATAAACTTTGTTTCCAAAATAAGGTCCAAGTTTTGATGTTGATATTAAGATTAATTGCGGAAGCATTTATAAGATTTTAGTAATTTGGTTGCAATTTCAAAATTTTGTTGTTGCCGGTGCAGTAAAGTTTTTCTGTTGTAGTAGTTGAATTTCTGAAGATAAACCTTTAATGCTTAAAAGTGAAGAAAAGTTTTGCAATGTCCACCAAATATTGTTGTTAAATTCCCAAATGTAATTATTGCTTATGGTGACTGTCCATGTAGTTGATGTAGATTGAGTCGGATGGCCAGACCGGCCGTTGCAGCTTGCGTCCAACGGAGGCCGCTCGGACCCCTCAAGTACCCTGAGATACCGCTCGCCCGCACTGTGAGGGGAGCAGAGGTGTTGAAGTACGCCGCGCCCGCGGTGAACAGATACAGGCTGCGGGCATGTAGCAGGTCGTGCGCCGCACATCAGCCTTGGCCGGGAGAAGAGCTCCGGCTCGCCGTGCACATGTCGTCCTCGCTGGAGAGGAGGGGGCCCATCCCCCTCCCCAGTCGCTGCACGGCGCTGCGCGGCTGCGGGGGCGCTGAAACATTAAAGCTAGGCGGCAGAATTGTGTTGGACTATCATCTTCTTTGAGGGTACAGGCTTGTAGAGAGAGTGAGGGGCCAGCGGCGTGCAGATATTCATGGTATTCATTAAGCCACTGTGTAGAGTGGAGCAGGAGACGGGAGCGTGGTAATGGCCGTGGCAAGAACAGGATGGCAGTTTAACGGGTCGGGGCAGGTTTTACATAAGGCTTACATCTAAAACCAAAATATTACAGAAGGGGCAGAATGCCTTAAAAGTGAAACTCAAAAAAAAAATATAACCTTCATATCCTTTCAAAATAATATGGAGCAAGTTAACACAGAAATTACACCGGTTTCACCTGGGACAGGTGAACTCTAAATATCCTCTCGGTGGCTGGATTACTTAGCAATAAGGTAACCGGCGTAAGAAAATCGAGAATGATACAAGGCCCATGAAATCTGGGGGCAAGCTTGCCCGCGGGAACAAAATTTTTGACCATAACCTGGTCACCTACCTTCAACGTGGTGGGTCTCCGTCCACGATCATACCTTTCCCTAACCTTTTCATGAGACACTTTAAGATTAGCTTTAGCCTTCTTCCAAAGATCTTTAATGTTGTCCGGATCTATTGTCTCGGGCAGAATGTCATTCAGAGACCAGAGGTTAGAGAGCGGCGTGTTGGGAACGAACTTAAACATCAAAGAAGCTGGAGTAAATTTGTGAGATTCATGAACCGCCGAATTCAAAGCAAAAGCTAACCAATGCAGGGACGTGTCCCACCTAGAATGATCTTCATGATGATAGGCAATAAGTGCGGACCTGAGATTGCGGTTAACCCGTTCAGCCAGAGATGGTTGAGGGTAATAAGCAGATGTAGTTACATGAGAGATGGACAAGTCAAAACAGAATTTACGAAACAGATTTGATGTAAAAGCTTTAGCATTATCAGATACAATGTATTGGCACGGACCAAAAGAAGCAAAAATAGAATTTAGGCAAGTAATGGTGGACTGAGCGGTAGCCAGCTTAGTCGGAAATAACCAAGAAAATCTGGTAAAACCATCTACGCATACAAAGATAAATTTGTTGGCATTTCCCTTCGACTGGGGGAAGGGTCCTACATAATCAATATACAGGCGTTCCATGGGGCGCGACGCTTGATGAGAAGACAAAAGGCCTACTTTAGTGGACATGGTGGGTTTACTGATCAAACAAGATTTACAAGCTTTTACAAGTTCACGAATTTCACCGTCCATACCTTTCCAGATGAACCTTTCACGAATCTTTTCACGGGTTTTAAAGATTCCAAGATGCCCCCCCAATGGGGTCTCATGATAGTATTTGAAGATCATAGGCACGAGAACAGCTGGAACGACAACTTTCATCATCTTGTCATGCCTCGAAGGGCAACATAAAACACCATTCCTCAGAACATAAGGGACGACATGTTCCCCAGAAGAAAGGGTTTCCATTATCGGAGCCAGCGTTGGATCTTCACGTTGGTATTTCTCGATATCCCTAAAGAGCATGGGGGCATCAGTTAAAATGGCACTAACATCAACTAGTGTGGACTCGGGAGGTGATGAACGGTCGACCGGTTCATGGTTCTCAACGTCGTTTGAAAACATACGGCTGAGTCCATCAGCAACCACATTTTCAGTACCTCTGATATGCCTGACATCGAATTGGAAGGCAGAAATACGGATAGCCCAACGGGCTATACGACCAGTACGACGCGGCCTACCTAAGACCCAGCTTAAGGCTTGGTTATCTGTCTCCAGGTCGAATTTGACATGTTCCAGATAGAGACGGAACTTTTCTAAGGCGAATAAGACTGCCAACCCTTCGAGCTCATAGATGGAATACTTGGCTTCTTGAACCGATAGAGTCCTAGATGCATAGGCGATGGGACGCCTCCCTAGTTCAGTCTCTTGAAGAAGGACTGCAGCTACAGCTGACGACGACGCGTCCGTTTGGACGATGAATTTCTTCGAGAAATCAGGCATAGCAAGTACAGGGGCATTACAGAGAGCTAATTTAAGGTCTTCAAAAGCGGCTTGTTGAGAAGGTCCCCACTCGAATTTGATGCCTTTCCTACGAAGAAGGTTTAAGGGCGCCGCTCTATTAGCGAAGTTAGGAATAAACTTCCTGAAGAAATTCACCATACCAATGAATCTAGCGATACCTTTGATGTCCTTAGGAGGTTTAAAATCACGGATGGCCTGTGTTCTAGAATGATCGACTGCTACACCATCAGGTGACACAATATGCCCTAGGAATGACATAGAGGGCTTAGCAAAGGCAACCTTGGACAACTTAACAGTTAACCCAGCCTTACGAAGGCGATTGAGAACTTCTCGCAAATGATCTAGATGTTCTTCAAAGGTTTCGGAAAATACGACGACATCATCCAAGTAGTGATATAAGTACTCAAATTTGATGTCGGAAAAGACCCTATCTAGTAGCCTAGTGAGCACAGCTGCCCCCGTGGGGAGCCCGAAAGGCACGCGGTTGTATTCATATAAATTCCAGTCCGTGGCAAACGCTGTAAGATGTTTAGACTCTTCGGCAAGGGGAATTTGATTATAGGCCTGATTCAAGTCCAAGATGGTGAAGAACTTGGCCTTACGAAACCATGAAAAGCAAGAATGAAGGTCGGGAAGGGGCACAGATTGCAACACCACCTTCCGATTGAGAGCCCTGTAATCAATGACAGGCCTGAAGCCTCCTTGGGGTTTCGGGACTAGAAAAATAGGCGAAGAATACGCTGACTTAGAGGGCCTAATAATACCATCCTTCAACATCTGATCGATGATTTCTTTCAGAGCCTTCATTTTAGGTGGAGATAGCCTATACGGTGGAAAACGGACAGGAATCGAATCCGTAACCTCAATTTTGTATTCAATAAGGTCAGTAACACCAAGAGTATCAGAGAACACCTCGGGAAACGACTGACACAGTTTGCGAATACTATCAGCCTGCTCCTCAGGTAGATGTCTAAGGTCTAACAACATCTCATCCTGGGTAGGCGAAATAGATGAACATGATACAGAATTACACTTTAATAGGGGGATTTTACAATTAGAAGCAAATTTGAATGTGCACGACCTAGACTGGAGATCGAGCACAAGACCAGTGTGAGAAATAAAGTCCGCTCCCAATATGATGGGGCAAGACAAACGCTTGGCCACAAACAATTTGATCTTCCATGTAAACTTAAAAACCCGAATTTTGACATGTATGGAACCTAGAATTTCTAATGGAGATGAATTAGCCGAAACATATTGAACAGGAGAAGAGACATAGTCAGGGAGCTTACAAACAGATTTCAATTTAGAATACCAATCAGCCGAAATAATGGAACAAACACTGCCTGAATCTAAGAGAGCTGTTATAGGCTCGTTATTTAACTCAATCTTAAGAAAAGGAACAGGTGCGGGGGTATCCGCCGCAATCCTAAGACACTCTTTAGGGCATTCAAAAGATGAATTTGAAGGCTGGTCGTTCTCTGCATTTACAACCTGTTTACTAGGGGCTAAGTCTCGGGAAGATGGATTAGTCGGCTCAGCCGACGCCACTAGTCACTTTTTATTATTGGAATAGCTGGAATTTGCACCAGAAGTTGAGCAGGAGGGGGTGCTATTTGAGTTTGGGCAATTCTTGGCGATATGTGAGAAGGCCCCACACTTAAAACAGCCTTGTGATGACCCTACTTCATTCCTTGTCCCACTTGACTTGATCAGAGGACACTTATTCCGCAGATGGTCAGGCGACCCACAAGCATAACATTTACGGGGATTGACTGGTCGGCGAGGTGGAGGCCGAGTGTTACTAAAGGAAGGCGGGGGTTCTTTCGCCACACGCAAGGAATCGGCATACCTAACTCCTTCCGCAGAGACGGCTAATGCTTCCAGTTCAGAGAAGGTTTGCGGGCACGCCGCGAAACACAAATATGACCTGTAGGGTGGTGAAATCCCTTCAACAATAGCTTGCACGATCTGATCCTCAGGGAAGTGGAGAGCAAACACCCTAGTATAAAACTTAATATCTTGGATGAAGTCTGCCAGGTTTTCATCCAAGCGCTGTACCCGATAATAGTATTTCTGAATAAGGGAGGACCTGGCCCTAGCCGGGATGAAGTTAGCTAGCAAATGGGCGTGGAAATCCTCAATAGAAGATTGCTCGGCAATGGCTCTAACTATTTTGTCAGATAGAACACCAATAGCATAAGGATAGATAATTTGCAAAATTTGACATGGGGAAAGAGAAAACACAAGGGCATGATCCTGAAATTCCACTAGAAATCTTAAAAATGAAATTACGTCACTGGTGGTGTTGACGGAAAACTTAGAGATACCTCTAAGCAACATTGCCAATGGATGAGGCAAGCTGCTGAACCCAGGTGACATAGTCGTTAAAGGTTTCAAGGGCAAAGAAGTTAATTCAGAGCGGATTTTACTCAATGACGCACGGCGTTCAGATTCGTTGTTCGATGGGGCAGAGATAGTTTGAGCAGCAACGGTTATCCTATTGACTTCTCCCTGAGGAGGCTCTTCCTCGTTACCTACATTCACCGTGGCGGGTTGATCAGTTTTGGGAGGAGCTTCGCCGGTTAGCAATTGAGTGACCTTACTAGACAATTCAGAAATAGTTTCAAGGAGCGTATTAGCTTGCTTCCTCTGAACGTCATTCACCTTTAGAGACAATAGATCATTAACTCTATTTGCAAAGTGATACAGCCTGCCTTGCACACGCTTAATTTGATTAGGAGATGGATCGTTTTCATCAAAAAAGCTGACTACCGATGCTAGCCCAGTAATATTCTCGACAATCGTGGAAAGAGAGTCGTCAATTTCTTTCTCTCCCAAATTGGGGATGGAAATGGGCAAATCAAGGGACTCTCTAAGCTTGTTAGTGTCTATTGCAACCGTGCCTCCAGATTGAACGTTTCTGATAGTTAACTCATATATCAACTCCTCTTTGCGCAAGTAGTTAAGGAGGAGAACATCGCGAGGGCCGGGCATGATGACAGAACAATTTTGAAAAACTCAAAAAATTCCAGCAACTGAGAAAATTGTTAGAATTCGAATCAAAGCAATGTTTAGCCGTCAAAAGGGGCTAAATTGAGACCCATTCAACCACGCTCTGCTACCACTTGTTACCGCGTTTTTGTGGTAGTTAAGCATGAAAGAAGGTGCTGGGTGGTGAATAGGTCTCAAGCTACTAAAGAGAAATTAAATTTAAAATTTTAACAAGGTTATATTTTCTTTTCAAAATTAGGTAACAACAAATAGAACAGGTACTTAGTAGCCGAAATACAACTTGAAATGTACAATTACAGGGATTAAAGAATTTGGGCTTCGAGCCCTGAAAACACAATTCTTGAGCAACTAGCTCAACTTTACGATATACCAATTTCAACAAAAGGGGCAGAAGACCCCAATCAAACCCTGGAGCCCTTGCTCCAAATTACACAACAAAGCCTCCTCGAGGCATACAACTCTCAGTTTTAGAAAAGAGCCACTCGCTCTTAAAGTTAAGCCTCTCCCAGACCACACCAAACTCAACTTTCAAGTTGTCCTCAAAGGACATATACACAGGGGTAAAATACCCAACCTACTGAGGTCTATTAGGTGAGAAAAGATTAATACATGACCTCTAAAATACAACTTGAGAGGAGGCGAACTTGCACTCCTAATACACTTTGCTTTTAAAACCTAATCTGGCTCTGGGCCACTAACGCAAGGGCTAATCCCATACTACAGAGGTGACTTAGAGAAGAACACTTTACATTACATAAACGAAGAAAAGTTTGAGAAAATAAGTTCACCTCAAAACGAATGTGAGTGGGAGCTCGAGAGGGTTAGCACTCTCTATCCCAATATGTAACTTTACAAGAAAAGAAGAAAAGAGTAGTTACATTTTAGGAAAAGGTTACATGATGGAAAACGCTTCGAACCCGCCGCGAGAGTTAAACTGCCGACCTAGCAAGAAAAGAAGATATTAATAGGCCATTACCTGGTAGTAGATCGCTGCCGAGGAAAGAGGCGCTTCCCGCCTCCTGCAATGAACTTAATACACTGAAAGATGGAACAGAAGTGGCCCGGAGACCCCAAAATCAGCAGTTTATATCCTCTCGCGGAAGATTCTAGGCGTTAGGGGAAATAAAACACCCTCCCTCAAAGTTTTTATTGGTTCGGGAAAAGAAACCCCTACATAGAGGAAAAAGAAACACATTATTGGTGGAAAATTAATTAAAGAAATTCGGGATTGGCTAGATCCAAACTAAGGGGAAAAAGAGGGGTATACAGCCAACTTAAACAATGACAGAAGGAAATTTAACAAAGAACAAACTCTTGAAATAAAAATTTCTCCAACAACATAGTTCTTTAACTCCGCACTAGGTCGCACTATTGTTGATCTTCAGTAGTGTCCTCTAGAAGAGAAAGTTCACACTTCTTACTTCAAGCGAAACAAAAACACATCAAAAGTGACACAGTTCAAAAACTCAAAATTTTCCACGTGGTGACATCTTCTGAGAAAGTAGAGAATCAATAGAATAGATAAAGTTCAACCTTCCTCCAGAAGAGGAGTTTCAACTGGCGCAACTTTTAAATAAACAGAGTAGAGGTGTACCGCCCGGTACAATAATAATAATAATAATAATAATAATAATAATAATAATAATAATAATAATAATAATAATAATAATAATAATAATAATAATAATAATAATAATAATAATAATAATAATAATAATAATAATAATAATAATAATAATAATAATAATAATAATAATAATAATAATAATAATAATAATAATAATAATAATAATAATAATAATAATAATAATAATAATAATAATAATAATAATAATAATAATAATAATAATAATAATAATAATAATAATGTCAAGCCAGTATGATGAAAAAAATCAAACCCAAAAGTAGTCGGAAGTGGAAGGTCTTGAATTATCTGGAATGTATAAGGCCAAGAAAACTGGTTAATCTTTAAATTAAGTTGAATTTTTCCACATGTTTCTAGAACATGATTAGAAATAAAAGTACATTGTAATGTAGATGACCAAGGTGTGAATGTTGGAAATATTTGTTTGAGATCATTGAAAAAAGATATACTAATTAAGGAAACTGAAGCTCCAGAATCTAAATGAGCAATAGTAGGAACATTATTTAATTGAACAAGAATATAAGATGTATGGGGTGGTTGCACAGAAGTAATCTGAAACGGTGGAGGAAAAACTGGAAGATTCAACCCAAATTGCTATCCACTGCCTAATGACGGGGCTAGAAGGAGTTTCCCTGGTGTGGTGTAGGGCAATTCTTAGCAATATGACCCATTCCGTTACAGCGAAAGCATCTAATCGCGGTGTGACCCATGCGATTTGGGGTAGGGCGATGTGAAATTTGACGGGAAGGCTTAAAGGATGGTTGTGGGAGTGAGGAAACATTAGTCAGATTAGAATTCGGTGGAGGCACAGCAGAATAATATGAGGGATTACTGTATGTATTAAGAGTATCTGCCTGAGCAATGTTATATGGTTGAGCGATAGAGGTTGGGGGTGAAAAAGGATTGATTAAAAGTTTAAAAGATGGTGAAGCGTAAAATTGGACTGTTGAAATTAGTTCTTGGGGATGGTTAGCAATAGCTACAATGTCACTATAAATAATGATTCCATCCAAATAATCATTGGTGGATTCATCAGGATGTTGGTGTCTTCTAATTAACTCATGACTGAGATTGAAACAAACTTCATATGGTAGAAAATAATTAGGTAGTACATTTCGAAATTGAATCCAATTTGAAATTTTATTCATATGTTCTAACAAAAAACTACTAAAATGAGAAGATGTTTTTGGATAGAGAAGACTAATAAGTTGCTGAAAGAGGGCTAGTTCAGTTTTTAAAAACCTTCTTATATGAAATAACCAATTAACTAATGACCGGGGGTCTGTAGCGACAAGTTGTGGTACTTGGATAAGCGACTGTTTAATAATATGGAAATTAAGTGAATGATTTTAAGTACTAACAGAAGATGAAGGCTCAAATTCAGACTGAGATGGAGGCAACAGTTTCTGATTTTGAGATGGTGAATGATCGTTACGCTGTGGTGGACTGGTCTGGTCACAGGATGTCCTTTAGGAATTTCAGGTGGTAAATCTGAGAATTTTCTGATAGGATCCTCATTTTGTGGAGTAGAAGTAGGTTTTACCTGATCTTTAGCAGAAACATCAAAGTGAGGTGGGACAGATGATTCGGAAGTAGTAGGACTGTGCATGTTTATGTGCATGACTGGTAATATAAGATTTTCACATAGTAAATCCTGAATAGGTAAGTTTGTGTCTAAGAAAGGAAAAGCATCCGAAAAAGTAGCCATAATGAATAATAAATGAAATGTAAAGTAACCTAAACTCATTTTCTTTCATACGTAAAAGAGGTAAGAAAATGAAACATTTTGCTACCGTCGACGTACAAAACTGAATTGGATGCTCTGCTACAAATAATTGAGGTGCGTAGTGATATTTGACATGTCATAGAGAGGGGTATACGATAAAATAGATGGATAATTGCAGAAATATTCAAGAGAAAGGAGTGGAAGCATATAACAATTTCTAGGACCGTTTGGTATCAGAAGGGGATCCGTGAATGTACAAAGGAATGAAAGAAATGTTTCAACGAGTATTAAATTTAATTAATAACAATCATAAGTGTTTTAACATTGAACAAGAAAAAAAGAAAGCAAAAATAAAGGACATTAAGAACAGTTGGAACTGTGATACATAAACTATAGAAAAAATAACCTCACCCGGAGGATAAATGCGATCAACAATAGGTAATAAGAAGTAATGATCCAAAAGGCTAGCACATCATTAAAGAAAATTTACAAATTAATAATTTAACAATAACAGTGATAGAATAACAAGGTCTAGGCACCTGAAAACATGAAACATCGATAACCAGAAGAGTAAGCTTTCCTTCTTCAAATAATAGGAAAGAACTGACAATTTAAATACTCACAGTGAATAAATAATGGAAAATTAGGGATATTACAGTAAGACCCGAACATATTCAAAAGAGAAATGTCACACACTGTTTATAAGAGTAGCCATGACACAACAGGTGTTCGAACAGTTCAATACAAAAATAAAATAAAAAAGAAGAACGTGAGCTCACAAGTTTGGCGCATCAGCCACAAGTGTTAAGAGTTCAATAGTATGCATTTAGGTTGAAGGCACAAATCGAAGATTTTAAAAAAAAAATAAAGAAGAGCAGAAAACTTTACCAGTCCATGGATTAGGGTCCCCAGGATCATCTAACACTTCAGGAAAAGTGGCAATTGTGGCGTATTGGGTCAGTATGAGGGCCGCTGAACGCTTGAGGCGAACAAATATTGCTTCACTGGTGGGAACTTGTTAAACCACTGAAAGGCATATGCCCAACACCTCAATAAACTGGGACAACACCAAGAGAAATTAGTATATCGGGCTTAGCTTTATCCATTCGACAGAGGCAGCGGAAGCTTAGCGGGCTAACCGAGAGGGCTGTCCGTGGT
Source organism: Anabrus simplex (assembly GCF_040414725.1). Classification (NCBI taxonomy): domain Eukaryota; kingdom Metazoa; phylum Arthropoda; class Insecta; order Orthoptera; family Tettigoniidae; genus Anabrus; species Anabrus simplex. The sequence goes on along the minus strand of NC_090273.1, from coordinate 78,815,673 downwards.
AGGTACCGAGTTCAAGAAAAAGAATAAGCAAGGAGTGAGAGGACAGAGGATACATACATCGAACCAAATACAATAGTGAAGAATCAATTTAAAACAAGCTATATTTTAAGCATAAATGACTAGAACAGGTAATATATAAATCAGTTGAAGGATAGGAAATACAAACATATGATAAGGGCTCAGCCCACTTGGTGACCAGAATACAATCGAGACAAATAATGATTAAGAATTCTTGGGGATACCAGTTATAATATTCAGCTAAAGCTGAAGACCCGTATTCAAAAGAGAAAACACAATTAGTACCTAATAGATTACACGACTTCCAATAAAAAGGGGGGATTAGTACGCTTCACCATACTAATTAAAGGCCACTCTTACAATCTTTATTTGAAACCTCAAAGAGGGAAAGAGAGCTAAAACACATCGGGAGAAAAGAGAATTACATTACTCAATATCGGAATAAAGGAAAGAAAAAGGAGACAGAGTGAGTACGAAAGGAAAGAAAGGAAGAGAGGGGGCGGGGGAATCCTTCCAGACTGCTTAAACACTATTACTTCGGTAATGTAAGCGACCACTGGGGCCTGTGGAAAATGTCCAAAAGGTGGCAACACTTCTATCATTTGTCCAAGCACAATTAGTCTTTTAAAGTTATGAAATTGATTAAGATTTTCGGTCAGAAGGACTCTTTTACAATGGAGACCGAGAAGCCACAAAATGATCAATCATTCAAAGTTCAATTCTTGATTTAAAAGAACAAAGGACCACAACAACTTGTAAAATTTTGCTCACCCAGTCTGTTGAAGCACGATGCAGCTATTCACGAATTAAAAGGAAATAAAACATCGCTACGGCCCAGCCGCCAGCGAACAGTTTGCTCTCTCCGCTTGAGTTAATATGCACTAAATGTCTGACCGTCGAAACGAAGGAATGGCTTATATACTAAGTGAAGAGATTCGAGAAGTTACTCGACGAAGATCACATAGGTGTGACGTCACAGCCAGGCAGCAAGAGCAGTGTCGGAGAACAAGCCAGTCAGTAAACAGCTGGGCGAGCGAGCAGTAGAATGCAACAGATGGCAGAAGGTAAGATGTCATAGAACGGTCGTAACACAATGTAGAATAAAACTTTATAAGAAAGAACTGAACTGGGAAGAACCAGCTTACCCAGAAAGTTAAAAGGTCTCTCCCCCTACCTGGGCCAATGATGAATCTTCATGTAGAATGAAATAACAGCCCTCTAACAACAACACCTGCGTGCAAGGATCCTATCCCCCCTCCGTGTCCTTCACGCCACAGCCACATCGTTATAATACTAGAAGTAGAAAGGTCAGTCAAGCTAGCGCTGCTGGAACAGTCCGACGTACTTAACACGCACCGTACGAGTAAGTAGCGCCTTAAGCATTTTTGACGTATGGGAAGTCTCGTGCACAACACCGTTTAACTAGGTCTCTTTAACATTTTGTTTCAGGTAAAACTCGATCATTTCTTCGAATAAATATTTCAACAGGGATAACAATACCCACTTGACCGTTGTTTGGATCCAATCGATTACCGTACTAACATAACTAAGCATTGACATCAGCTAGCTTTGATACCTCAACATTTTATCATCAGCAACGTCTCCTACAACAAGTCCCATCTTCTTTTCTATGACTTTCTGATAAATCAACTGTATATATTTTAACACACTTGATACGTTCATACTTCTATTTTAAATATATTTGACATTGGTCTTACTATCTTGAACTCATGTTATGGGAGTGGAACAAATATCCCCCTTGAATGATTGTGCTTTTACACTCAAGGCCGCCATAATCCTAATGGTGTATAAGAAGAGGATCCATTTTGGTTTTAAATGCTCACATATTTGAGATTAACCACATTATAGTCTTCAAAACTGTTAATATACAGTATTTTTAACAAACTTTCTGTGCACTGTCCTCATTGAGATGTTATTGTATAATATTTTATGAGCTCATTGTTCAACATTTTGTTCTATAGTTTATAAGATTAGAAAGATCCCATATCCAATAACTTTAAGATTGATATAGGCTGATGATGCCCATAAAAAGGGTGAAACATGTACCTATGATTTTTAAGTATTAAGTATATATTTTAACCACATGAAAGAGTGGATTGTGTTGTGTTGTATTGAACAGGTGGATCTATAAATATTATTATAAAATTTGTGATATGCGTCATCTTCAATACGGAACCAAAATGAGAATAGTTACTTGTAACATACCACTTAGTCGAGCAGCTCATGTTCTTTCTTCCAGTTCTTCCCAGCCCAAACTTTGCAACATTTTTGGTGCGCTTCTCTTTTGTCAGAAATCACCCAGAAAAAATCAAGCTGCTTTTCTTTGGATTTTTTCCAGTTCTTGAATCAGGTAATCCTGGTGAGAGTTCCATACATTAGAACCATACTCTAGTTGGGGTCTTACCAGAGATTTGTATGCACTCTCCTTTATATCCTTACTACAACCCCTAAACACCCTCATAACCATGTGCAAAGATCTGTACCCTTTATTTACAATCCCATTTATGTGATTAGCCCAATGAAGTTCTTTCCTTATATTTACACCTAGATACTTACAATGATCCCCAAAAGGAACTTTCACCCCATCAAAGCTGTAATTAAAACTGAGAGGACTTCTCCTATTTGTGAAAGTCACAACCTGACTTTTAACGCTGCTTATCAACATACCATTACCTGCTGTCCATCTCACAACATTATTGAGGTCACGTTGCAGTTGCTCACAATCTTGTAACTTATTTATTACTCTATACAGAATAACATTATCTGTAAGAAGCCTTACCTCTGATTCCACTCCTTTACTCAAATCATTTATTTATATATAAGAAAACATAAAGGTCCAATAATACTGCCTTGAGGAATTCCCCTCTTAATTATTACAGGGTCAGATAAAGGTCTGCCTACTCTAATTCTCTGAGATCTATTTTCTAGAAATATAGCAACCCATTCATTTACTCTTTTGTCTAGTCCATTTGCACTCATTTTTGCCATTAGTCTCCAGTGATCCACCCTATCAAATGCTTTAGACAGATCAATCGCGATACAGTCCATTTGACCTCCATAATCCAAGATCTGCTATATTTTGCTGGAATCCTACAAGTTGAGCTTCAGTGGAATAACTTTTCCTAAAACCGAATTGCCTTCTATCGAACCAGTTATTAATTTTGCAAACATGTCTAATATAATCAGAAAGAATGCCTTCCCAAAGCTTACATACAATGCATGTCAAACTTACTGGCTTCAGCTTTATGTCTATCACCCTTTCTTTTAAATACAGGGGCTACTATAGCAACTCTCCATTCATTTGGTATAGCTCCTTCGACCAAACAATAATCATATAAGTACTTCAGATATGGTACTATATCCCAACCCTTTGTCTTTAGTATATCCCCAGAAATCTTTTCAATTCCAGCCACTTTTCTAGTTTTCAACTTTTGTATCTTATTGTAAATGTCATTGTTATCATATGTAAATTTTAATACTTCTTTAGCATAAGTGTCCTCCTCTATCTGGACATTATCCTTGTAACCAACAATCTTTACATACTACTGACTGAATACTTCTGCCTTTTTCAGATCCTCACATACACACTCCCCTTGTTCATTAATTACTAGTAGTTTCCCGCAATGTACAAAGTATGGTGTTGTTTGTTACTATCCTCACGGATGTATTTGCAAAGTTTCGAGTTAATGAATAAAGCGCATGATCTGCTGTGGTAATAGTGTAATATTATGTCAACAAAACACTTAAAAATACATCACACAAAGAAATTGAATTAAACGTTCCTTGGAACAACACTACATGCTGAACTGTTGAAAAGTCCTTCAAAGATCTTTGTCCTGGAGACAAATGTACTCATAACTTTTCTAAGAATCTACCAATTTAAGTAGTTATTACCTCAAAAGAAAGTGCTTGATCCACTGAGCGTTTTTAGACCAAAACGAACTGCGTACCTCAATTAGAACGAAAGATATGATTGCTTCAATGAGAAAAAATGTTGAAGAAATGAAACGTCAAATTGAATGGGCACTCATAACCTCCCTCAGAATCAACCAATTTGAATGGTTAAGAGCTTAAAGGAAAGAGCTTGATCCACTGAGTGTTATTATGCCAAAACAAACTCCATACCTCAATTAGAACCAAAGATATGATTGCTTCAAAGAGACAAAAAATTTAAAAAATCAAATAATTTGAGGAATGCAGAAGTTAAGTGATTTATAATACCTGACGACAAATCTGAACATGAATACCTTTCAGTTAAAAAAAATTAAGGAAATTGACCGAATAGAATGGCCGGACTGAGTGACTTCAGTTTTCATAAATTTTTTTAGTATATAGATTTCTAGATTGTCCTTCTTGAAACCTGTTTCTGCCTTAAAATACCTATACATACCCTTCAATTTTCAGTAAAATTTGTATGACTGCCAATTATGCTTGCCATCATGATATCCTTAGCTGCCTTCTTTGCTAGATTCAATTTCCTAGGAAGTTCCTTCACTTTCTCCTTACTTCCACAGCCATTTCTAACTCTATTTCTTTCCAGTCTGCACCTCCTTCTTAGTCTCTTTATTTCTCTATTATAATAAGGTGGGTCTTTACCATTTCTTACCACCTTTAAAGGTACAAACCTATTTTCACGTTCCTCAACAATTGCTTTAAACCCATCCCAGAGTCTCTTTACATTTTTTTACCGTTTTCCACCAATCATAGTTACATTTTAGAAACTGCCTCATGTCTGCTTTATCAGCCATATGGTACTGTTTAATAGTTGTACTTTTAAAACCTTCCTTTCTATCACATTTATTTTTAACTATGACAAAAACAGCTTCATGATCATTAATACCATCTATTACTTCAGTTTCTCTATGGAGCTCATCTGGTTTTACCAGCACCACATCCAGGATATTCTTCCCTCTTGTTGGTTCCATCACTTTCTGAATCAGTTGTCCTTCCCATATTAACTTATTTGCCGTTTGTTGGTCATGCTTTCTGTCATTCGTATTTCCTTCCCAATTGACATCTGGTAAATTCAGATCTCCCGCTACAATCACATTCCTTTCCATGTCGTTTCCTACATAGCTGATTATCTTACCAAATAATTCTGAATCCATGTCAGTGCTACCCTTTCCCAGTCTGTACACTCCAAAGATATCAAGTTGCCTTTAGAAATGAGCCTTACACCTAAAATTTCATGTGTGTCATATTTAACTTTTTAGTAGCTTACGAATTCTTCTTTCACCAGAATGAATACTCCCCCTCCCACCATTCCTATCCTATCCTTACGATACACACTTCAGTGATGTTAGATGTTGATTCCCATAGGGAACCTAAAATATTTGTCTTGAATGAGTAAATTTATAATACCAATATAATGGTCCGTTATTGGACATTATACATTTTCCAGCTAACTCATTCTTGGTTGCCTGCGTTTCGCCCTCGTGTGCTAAGTTAGGCTAAGTCCCGATGAGCCTAACTTAGCACACGAGGGCGAAACGCAGGCAACCAAGAATGAGTTAGCTGGAAAATTTATAATGTCCAATAACGGACCATTATATTGGTATTACACACTTCAGTTCCGTGAGAAAATTTCTGCATACATTATATCATTTCTCAGCCATGTTTCAACTCTCTATTTCAATATCTGGTAAATATATATCTATTAAATTACTTAATTCTATTCCTTTCTTTACAATACTTCTACAGTTCAACACTAACATTTTTATGTCATCTCTACTTGATTTCCAGGTCCCTGTTCTCTAATCATCATTCCCTAGGCGACGCTGTTTCCCTGAATGTACCTCCCTATTACCCTTCCAAACAAATTTCCTAACTTATACCTACCACTGCGGTTCAGTCCATTAGGCTTTCTTTGAGTTCCACCTCGGTTTAGGATGCGATTGAACAACAAACATCCCAACCTCCAAGAGAACTGGTCTGTGTTGACTATGTGGAAAATCGTTGAGCATTGTATGTCGAACTTGATTGTGTGAATTATAGAGCCGGTTTGTGAAACGAAGATCTGGGGTGTAGCCTTGAGACCAGCAAGCTATTTGAAAGGTAGGCAGGTCTTTAGCATCATTTATCAGATTCAAATTTTTAGTTTCCATCCAGTCCACAAGAACTTCACCATTAGGGTCATCCTTGTTATATCTACAAAGAAGATAATGACTGTTGAAATCACCAAGATATATCATAGGATACTGCAGAGAGGGTATAGGGGGATTAGGCCAAGATATCTGATCGCTTGTACTCATTAACTATTGTCAAGTTTTCAATGTTAACAGTAATAGTAAAAATGTCATTTTCAGAGTTTGCCAATAGTAACTGGTAATTTGTTATATAATTCCTGACATAAGTTACAAGGCCATAATTTTGATGATAGATGCTATCAATTTAAAGCCTGGAATTTTCCCCTTGCTCTGTAACTATAGTTCTTCTGGTGTTTGCGTATCTTGAAGCATGATAACATCAGTAGTATAAGTGGACAGTTTGGCGGCCGCCACCGCCACAGGCTCTCCGCAGAGGCTTCTGCCGCACTGAGTGCGCTGGCCAAGACTGCATGCTTAAACTCACAACCGCCATCTTGGAGGGGCTTAATCTTACTTTTTTACGCATAAGAGAGCAAGCCTAACCTTATGGAGGGGCCTAACCTCAGTTTTACGGCCGTATGCCCTTCCTGACGCCTAATAAAGTGAGCTTAACCTCACATTCGCCATCTTGGAGGGTTTTAACCTAACTTTTAATGCGCAAGACAGCAAGCCTAACCTCATGGAGGGGCCTAACCTCAGTTTTACGGCTGGATGCCCTTCCCAACGCCAATTGCACAAGATAGCCACAGCTCCTTATGAGACAGCTTAAGGGTGCTTGCGCGAGATAGTGGCTGGAAGATGGCTGGTATACATGGGTTCCTATCAGACACCCTTGGGACGCTTGCGCATGATGGCGGCTATATATAGGCTCTTATGAGATGGCCTAGGGGTGCTTGCACAAGATGGCAGTTATACATCAGTTCTTATGGGACAGCCTAGGGGGCGATTGCGCAAGATGGTAGCTATACCTAGACCCTTATGCGCAAGATGGCAGCTACTGTTATGAAGAAACCTAGCTTAGAGGCTACAGCACAAGATGGTAGCTATACATAGGCTGTTATGACTTCCTCCTCTGTCAAGGCATATCTCTAGCGAACAAGTTTAAACATGCATCGTGAAGGCTGGAGTGAGCACGTGCTTTTAACTTGCAGCGATGACGTCATCTTAGTTGTGCATGTTTAGACTTGATCACATATTTACGAAGCTGCTGGCACACCTAACTACATGGAGGAGCCTAACCTCAGTTTTATGGCCAGATGTCCTTCCTGATGTCAATTGCACAAGATGGCGGCTATACACAGGCTCTTATGAGACTAACTCTTAGAACCTGTGTCAGAGGTTACTGTGCAAGATGGTAGCTATACATAGGCCCTTATGAGATGGCTTAGGGGGTCTTGCACAAGATGGCGGCTATACACACAGGCTTATATGGCGAAAGCTACCCTAGAGGCTAAAAAATTTCTTGACCTAACTGCTAACGTGATTATAGTGTAAGCTTATCCTATTAGGCACGGATTCAACTCTAGGCTTAACCTGACAGACCCTGGGTTCAACCCTAGGCTTAAGGGCTTAAGTCCTAAATTTGATGTCGAAAAATTCTTGACTTAACTGCTAACGTGATTATAGTGTAAGCTTATCCTATCAGGTACAGACTCGACTCCAGGCTTAACCTCTCAGACCCCGGGTTCAACCCTGAAAAAATCTTGACTCAACTGCTAACGTGATTATAGTGTAAGCTTATCCTATCAGTTACAAGAACATGAACATGCTACAAAATGTAGTATTTGTGATGGTGAATTTTCAGAAAATGACCCTAAAGTTTTTGATCATGACCATTTAACTGGCTTGTACAGATGTCCAACTCATAATAGCTGTAATCTTAAGTGTAGAGTTCCAAAATTTATTCCTGTAATTTTTCATAACTTATCTGGTTATGACACACATTTTATTATTTCACAAGTTGGAGCTGCAGATGAAAAAATGGATATAATCCCTCAGAACAAAGAGCGGTACATTGCATTTACAAAGTGCGTAAAAGTAGATGAGAAGCATACTATAAAATTGAGATTTCTTGACTTGTTTTGCTTTATGGCAAGTAGCCTCGATAAACTTCAGAGTAATTTGCAACCAGAACAAATTACAGAAATTCGACATGTTTTTCCTGAAGACAAGCAGTTTAATTTAATTTAACATAAAGGTGTCTTCTGTTATGAATATATTGACTGCTTAAAACGCCTCGAAGAACGAGCCTTACCATCAAAACAATTTTTTTACAGCTTGCTGAATTCAGCTGATATTAGTAACGATGACTATTTACATGCACAATGTATCTGGGAGCAGTTCCACATTCAAATGCTAGGTGAATACTCTGACTTATATTTAAAGACGGATGTACTTTTGTTAGCTGATGTTTTCGAAAATTTTCACTGTGTTTGCATGAAAACATACAGTCTTGATCCATGTCAGTATTTTACAGCACCTGGGTTAATTTGGGATGCTATGTTAAAATGCATGCAAGTGAATTTGGAACTGCTAACAGATATCGATTTGGTGCACTTTATAAAATCGTCTATTCGAGGTGGCCTAAGTCTGTGTAGTGGGCGATATTCTAAGGCAAATTATAAGTACATGCCAAGTTTTGACTCTAGTCAGGAATCTCAGTATATTGTTTTTTATACCGGGGTTATTACGAATGATTTGAGCGATTCCAAAGCTCTACAATAACTTATTATTTGACATATTGTCACAAGGTTTTGCACACACATAGAAAAACTCAAGAAGTGTTTTATGACATTTACAAATGTTTGATATGTGCCCCTTTAGTGATTCTGCGACATCAAGCCTATAATCAAGTTAGTCTCACACTTGGCGCAGCATGTCCCTATCAATGGATTCAAAAGCACGGTTGATGTGAGCTCGCAGTTCTGGCATGTTTGTTGAGAGAGGAGGTGTAAACACGGAGTCTTTCATGTAACCCGACACAAAGAAATTGCATGGGGTTATGTCAGGAGTTTGTGGAGGCCATGACATGAATTGCTGATCATCAGCTCCTCCACCACAACTGATCCTTTGGTTTGGCAATCTCATGTTTAAGAATTGAGGAACATCACCATGGAAGTGGGGTGGAGCACCATCCTGTTGGAAGATGAAGTCCACACTGTCCTCCAGTTGCGGCATGAGCCAATTTTCCTGCATGCAGCATGTCCAGACGCACATATCCTGTAATGCATTTTTTCACAGGAGAAAAAAGGGCTGTACACTTTCAACTTTGAGACTGCTCAAAACTCATTAATTTTCATTGAATTTGGAATGTGCTGCATGATAGTGTGATGATTCTATACCCCCCAGATATGGACATTGTGTCTGTTCACTGCACCATTAACAAAAAAATGTTGCTTCATCACTGAAGACAAGTTTCATACTAAACTCATCCTCTACCTTACACTGTTACAACTGCGCCGAAAATTCAAGGCGTTTGACTTTGTCATCGGGAGTCAGGGCTTGTAGCAATTGTAAGCGCTGAGGCTTCTGCTTTATTTGTTTCCGTAAGATTTTCCAAATGGTCAGCTCTCTGCTTGCTCTCTCTGTCGACTTCTGTGGGCTACGCTTGAAACTTGCCCGCACGCGATCAACTGTTTCTTCAGTCATTGCAGGCTGACCCATTGATTTCCCCTTACAAAGGCATCCTGAAGCTTTAAACTGCATGTACCATTGCCGAATGGAATTAGCAGTTGGTGGATCTTTGTGGTACTTCGTCCTGAAGTATCGTTATACTGTTATGACAGACTGATATGAGTGCATTTCAAGCACAACCAACGCTTTCTCGGCTCCTGTCGCCATCTTGTCTCACTGTGCACTGCTCAGTGCTCACTGCTGTTGTGCTCTCGTAGCAGAAATCTGAAGTGCGACTTCAGCAGACCAAAACTTTTTGAGGTTTTCTACATGACTGTTGAGTTTTGTGACCATATGTCATTTCATGGAGCTACAGTGAATTTATGAATTTGCTTCAAGCATTAGTAATAACCCTGTATTTATTGTACCTAGGTTTCAAAATGACTTTGTTGTAAGAGCTGAAGAGCTCATCTTCTGTTTACCAACTGTTATTTGTTATTGTTAACAAAGTTTAGAATGTAAAAGAAAAGAGAGGAAAGAAAAAATTTCAAATTTTGGAATTTTTAAATTAAGATTTCATTTTTTCTCTATCGACCCATTCACACCTGCACCTTCTTACACCTGTATGCTCCACGGTATTTCTGTATCAATTGGTAGCAGAGCATGGTTGAATGGGCCTTGAAAAAGCCTCTTTTGATGGTTGTTCATAGAATTTGAAGCTGAACTCTAAAAAAAAATTCTGTTTCCAGAATTTTCCAAATGTTGTAAACTTTTCCTTTATAATGTCTGGTCCTAGGGAAGTCCTTGCACTGTGATATCTGTGCAAGGAAGAATTAATTTATGAACTTTTGATTAGAAAGGTCCAGTCTGGTGGCACGGTTGCAACAGGCATGGCTAAACTTAAAGAATAGATTTTCCCATCTGTGTTCTGATGTATGGGTAGAAGGAAATTGATGAGTTTCTGTTCACTATCACTGCTAATGTCACCGATCTTGCCTCTGTTCTAAGTTTTTTGAAGTAGGTGAACCCTGTGGAAATCATCTTAAGCAGGTTCAAGCTAGATTGTATCATTTCTATAATAGGGCTAGGGACCTATTGTCTCTGAAACTTAAGGAGGATCATACTAGTATAGCTAATACTCTAGTTGAACACATTTCTGAGTTTTCAGATAAGGTTAGTCAATTGTTGTCTGGATCCACTAGTGCTAAGGGTGACTATCTTCTTCCAGTAAATGGTACAAACTGAAGAGTCTTCTGAAAGTAGGGAATCTGTTGACCCAAAACAACAAATTCTGCCCCATCTGAACAAGTAGTTAGTCATCCACAACAACTTCCACACTTCATCACACGTAATGCAGCTTTTAAAACCCCTTAACCTCCAATACCATCTCCAATTATATCACAAGGTTTCAGTAGTCTGCCCCACCCCTTAGCCATGTTGCTTAAGGGCATTTCAAAATTTTTAGTAAACTCGACTAACGAGGTTATTCCTTTTCTAAGGTTTCTTGTAGAATTTTAGAATCGTGCTTTATTGTTTTCTCCTTCTCATTCTCAAATTCTACAAATTATTTACCCATATTCTGTTGGTGTCCTTTCGGACAAGATTGTAAAGGGATTAACTGATAGAAATTCTATAGAAGTCTTCCATGCCCATCTCTTAGCCAATTTCATCCCCACAAGAGCTATGTCCTCATTGATACAAAAGTACTATTTCTGAGTTCAGAGACTGGACGAGAATTTAGCAGACTACATTCAAGATATCAAGTTCTATACTGGAGAGTTTGCCCTTCATTACTCAGAATGTCAGATTGTACAGACCATTGTCGGAGGAATTCGTCCTTCCTATAGGTCCTATTTGTATTTCGCTTCACGACTTCAAACATTTTTTGAACTCGAGGCTATGGCAGTGTCTGTAGAAGGAGTTAGGTACGCAGACACTTTAAGAGTCGCTAGGGAGCCTCCTCCATCAGCTAGTAGTTCCTGGCCACCACCTCGCCGAACGTTCTCTCCCCGCAAGCAATATGCGTGTGGGTCATCCGACCACCTTCGAAACAAACGTCTTTTCGTGAAATCTAGTGGAACTAGGAATGGAGCAGGGCCATCCCAGGGATGTTTTAAGTGTGGATCATTTTCACATCTTTCCAAAAACTGTACTTCATGTAACAACGCATCTTCCTCTTCTAATTCTGGTGCTGCCACCACTAACTTAGGCGATAGGAAGTGACTAGTGCTCCCGGCTGAGTCAACAACTTCAGCTTTTTGAGGCTCATGCCAGGTCAAGTCAGGCACCGAAATATCTGAGAAGGAAAGATCCTCCAATATGTCCTTCGAAGGTCCGCAGGAATGTCTGAAAATCACCTCTGAGACCCCAGTATTTGTGCCTTTCCTCAAAATTGAGATAAATAATGAGCCAGTCATGGCTCTATTAGACTCAGGAAGTGTTAGCTCTATTATTTCTGAGGAGTAGTATTCTAAATTGAAAGTTTGTTGTAAATTTCCCAATTATTGTTTATCTTCTGTTAAATGTACTTCAGTGAATTCTTAACCCTTAGAAATGTTAGGATTTATCCATGGTAAAGTTAGCGTTTCTAAATTTACTTGGAAATTTAAGTTGTTGGTTGCCAAACACTTTTTTTCACTTTACTTTGTTTACTCCGTCTAATGACGGAATATATAATATATTGAATTAGGAGGATACTCTCATTTTTCACCTTTGTAAAGTGAAAACCGTCAATATGGAATGATTTTAATATTTTGTAAACACCTTTCTTTTGCTAATTGCTTTACGTCGCACCGACACAGATATGTCTTATGGCAACAATGGGGTAGGAAAGGCCTAGGAAGTGGAAGGAAGCGGCTGTGGCCTTAATTAAGGTACAGCCCCGGCATTTGCCTGGTGTGAAAATGGGAAACCATGGTAAACCATCCTCAGGGCTGCCGAGAGTGCGGTTCGAACCCACTATCGTCTGATTACTGGATACTGGCCGCACTTAAGCGACTGCAGCTATCGAGCTCAGTGCCAAACATTTGTCATGCCCTGTGATATTGGGAGCAGATTTCATGTCGCATTCTGGTCTTCTGCTCGATCTTCAGAGCAAGTCTTGCACATTCAAGTTTGAAAGTAATTTATGTATTCCTCTTTAAAAATGTAATTTTGCTTCATATTTGTCAATTTCGCCTACGCGGAGTGAGATGTCGTTAGATCTTAGAAACCTACCTGAGGATCAGGCTGAGAGTATCCGTAAGTTATGTCAGTCTTTTCCCAATGTATTTTTGGAAAACCTTTGTGTTACTGACCTTATTGAATATAAGATTGAGGTAACTGATTCAACCCCTGTAAGGTTTCCCCCATATAGGCTGTCTCCACTGAAAATGAAGGCTCATAAGGAGATCATTGATCAAATGTTGAAGGATGGCATTATTCGACCTTCAAAGTCCGAAGGTAGTTTCCAGCCTGTCATTGATTACAGGGCATTAAACCATAAGTTTGTATTGCAATCAGTGCCTCTTCCTTATGTGCATTCATGTTTTTCTTGGTTTTGTAAGGCTAAGTTCTTCACCATCCTAGATTTTAACCAAGCATATAATTAGATTCCTCTGGCAGAAGAATCAAAACATCTGACTGCTTTCGCTACAGATTGGAACTTGTATGAATACAACCGCATGCCTTTCAGGCTCCCCACAGGCACGGCTGTTCTTACAAGACTGCTATATAATTTCTTCTTTGACATCAAATTCGAATATCTTTACCATTACATTGACGATGTGATTTTTTCTGAAACCTTTAAAGAACACTTAGATTATTTTAAGAAAGGCCTAAATTGCCTACTTAAGGCCAGATTAACAATAAAGTTATCTAAGGTAGCTTTTGCTAAGCCTTCAATATCCTTCTTAGGGCATATTGTGTTGCCTGATGGAGTTTCTGTTGACCATTCCAGAACGCAGGCAATTCGTGACTGTAAGCCTCCTGAAGATGTTAAAGGAATTGCTAGATCCATTGGCATGGTGAATTTCTTCAAGAAATTTATTCCCAACTTTGCTGGTAGGGCAGTGCTCCTAAACCTACTTTGTAGGAAAGGTGTCAAGTTCGAATGGAAGCCATCACAGCAAGCTGCGTTCAGAGACCTTATGTTAGCTCTCTGTAATGCCCCAGTCTTAGCTGTGCCAGATTTCTAGAAATTCATTGTTCATATTGACGCCTCATCATCTGCAGTCACGGCTGTCCTCCTCCAAGAAACTGAACTTGAAAATCGGCCAATTGCCTATGCGTCTAGAACTTTATCGGCTCATGAAGCCAAGTACTCCATTTATGAGTTAGAAGGATTGGCTGTTCTGTTCTTCTTAGAAAAATTCCCCCTGTATCTTGAACATGTTAGGTTCGAATTGGAAACCGACAATCAAGCTCTAAGTTGGGTTTTGGCTAGGCCCCGTCGTACAGGACGTATTGCCCATTGGGCCATCCACATCTCAGCATTTCAGTTTGACGTGCGACATATTCGGGGATCAGAGAATGTGGTTGCAGATAGGTTAAGTCGCATGTTTTCTGGAGAGATTGATCCCAAAGTTCTCCTTCTATTTCCATGCCTGCTTGTGTTAATGCTATTTTGACTGATGACCCTGTGTTATTCCGTGATATTGAAAAATATCAACGGAGATCCAGTACTGGCTCCTATTATGGAAACCCTATCTTCTGGGGAAAATGTTATCCCTTATGTTCTGAGCAATGGGGTTTTGTGTTGCCCTTCGAGGCATAATCAAAAGATGGAAGTTGTATTTCCAGCTGTTCTTGTGCCTATGATCTTCAGGGACTACCATGAGACCCCATTGGGGGGGGCATTTAGACATCTCCAAAACTAGAGAAAAAATTAGAGAAATATTTATCTGGAAGAGTATGGATGGAAAACTTAGGGAAATGGTTAAAGCTTGTAAATCTTGCTTGCTTAGTAAGCTCTCATTGTCTGCCCTATGGAACGCTTGTACATAGATTACGTTGGGCCCTTCCCTCAATCTAAGGGAAATGGGAACAAATTTATCCTTGTGTGTGTAGATGGTTTCACAAGGTTTTCATGGCTATTTCCAGCTAAGCTGGCCACCGCTCAGTCTACCATTTCTTGCCTTAATACTATTTTTGCTTTTTTCAGTCCTTGTTAATATATAGTCTCTGATAATGCCAAGGCATTCACCTCTAATTTATTCTGCAAATTCTGTGTGACATATCCATCTATTTGGCAATCATCATCCAGAAGAAAAGGAAGATATTATTATAATATTCAATCCTATGTATGCCCTAAACCATGGTATTTTACAGGTCATTGTGCACGAAGACATATAACAAATATTATACGTTTAAGATTTAATCACATACTAACTCCACAATATAACCAATGATTTCATCTTCAAGACTCCTCTATGCATATTTGTGGTAATATTGAGAGTGATGCAAATCATATTTTTAAAATGTAAATTATACGAAGTACCTCGTCAAAAATTTATTCAGAAATGAATGTAGTTACGTATTCAATTTCCATCAAGTATCTCTTATTTATTATATCAACCTACTACTGCAATAAATAATGTAATCAATCTTTTTCTTGATCAAGCCAATCTTATAGTTTAGCATTATAACTTGTCCAAATATGAACCAGAAAAACAGGTCACCTTCAGTTATAGCTTCATTTCATATCTGTGTGTATTTGCTATGAGAAGAATGTAATTACTCTAGTGTGTAATTTATTTTTGTTCATAAACTTGACTTAAAATATACCAAGATATAAAGGCTACCCTAATGGGCAAAATATGGAACAAGTCATGTCGAAGAAGAAGAAGAAGAAGAAGAAGAAGAAGAAGAAGAAGAAGAAGAAGAAGAAGAAGAAGAAGAAGAAGAAGAAGAAGAAGAAGAAGAAGAAGAAGACCTATCCATCACACATGTAACAGCATCTGCCTATTACCCACAGCCATCTCTTGCTGAGCGGGTTAACTGTAATCTTGGTATAGATATTGACTCCCATAGGGAACCTGAAATATTTGTCCTGAATGAGTAAATTTTTAATACCAGTGTAAATGGTCCATTATTGGAGATATTTTCCAGCTGACTCATTCCTGTTTGCCAGCATTTTGCCCCAGTGTGCCAAGTTGGGCTCATCAGTTGGTAAATAGCACACTTACTATGATGCATGTGTAATGCATACTGTGGAGGCCACTGCGTAGGCTACTTGGAGCCACTGGCATTGCCAGTGCACTATGAGAGACTATAGGTGGAAACACACTACTGTCACTTCATGTGAACTCTCTGTGTGCTGAGTCAGCGTGGAGGGGAGATTGATGATATCACTGCATGTGGCGAGGAGACAGGAAACACACTGTCCTCACATTCACAGATCACAGTATACTTCGTCCGATGGCAAGCTACGATAGTACTGTACATCCAGTTTATTGGATTCTGATGTCCAGCTCCCTGGCTAAATGGTTAGCATGCTGGCCTTTGGTCACAGGAGTCTCGGGTTCGATTTCCGACAGGGTCAGGAATTTTAACCATCATTGGTTAATTTTGCTGGCATGGGGGCTGGGTGTATGTGTAGCCTTCATCATCATTTCATCCTCATCATGATGTGCAGGTCGCCTATGGGTGTCAAGTCAAAAGACCTGCACCTGGCGAGCCGAACTTGTCCTCGGACACTCCCGGCACTAAAAGCCATACGCCATTTCATTTCATTTCATTTCATTTCATTTCATTTCATTTCATTTCATTTCATTTCATTTCATTTCACCGGATTCTGATGATCTTTTAATTGCCTGTGATGTTTCTGTTGCCGCAAACAACTGTGGGTACATGAAACTAATTTGCGGTGAATACCACAATTCAGTAAGGGAGTTAAATGGGCACCCTGAAAAAATTCATTGTACTTCAGGCTGAACAAAGATGATTTCAACTACTTACAAAATCTCATCAAGGATGAAATTGTTGGCCAAAGTACCTCTGCAGTTGCAACTGACTCGGAGGAATCCTACACAAGCTTTTCAGATGTGAGAAAATTTGAAAATTTACTTCAACTCGCTTGAAGGCTCTGTGCCATGGCAATTACCAACAGTTCTTCGTGGAAGAATAAATTGAACAAAGAACTGTGTGGTAGTGAATGGATCATACAATACATATTTATTCACCGATCTCTAATTCAACAGGATAACTTGTATTTGTGTAGTATTTCATTTATTATTATTATTATTATTATTATTATTATTATTATTATTATTATTATTATTATTATTATTATTATTATTATTGGGATAATAATCATAAGAACTGGACTGTGGACTGTTTTCAACAACTGAATGCCTATTAAAATTAGTATGTGTGATCTTTAATTCCTTTCCTATTTTGTACCATGCCTCATGCCACATTTGCTGATTTCTATAGTTAATTGAACCTATGTCATACAGATTCTCATGCACCCGCACCAATTCAATTAACATTTCTTCCATATTGCTAAAAGAAACTGCTTCTATTCACACTTCCCATTGCCAGATATGTGCTAGAGCAGAAAAATATGCTCCGCGTGAAGAGCGCTGTCACCAGATTCTACGTCACAATGACATCAGCCGACGTCAACAGCCGTGCCATGAGTCCAGTGTGATCACTCTACATTTCATACAGTGTGGAAAAGGCATAGCACATCTTTCTTGACAGGTTCTATTGTGTTACGATACGTGCGAACTCACGCAAAGTGACAATAGTGTGTTTCCGCCTTATGTCTCATTACCAAAAATTGATGCCTGCTTGGCCATCAGATGATATAGATGTTGATTCTCATTGGGAATTGGCATTGGCAGTGCTGGTGGCTCCAAGTAGCCTACGCAGTGGCCTCCACGGTATGCACTAGCCATGCGTCTTGTTGGGTGTGCTATGTACCAACTGATGAGCCCAACATAGCACATGGGGGCAAAACGCTGGTAACCAGGAATGAGTTTGCTGGAAAATTTATAATGTCCAATAACGGACCATGTATATTGGTATTATAAATTTACTCAGAGCCTCCGTGGTTCAGACGGCAGCGCGTCGGCCTCTCACCGCTGGATACCGTGGTTCAAATCCCGGTCACTCCATGTGAGATTTGTGCTGGACAAAGCGGAGGCGGGACAGGTTTATCTCTGGGTACTCTGGTTTGGGAGTGGCGACCGTATCGTACTAACAGCCTATATCTGCTTCATTCATTACATCCCTGACCCGGTCACTGACTGGAAAACAGGTTGTAGGTTTTCTTTTCATTATAAATTTACTCATTCATGACAATTATTTCAGGTTCCCTATGGGAATCAACATCTATATCATCTGATGGCCAAGCAGGCATCAATTTTTGGTAATGAGACAGTCTCTCATAGTGCATGGGCACTACCGGTGGCTCCAAATAACCGACGCAGTGGCCTCAACGGTATGCACTAACATGTGTCTTGGTGGGTGTGCTATGTACCAACTGATGAGCCCAATATAGCACATGGGTGCAAAATGCTGGTAACCAGGAATGAGTTTGCTGGAAAATTTATGATGTCCAATAACGGACCATTTATATTGGTATTAAAAATTTACTCATTCAGGACAAATATTTCAGGTTCTCTATGGAAATCAACATCTATATCATCTGATGGCCAAGCAGGCATCACTTTTTGGTAAAGAGACAAAGTATCTTATAGTGCATTGGCCCTGCCGGTGGCTCCAAGTAGCCTATGCAGTGGCCTCCACGGTATGCATTAGCCATGCGTCTTGGTGGGTGTGCTATGGACCAACTGATGAGCCCAACATAGCACAGTGGGGGGCAAAACGCTGCAACCAGGAATTAGCTGGAAAATTTATAGGTGTGCTATTTACCAACTGATGAGTCCAACTTAGCACACTGGGACAAAACGCTGGAAAGCAGGAATGAGTTAGCTGGAAAATTTATAATGTCCACTAACAGACCATTTATATTGGTATTATAAATTTACTCATTCAAGATAAACATTTCAGGTTCCCTATGGGAATCAACATCTATATCATCTGATGGCCAGGCAGGCATCAATTTTGGGTAATGAGACAAAGTCTCTAATAGTGCATTGGCACTGCTGGTTTCTCCAAGTAGCCTATGCATTGGCCTCCACGGTATGCATTAGCCATGTGTCTTGGTAGGTCTGCTATTTACCAACTGATTAGCCCAACTTAGCACACTGGGGCATAACGCTGGCAAGCAGGAAAGAGTTAGTTGGAAAATTTATAATGTCCAATAACGGACCTTTTTTATTGGTATTATGAACTGTAATCTTTGATCTGCATTGATCACTTTTCATCATGAAGACCATTCTAGGTGGGATAGTTCACTGCATTGATTATCTTTTGCATTCAACTCAGCTGTACACGAGTCATACAAGTTTACACCTGCATCTCTCATGTTTAAGGTCGTTCCTAACACGCCGTTGTCTGATTTATGGTCGATCAGTGAGATTTTGCCAGAGATAATAGACTCCAATAATATCAGGGATTTTTGGAGAAAGGCTAAAAGTAACCTTAAAGCTTGTCATGAGAAAGTTCAAGAAAGATATGACCATGGACGGAGACCCACCAATTTAAAGGTGGGGGACCAAGGCATGGTAAAAAAATTTAATTCCTGCAGGCAAGCTTGCCCCCAGATTTCATGGACCGTGCATTATTCTGGATTTCAACGCTGGCCCTCCTCTTGGTGAGGATTCCTGGCACAGAGAGTATTTTTAGGATTCACCTGTCCCAAGTAAAACCATTATAAATCAAGGCTCAGTATTGGCCACCAAATCAGGGAATTGCAAATTTAATTCTATTTATTTCCTTAGCAGCTCAGAATCTTGGGTTTTTGTAAGTAAAAGGAGGAGGTTTTCGGCCCGTTAACAGTGAGAAGATCTTAATGTAAACTATTTCTTTTCTTTGATTTGTCAACACTTGGAAAAACCTTCCCTTCAGTAATTTCTTTTCCGGTCTGCCATTACCTTGCCCCTGCCTCCAATTCTGAGCTTGGATTCCATATTCCACACACTTGTCCTATGTGCCACCCGCCTTAACTGCACCACCAACCAAAACTCTCTCCATAAAAGCAGCCACTGTTGCCCAAGAAATTATTGTTGCAGTGCCCTGATTTCATCTGAGCCTATTCATAACAACTGGTGAGAGATACTGGCGCAGGATAATGGCCCACCTCGCTCTGGTCCAGTCTCCTTCACTATGGCAAACTTAAGCACCATCATTAGTGGCAATGCCTGAGATGCGGTTCCACAACCACCCACTTCATCATTGGGCAGAACTTCTCTATATGGTCCGTGGCGACCATCACCGTGGATACGTCTCTCAAGGTAGTGGGAGAGACATATCTGAGGGTACTTGGGGGTCCATGGGACCCCACCCTGGCATTGGCGGTGGCAGCCGCTTCTACCATCAACTTTGGGTATAACTATCCGGACTTTGACAGCATTACAAATCACTTCAAGAATTATTTTCTTCAAAATACCTTGTCAGTGAACTCTCCATCAAGATATTTTCTGACTCCAAATTCAAAATTTTTAAAGTTTCTAGAATGCTAAATTTCAAAACAGTGTCAACCGTAGAAGGACGTCAGGCGGTGGAGGTCTGTACCGGAGGTACACCAACCCCATTCATTTAAAGTTTTGTGCCTTTTAGAAGCACATCTGCAATACATACAATGAACTGTTCTAGCACAAGTAGTTTGAACCTTTATCATTAGATGTCTCTACTGTCTACTTGTGAATGCCTCTGGTGGGAAGACGAACAATTAATTTTCAAAGAAATTTGTAATTCTGAAGTTTTCAGAACTGAAATGTTGTAGATTCTTTTCTGTGTTCTTAGGTTATTAGCACTGCTATCCCTTCCTTCTTCATGTAAATTTACCACCAATCACAAATTTTGGTACTTAATTTTGTAACCGATCAAAATTGTGGATGTATACAGGGCTTCAGCCCAGAGAGTTCTGGAATCTTCCTCTGCACTATCAAAGCTGGGACCTTTTGGGCCATGATGTCTTTCGATCGCTCCAGTCAAGAGGTTTAAGAGTTTGTTCTTAGAGGAGACAGGTGGCTAGCCTTCCCCATTTCCAGAAGGCCCACCAGATCAAGGTAATGGCAGACATGTTTTAATCATATAATAGTCTCAGAAAGCTAAATTGAGAGGAAGGTTTCACAATTTTTCTTAATGTAGACTTAAATCTTTCAGTGTGAATTTTCAACCAAATCTAAAGACCTTAGTCAAACCTAGGAAATAAAGAGTGCGATCCCTCTTTTATTCCTCTTCAACTTGGTACAAAGGGCACTAGGAAAGTTTTGCAATATGCAAAAACAGTTGGATGGACACCCCTGTTACGGTGAGGGATGAAAAGAGGGGTGAAAAGCAGTCTAGAAGACAGCAAGCGTGACCTTCACACCAGTTGTTACCAAGCAGTGGGATTGAAAGCAAAAATAAAAATTATTTCAAATATTTGGTCCATTCGTACTATAATATTCATCTACTATAAAGATAGAAACTGACCTGGCTTACACCGGTCTGAACTCAGATCATGTAAGGATTTAAAAGTTGAACAGACTTATTAATTAAACTTCTACACCTAATCATATTCCTTAATCCAACATTGAGGTCGCTTAAGATGTCAGTGTGGTCTAAAGTTGAATATTGCACATTTATCCACTACAATTTTACTCGTGGATTAACTGTTGACCAGTGCCTGAAGGAAATGACTCCTGTGCTGGGGAAAGACTGTCCACTTCGCACAACAATTTTCCGCTGGTACAAAGAATTCCAGAGGGGAAATTTTAGGGTTGAAGACGATCCTGGTTCTGGGTGACCGTCTGAATCAGGACTGAGGAAAACATTGAAGATGTGAGGAAAATGTTGCAGCAAGAGAGGTGGTTGACATATCGGCAGGTAGAAGAGACCCTCTACATCCCTGCACCAGCTATTCGTTCAGTTCTACTCTACCATCTCCATGTTAGAAAGGTTTGTTCCCTTTGGGTGCCCCATTCACTTTCAGAGTAACAAAGGGCACATTGAGTGAAATGGTGCCGAGAAATGCTAAACCAGTTTGAAAATAGGACTTCGCGAAACATCAATAGCATCGTTACAGGTGACAAAACTTGGCTTTGTTATTACGATGTCCCAACAAAATCCCAGAAAAAGGTGTGGCTGTTTGAAGATGAGGGTAGTCCTGTGACTGCGCGAAAGTCAAAGTTAGTAAAGAAAAGGATGATTGCAGTATTCTTCACTAAAACGGGGCATCCTGTCTCAGGTTGTGCTAGAAACGCAAAGGACAGTTACTGCGAAGTGGTACAGTGAGACTTGTCTGCCTCAAGTTATCCAGGCTCTCAAGCAGCTCCATCCAAGGTAATGGCTGAACACTTGGTTCTTGCATCACAACAATGCTCCAGCACATCGTGCTAATGTAACAATGGATTTTCTTGCCAGATGAGGGTTGACTGTGCTTGATCACCCTCCATACAGTCATGACCTTGCCCCATGTGACTTCGCACTCTTCCCAGAAGTGAAGATGAAGCTGAAAGGGCGGCGTTTTGCATCCGATGAGGAGCTTCTGGCAGCATGGTATCAAGAGTGTGAAAATGTAACCGAAGAAAAGTGGCAGAGTTGGTTCAGTGACTGGTTTCGACGTATGGAGAAGTGTATTGAGTGTGGTGGAAATTATTTTGTAAAAGTCTAAAGCATTCATTCACTTTGCAAAACTTTCCTAGCGCCCTTTGTATTGAGGTGACTATTATTTCATAAACTTTAACATTTATCTCTTTTTTGGTAATTCAAAATTTTCTCTCTATCTAGTCACCTCCGTAGTATAGGCTTAGCCTCTGTAACTTCAGGCCATAAGCCTACATAGGGTTTTAAATTTTTCAAGTGAACTTCCAAGGAGTGCAAGTGTTTGCCTCCTAACATTTTGGTTTATGGCTGTCATATTATATCTTTTCTTTTTACACTAAGGCCAAGTAGAATGGGCACTTATTGCCTCTGTTAATGTTTAACTATTCCTATTTAAATGTAACTTAAACTGTTGAGCGAATAAGACAGTGGAACCTGGTTTACATAATGTAACAGTTAAACTGTGCATTTGAGAGGCTTGAATCTTGTAAATTTCGGAGCCCTGTCTCCTTACTTGTAATTGATTGGAGCGGTAGTGCTCTTGGTAATTTTGAGCTACCTTACTCATCTCTTTAAAAATTGTTATATATATATTGTATCTAGGTTACAAAATGACTTTGTTATAAGAGCTGAAGAGCTCCCCTTCTGTTTATCTAGCTGTTATTTGTTGTTCAACAAAGTTTAAGATTTTTTTAAGAAAAGGAAAGAAAAATATCAAATTTTAGAGTTTTAAATTAACATTTGATCCTTTCTCAATCAATCAATACTGATCTGCATTTAGGACAGTTGCCCAGGTTGCAGATTCCCTATCTGTTGCTTTCCTAGCCTTTTCCGAAATGATTTCAAAGAAATTGGAAATTTATTGAACATCTCCCTTGGTAAGTTATTCCAATCCCTTACTCCCCTTCCTATAAATGAATATTTGCCCCAGTTTGTCCTCTTGAATTCCAACTTTATCTTCATATTGTGATCTTTCCTACTTTTATAAACGCCATTCAAACTTATTCGTCTACTAATGTCATTCCACTCCATCTCTCCGCTGACAGCTCGGAACATACCACTTACATGTTATAAACCTCATTTTAGGTCCGTATTGAAAACTTAACAGTTCAACAATGACAAAGGTGTTTTAATTTATTCCACCTATTCAATACTTATATTATCACGTATAGTTGTTACATAATTAAATTCTTAGTTACATGGGACATGTTTCGCCCTCAATTAAGGGCATCTTCAGCCTAAATACAATAATCAAAAATACAACTAAATTAAAAGTGGACGTTAAATACAATCATCAAAAATACAACTAAAATAAAAAGTGGAAGTTAAAAGTTTAGTCTGTTCTTAAAATTCAGAACAATAAAATTGTGAAAAATGATAAAATAAAAAGATGCTAATGGAAAACTGTCTTATGATTAAACTATAATCTTGTCAGAGACTAAAACTTCTATTAAAATTCGAATTAAAACAGTTCATATAAAATATTGGAAAATCAAAGTGGTAGTAATAAAAAGCCAACGACATGAGGGCGTGTACACAAGCATAAACTTGATTGTCATGAATACAATCTTTTCAAGGCCGTTGATGAAATTCGTAGTAAGTGAGGCAGAAGCATCTATTGAAAAATTGTAAGAGGCCGTTAGCACCGGTAGGTAATAAAATGGCTGAATCCTTGCCAGAAAATGTCAACAGATGCAGAAATAAGTTTTATGTAAGTGGAAGTTGTTATTTCTTAACTACTGTTGAGTTGGTTGCTGCCCGTCTGTTGGCTCTGGCTGATAACACCAGACTTAGAGCCAACAGACGGGCAGCAACCAACTCAACAGTAGTTAAGAAATAACAACTTCCACTTACATAAAACTTATTTCTGCATCTGTTGACATTTTCTGGCAAGGATTCAGCCATTTTATTACCTACCGGTGCTAACGGCCTCTTACAATTTTTCAATAGATGCTTCTGCCTCACTTACTACGAATTTCATCAACGGCCTTGAAAAGATTGTATTCATGACAATCAAGTTTATGCTTGTGTACACGCCCTCATGTCGTTGGCTTTTTATTACTACCACTTTGATTTTCCAATATTTTATATGGACTGTTTTAATTCGAATTTTAATAGAAGTTTTAGTCTCTGACAAGATTATAGTTTAATCATAAGACAGTTTTCCATTAGCATCTTTTTATTTTATCATTTTTCACAATTTTATTGTTCTGAATTTTAAGAACAGACTAAACTTTTAACTTCCACTTTTTATTTTAGTTGTATTTTTGATGATTGTATTTAACGTCCACTTTTAATTTAGTTGTATTTTTGATTATTGTATTTAGGCTGAAGATGCCCTTAATTGAGGGCGAAACATGTCCCATGTAACTAAGAATTTAATTATGTAACAACTATACGTGATAATATAAGTATTGAATAGGTGGAATAAATTAAAACACCTTTGTCATTGTTGAACATACCACTTAGTCGAGCAGCTCTTCTTCTTTCTCTCAATTCTTCCCAGCCCAAACATTGCAACATTTTTGTAACGCTACTCTTTTGTCGGAAATCACTCAGAACAAATCGAGCTACTTTTCTTTGGATTTTTTCCAGTTCTTGAATCAGGTAATCCTGGTGAGGGTCCCATACACTGGAACCATACTCTAGTTGGGGTCTTACCAGAGACTTATATGCCCTCTTCTTTACATCCTTACTACAACCCCTAAACACCCTCATAACCATGTGCAGAGATTGGTACCCTTTATTAACAATCCCATTTATGTGATTACCCCAATGAAGATCTTTCCTTATATTAACACCTAGATACTTACAATGATCCCAAAAAGGAACTTTCACCCCATCAACGCAGTAATTAAAACTGAGAGGACTTTTCCTATTTGTGAAACTCACAACCTGACTTTTAACCCCGTTTATCACCATACCATTGCCTAGTGTCCATCTCACAACATTATCGTGTTCATTTTGTAGTTGCTCACAATCTTGTAACTTATTTATCACTCTATAGAGAATAACATCATCCGCAAAAAGCCTTACCTCAGATTCCACTCCTTTACTGATATCATTTATATATATAAGAAAACATCAAGGTCCGATAACACTGCCCTGAGGAACTCCCCTCTCAACTATTACAGGGTCAGACAAAACTTCACCTACTCTAACTCTCTGAGATCTATTTTCTAGAAATATAGCAACCCATTCAGTCACTCTCTTGTCTAGTCCAATTGCACTCATTTTTGCCAGTAGTCTCCCATGATCCACCCTATCAAATGCTTTAGACAGGTCAATTGCGATAGAGTCCATTTGACCTCCAGAATCCAAGATATCTGCTATATCTTGCTGGAATCCTACAAGTTGAGCTTCAGTGGAATAATCTTTCCTAAAACCGAATTGCCTTCTATCGAACCAGTTATTAATTTCACAAACATGTCTAATATAATCAGAAAGAATGCCTTCCCAAAGCTTACATACAATGCATGTCAAACTTACTGGCCTGTAATTTTCAGCTTTATGTCTATCACCCTTTCCTTTATATACAGGGGCTACTATAGCAACTCTCCATTCATCTGGTATAGCTCCTCCGACCAAACAATAATCAAATAAGTACTTCAGATATGGTACTATATCCCAACCCATTGTCTTTAGTATATCCCCAGAAATCTGATCAATTCCAGCCGCTTTTCTAGTTTTCAACTTTTGTATCTTATTGTAAATGTCATTCTTATCATATGTAAATTTTATTACTTCTTTGGCCTTAGTCTCCTCCTCTATCTCGATATTATCCTTGAAACCAACAATCTTTACATACTGCTGACTGAATACTTCTGCCTTTTGAAGATCTTCACATACACACTCCCTTTGTTCATTAATTATTCCTGGAATGTCCTTCTTGGAACCTGTTTCTGCCTTAAAATACCTATACATACCCTTCCATTTTTCACTAAAATTTGTATGACTGCCAATTATGCTTGCCATCATGTTATCCTTAGCTGCCTTCTTTGCTAGATTCAATTTTCTAGTAAGTTCCTTCAATTTCTCCTTACTTCCACAGCCATTTCTAACTCTATTTCTTTCCAGTCTGCACCTCTTTCTTAGTCTCTTTATTTCTCTATTATAATAAGGTGGGTCTTTATGATTCCTTACCACCCTTAAAGGTACAAACCTGTTTTCGCATTCCTCAACAATTTCTTTAAACCCATCCCAGAGTCTGTTTACATTTTTATTTACCGTTTTCCACCGATCGTAGTTACTTTTTAGAAACTGCCTCATGCCTGCTTTATCAGCCATATGGTACTGCCTAACAGTCCTACTTTTAAGACCTTCCTTTCTATCACATTTATTTTTAACTACCATAAAAACAGCTTCATGATCACTAATACCATCTATTACTTTAGTTTCCCTATAGAGCTCATCTGGTTTTATCAGCACCACATTCAGGATATTTTTCCCCCTGGTTGGTTCCATCACTTTCTGAATCAGCTGTCCTTCCCATATTAACTTATTTGCCATTTGTTGGTCATGCTTCCTGTCGTTCGCATTTCCTTCCCAATTTACATCTGGCAAATTCAGATCTCCCGCTACAATCACATTTCTTTCCATGTCGTTTCCCACATAGCTGACTATCCTATCAAATAATCCGAATCCGCGTCAGTGCTACCCTTTCCCGATCTGTACACTCCAAATATATGAAGTTGCCTATTATCTTTAGATATGAGCCTCACACCTAGAATTTCATGTGTCTCATCTTTAACTTTTTCGTAGCTTACAAATTCTTCTTTCACCAGAATGAACACTCCCCCTCCCACCATTCCTATCCTATCTCTACGATACACACTCCAGTGCCGTGAGAAAATTTCTGCATCCATTATATCATTTCTCAGCCATGATTCAACTCCTATTATGATATCTGGTAAATATATATCTATTAAATTACTTAATTCTATTCCTTTCTTTACAATACTTCTACAGTTCAACACTAACATTTTTATGTCATCCCTACTTGATTTCCAGTACCCTGTTCCCTTTTCACCGCTCCCTAGGCCATCCCTGAATGTACCTCCCTATTACCCTTCCAAACAAATTTCCTAACTTATATGTACCACTGCGGTTTAAATGAAGGCCATCTGAGCACAGATCCCTATCTCCTACCCACCCATTAGGATCTAGAAATTTCACTCCCAGTTTCCCACATACCCACTGCATAGTCTCATTTAAATCCCCAATCACCCTCCAGTCAGTATCCCTCCTATACAGTATTCCACTAATAACAATCTCCGCTTTCTTAAACTTCACCTGTGCTGCATTTACCAGATCCCACACATCTCCAACTATGTTGGTACTTATATCAGCTTGCCTTACGTTGTTGGTACCAACGTGAAACACTACCACCTTCTCCTACCCCTCCTCCCTCTCTTCTACTTTCCTCAACATCTGCCTCAACCTAATTCCTGGATAACATTCTACCCTGGTTCCTTTTCCTCCACACACTTTCCCCACGTGTCTAACGATGGAATCCCCCATGACCAGAGCCTCAACCCTCCCCACCTCATCTGATCTCCTCCCCTCCTGGTCAGTCCTATCTTCTCTCAGTGCTGCAGAAGCTACTTCCTCCTCTCTTTTCTCCTTCCCATGACCCTGTTCCACCTGTCTTTTCCTATCCTCTACTCTACATTTCCCTTTCCTACCTTTTCCCTTCCTCCTCCTTCCACGCATCTCAGCAACAGTTCCCTGTCCCTCATCTTCCCTCTGTTGTTCTACCTGGAGTGACTCGTACCGATTTCGCACAGACACCTGTCCTGAATTCTGATCCTGAATAGAGCCCTTAGCCTGCAATCTCCTTCCCCTTAGAACATTAGACCACCTGTCTTCTACAACTCCTCCCTTTCCTTCCCCTCCCTCTTGTACACCTACTGTAACCTGTACATTGTTTGAGGGAGTCCTATCTTCCTTCCTGTCTTCACACCCATTCACACACATGCCTTCTTACACCTCTATGCTCCACGGTATTTCCATATTTATTATTATTATTAATAATAATATTAGCGAATTCTCCCAGTATTGGAAGACATTAGGCTTTCATTTTTTTCCAAGAAGGCTTGTTTGTGTTCTTCCGACCACTTTGGTCTGTTTGTTGTGGTTGCTCTGATACAGCTTCCCAACCGTTTACTTTGTGTCTAAAGGTGTCTCTTTATAGAATGTCTGTTGAACTTATGTTTGTGTTTTTGAGATCCTTTCGATGTTCATTAAGCCAAGGTGTTGAGTATTTAAGTGAGGTTACATCATCTGTTATCCCTCTTGTCATTTGATTTTTTTGGTAATCTAGTGAGATGACCGAAGAACTTAATTCATCTTTTCCTAATGTAAAATCGATGCTTGAGAACTTTTCTGTTGTTTTGATTGGTTGTAACCTGTAACCGTCTTGATTGTATCTTGCTTCTAAGATTTTCCTAATGATGTTCCTCTCTTCTTTTCTGATTTCTTCAAGTGATTTTTTTCTGTTGAGTGCCAGTGTTTCACTTGTGTAAAGGACTGTTGGTATTACGACTGTGTTGTAATGGCAAATTTTTGTATGTCTTGACGTGGATTTCTTGTTGTAGATGGTTTGGACTAACCCTAATGCGTTTTTAGTTTTTTGGAGATGAGTTTGTTGTGAGATCTTTTCAAAAATTCTCTGAGGTATTTAAAGCAAGGAATCTGTCAATTGTAGCATATTTTGCTCTCAGGCTCTTGATATCTGTTTTTGAACGCGAGATTTTGTTTTCTCAAATGATATAATTAGTCCCACCCAGTGGCGGCTCATGACAAAATTTTTAGGGGGTTCACAACAACATTTTTGTTCGTGTCTCAAATCAGCAAAAAAGTAACATAGGTATATAAATCACTTCACTAAAAGTTCTTTGTACGGTTCCTTTTTTACAAATAATATGGTAGAACCCCTGTAACCGAGGACAAATTTCATACTAGACTAATCTGTTAGTGTAGAACAAAAGAAAAATTCATAATAACTTTACAACACTGCAAATATTGAAGGATGCGAGTACTATTACTGGTTTTGAAATAGCACGAAGTTTGCCTGGGTGCTAGTGTAGAACAAAACCAAACCCCATGATCTACCAAGTGAGCGCTGGTCAGCCCAGTGGCCTGCCGATTATGAGGTGTCGTGTGGACAGCACAACGAATCCTTCTTGGCTTTCTAGACCGGCCATCTCACCGTCAGATAGCTCCTCAATTGTAATCACGTAGGCTGAGTGGACCTCGAACCAGCCCTCAAATCCAAGTAAAAATCTTTTACCTGGCCAGGAATCAAACCTGGGGTATCTGGGTAAGAAGCAGGCGCGCTAGTCCTACATCACGGGGCCGTTTGTGTTAGTGTAGAACAAAAGTAAAATTCATAAAACTTCACTGCACTGCGAACATTGAAAGATGCGAGTACTATTCTTGGTTCTTGAATAGCTTGAAGTTCACCTGGTCATGACGAGAAGCATAGAAATAATGTGTACCGCATTTACTGGTGGATTTTTTAAAATAATTGTTTCCTAATTGACCCCAACATTCCCCATATTATCTCGGTTAATCAGGGTTCTACTGTATCACATGTTAATTATTCTCGTCTTGGAGATTATAGACAACACTAGCATAGGGAATTCAATACTCACATTTTTGTGTGCATGAGAATTTTCATGTTTATTTATTTTTGCACTCAAATGAGCAAGGTCTGTGCACCCAGCTCAATTCCATACCCTTCTTTCTTTGTTGAACAATAGGCCTAAACAGGGGAAACAAAAAAGCGCATTCCTAGATCTACAGTATATCCACAGAGCCACTTGCGTGTTTCGTACACTTCTCTCTTAAACTTACGCCTATACTCGTGTTTGTCAGTTTTTGTAACTTTTTCGATAATCAAATCTGGTCTGTCCGGTCCAAACCTTTTAATTTCTAAATTATCCTGAGATTAATATTTCACTGGTTAAAATTACTTGAACTGAATTCATTTCCTCTTACACTAAGAATAACTTACTATGGTAACAAACCATACAAACAAGGAAGTAAAACACAACCCTCAAATGAATGTCACTTGAAGAGATTTTCCAATCACAAGGTAAAGCAAACTTCTTCCCGAGATTACGAACAGCTGTTCGCAACGAGCTAAAAAAATGCCTGTTCAGAATTACTAGCGCAATCTGCCGGTAATGTAATGAAATAATAGCTCCTGGGAGGCTGGGGCTAACCGTAATGGGGAGGTGGGGGACCCTTGTGGTCAACTGTAATACTGCCACTGGTTTGAGGGTGGCTCTAGATGACAAGGCATGTACCTTACCGTGCTCCTCACTAACGGGAATATCAGTGCATAAACCATGATGTCATCTGCTTTGCGCATGCGTATAGTCTTCAGCACAATAGTGCATTACCCAGTGTGCTCGCTGCACTGTCAGTCAAAACTAACAACTGTCGGTGTAACAGAGCTTTGATATAACTCGAATGCTTTCGATCGATTTTCAAAATCAGGTCGAAAGAAAGGAAAGTTTTAAATTATCCATAAATGTGTAAAGATGTATTAAAACTGAGTGTTCACGTGTTCATGTGCTCCTGAGAGCCCACCGCCACTGGTCCCACCTTTTCTGCAGTTTCTTTAAGTATCTCAAGCTGTTTAACGACAGTCTCCTCATCCTCTGTTAGTATCGTCAGGTCATCTGCAAAAGCAAGGTGTGGTATTGATGGAAGTAGTATAATTGGATGGTTCTGCGGCCTCCTCCTTCTCGGGCTCCAGGGGCCTCCTCCTCCTCCTCCTCCTCCTCCTCCCGAGGGGCCTTCCCAGGGGCCACTCCTCCTCCTTCTCCTCCTCCCGAGGGGCCTTCCCAGTGGCCCACTCCTCCTCCTCCTCCTCCTCCTCCCGAGGGGCCTTCCCAGGGACCCATGCCTCCTCCTCCCGCGGGAAATTTGAATTTGTAAACAAAGCCACGTGCTTTTTGACAGCCATGTGCTTTTTGACAGACAACAACGCATCGCTAACCTCAGTACTGCCATCTTGACGGGCCTAAACCTCAGTGCTACCAACTTAACCTAACTAGCGCGAGATTTGAATTTGTAAACAAATCCACGTGCTTTTTGACAGCTGTCATCCGCCATCTTTAAACTACAGAGCACCATGCTGCCCTCTTTATCGCAGTAGCTGCAAATTCGTCACCTGTCATCCGCAGTGCCACCATCTTGACGGACCTAAACCTTAGTGCTACCAAATTAACCTCACTAGCGCGAGATTTGAATCGGTAAATAAATCCACGTGCTTTTCTTGACAGCCACGTGCTTTTTGACAGACAACAACGTATCGCTAACCTAAGTACTGCCATCTTGACGGGTCTAACCTTAGTGTTACCAACTTAACGTCACTAGCGCGAGATTTGAATTTGTAAACAAATCCACGTGCTTTTTGACAGCTGTCATCCGGCATCTTTAAACCACAGAGCACCATGCTGCCCTTTTTATCGCAGTAGCTGAAAATTTGTCACCTGTCATCCGCAGTGCTGCTATCTTAACGGGCCTAAACCTTAGTGCTACCAACTTAACCTCACTAGCGCGAGATTTGAATCGGTAAACAAATCCACGTGCTTTCTTGACAGCTGTCATCTGCCATCTTTAATCCATAGAGCACAGTGCTGCCCTCTTTAGCTGAAATCTGGTGGCGGATAATTTGAAAAATGCTTTTTGACAGCAGCCATCTTTAATCCAGAGAGCTTCGTGCTGCCTTCTTTAGCTAGATACCTTTGAAAAGTGGTGGCAGGCAATTCCACATGACAGCAGCCATCTTTAATCAAGAGAGCACCGTGCTGCCCTCTTTGTGGCGGTGGCAAATTCCACGTGCTCTTGTTTGGAAACAAACTCACGTGCTTTTTCCTGACAGCTTTCATCTGCCATCTTGCATCACAAACCTCAGTGCTGCACTTTTTAGCTAGATACCTTTGAAATGAGGTGGCGGCGGATTCTATGTGCTCTTGTTTGGAAACAAAGCTACGTGCTTTTTTGACAGCTGTCGTCCGCCATCCTTAATCAGTAGAGCACTGTGCTGCTATCATGCGCGCAATTTCGTCAGCTGTCATCCGCCATCATTAATCTACAGAGCACCGTGCTGCCCTCTTTATGACATGTAGTAGCGGGCAATTTGAAAAGTTCTGTGAGCTGTCATCCGCCATCTTTAGTCAAGAGAGCACCGTGCTGCCATCTTTAGCTAGATACCTTTGAAATGTGGTGGCGGCAAATTGAAAAATTCCACGTGCTCTTGTTTAGTAAACAAACTCACGCGCTTTTTGTCAGCTGTCATCTGCCATCTTACATCGCAAACCTCAGTGCTACACTCTTAAGGTACATACCTTTGAAATATGGTGGCAGATAATTTAAAAAGAAAAATTCTACAGCAGCCATCTCTCGACGCTAATTGCACAAGATGGTGGCTATACATGACTGCTTAAAGGTGCTTATGCAAGATGGCCACTATACATAGGTTCTTATGAGACGCCCTTGGGATGCTTGCGCAAGATGGCGGTTATACAAGGCTCCTTATGAGACGTCCTAGGGATGCTTGCGCAAGAAGGCGGTTGCTCTTATGAGGTGGCTTAAGGGTCCTTGCACAAGATGGCTAAAGACGCCCTAAGGATGCTTGTGCAAGATGGCGGACGCAAGATGGCGGCTATACACGACTCCTTATGAGACGCCTTAAGGGTGCTTGCGCAAGATGGCTGCTGCTCTTATGAAGAAAGCTAGCTTAGAGGCTAACGTGTAATGCTAGTTCGATTCATTAAATTTGGGGCTTATTATTTATTTATTATTATTTACATATTTTACGCCCACATTGGAGCACTGAAATCAATACATTTGAGTTAATTTCTTCTTCTTCTTCTCCCAGAACTTTTTCATCCTCTTCGACCTGGAAGCCCTTTGTGTGTCCGATATAGTATATTGTTTCCGTTCAACTGCTTTTAGTTTGAGACTTATGCTTTTGTTCTTCAAAATCCTCTTCTCTTTTCTGTCTTTGATTTGTTGCCGAGTTATACCCAATTCTTCCAAATCGTCCTGAACTTCTTTGAACCAATTATTATTGATTTTATTCTTCAAAAAGTAATCGAATAGTTGTTTCAATATCCTGGTGTCTGCTAATCTTGATATGTGACAGAAAAAGGAAATTCTTCTTTTACGCATTGTAGATATTATTGATTCACATTCACGATAGACAATGTTGTTAGGCAACAATCTCCACTGTCCATCAACTTGGTGTTTTTTATTAATAATTGTTCTAAGAATTCTTCTCTCAGTTTTCTGTAATTTGTCTGTTGTAGATTTTACATTTAATTTGAATAAAGTTTCACTAGCATAGGTTGCCTCTGGTTTAACTATGGAATTATAGTGTTTCAGCTTAGCGTTTATCGAAAGAGATTTTTTTTTATAGGTTGGCCAGGTAAGTCTTTGTGCTTGTTTAAATTTAGTTGTTCTGTGTTCTATTGCTTCTTTTTCATTTGTGTTCCATGTTATTATTTCCCCAAGATATTTGAATTTCTGAACAATTTTAATCTCTTTATTACTGTTCAGCTGAATAACTGGTAAATCAACTTTAAAAGTTGGCATCATTTCTGTTTTTTCAAATGAAATTTGTAATCCCATTTTTTTAGCTATAATTTCTAGTTGTTCAATTTGAAATTTAGCCTCTTCTATTGTATTTGCAAGTAATGCTAAATCGTCCGCAAAAGCAAGGCAGTTGAGTTTAATATTTCTACCGATCTTGATAGTTGGTTGGCATTTCTTGTTCCATTCACGCTTAAATATAAAATGTTAAATATCTCGAAAACGGTGCATCGTAGAGCAAAACGGACAAAACTTTTCTGCCCAGTACCTTGGTTTGCAGTATGAGGAACATGATAGCATAAGAAAAACATAGTCTAATGATGAGATCAACGGTTTGGCTCCTACTTAGGCCCTTTGGCATTCGCTCTGTTTTAGCTTGTATTGAAGCAAGTCTTCGTAACATGATCAGGTCTAGCTATGGTAGAGAGTATAACGAGCCGTGCAGGTTCGATTCATTAAATTTGAGGCTTAAATGCAAAATGTTAACTGTCTCGAAAACGGTGCATCGTAGAGCAAACCGGACAAACTTTTCTGCCCAATACCTCGGTTCGCAGTGTGAGGAACATGATATCATAAGAAAAACATAGTCTAATGATGAGATCGACGGTTCGATTCCTACTTAGGCCCTTCGGCATTGGCAGCTATCTAATTCTATAAGACCGGGCGAGTTGGCCGTGCGCGTAGAGGCGCGCGGCTGTGAGCTTGCATCCGGGAGATAGTAGGTTCGAATCCCACTATCGGCAGCCCTGAAAATGGTTTTCCGTGGTTTCCCATTTTCACACCAGGCAAATGCTGGGGCTGTACCATAATTAAGGCCACGGCCGCTTCCTTCCAACTCCTAGGCCTCTCCTGTCCTATCGTCGCCATAAGACCTATCTGTGTCGGTGCGACGTAAAGCCCCTAGCAAAAAAAAAAAAATAATTCTACAAGATGGCGGCTATACATATCTTCTTATGAGACAGCTTAAGAGTGCTTGCACAAGATGGCTGCTGCTGTTATGAGATGCCCTAGGGGTGCTTGCGCAAGGTAGCAGCGACAAGACGGTGACTATACACAGCTCCTTATGATACGGCCTAGAGGTGCTCACACAAGATGGTCGCTGCTCTGATGAAGAAAGCTAGCTTTGCATCGTGCAGGTATCTTTACAGCACTAAACCTCATACCTTTGAAATGTGGTGGCGGGTAATTTGAAAAATTCTACGTGCTTTTTCTTAACAGCAGCTATCTTTAAACAATAGCGGCTATACATAAGCTGTTAAGGCCTCCTCTTATGTCAAGACAAAGCTCTATCGAACAAGTTTAAACCTGCATCGGGATAGCTAGAGTAAGCTCGTGCTGCAGTAATGACGTCATTATGCATGTTTAGACTTGCAGATCACAAAAGAAACATAACACGACTAGAATCGAACACTTCACTCTATGCCGTTAACTTTATCATGTGATAACATTGATTGAAGTGTTTAGAACACTAAATAAGTGATCAAGACTAAAATAGAACACTGTACTCGATACAACATGTGTTTAGAACATGTCAGGGGATACCTTTGTTCTAAGAAGATTAGATTACCGCACTTTCCTTGTAGGGCTAATTGGCTAGAGGGCTAATGGGCAAAAGGGCTAAAGGGCTAATGGGCAAAAGGGCTAGAGGGCTAAAGGGCTATGGTGCCTCTCCTCTCTTTATCCGGGCTTGAGACCGGCTCTACAACTAGAGGCAGAGTTAACACCCTATGGAAGGGAGAATGTTGGGAAATAATCTATACGAATATAGCTACTCGATTGACTATGTACTACAGATGGATGACTTAGGTGAGGGTAAGTGCTTACTTAATAATACCTACACATCGTAATTCATGCTCTATTTCAAAAATATCCTCTTTGTACTGTGTGTAACCAGCATCATGATAGGCTCTTAGCAGTTGTAAACGTTTTACGAGTACGTTGAGGTCTTTACAGTATCTTATATCTACATAGGGTAACAGAGGCTTGTTGTGAACTTTGAGTCTATATGCAGATAGGTGATGTGTGGGGACTTGCTTTGATGTAATACGTGCTTCAGCAGTAGCATTTCTAGGTACAAACTTAACTTGTTTTGATAGCGATGAAGCGTTGAAATTTCCTTCTTCTTTACCTTGCATCTCTTCTTGAGATGTTTGCACTGCGACAGAACGTGTAGTAGGCTTAGGAAATGAAGTAAAATCATCAAGCTGTAATGGCAATGAAACATTAAGATTTTCTTCTTCTTCTACTTTCCCTTTACTACTGTTTTGATCAACATCATTATCCTTATTATCATAATCATGATCTTGCCTCTCTTTACC
This sequence comes from Anabrus simplex, assembly GCF_040414725.1. Classification (NCBI taxonomy): domain Eukaryota; kingdom Metazoa; phylum Arthropoda; class Insecta; order Orthoptera; family Tettigoniidae; genus Anabrus; species Anabrus simplex. The sequence continues at coordinate 78,779,369 of NC_090273.1, read as the reverse complement.
TTGAAGTTTGTGATTAGTAACAGAACTTGTAACAGGCCTAGACAACAAGAGAGAATTAAAAATCTCTCGCAGAGGTGTACTTTTTAAACATAAATCAGTGTTACATAAAATCAGCTTCATGGTCCGTATCGCACTTCAATAGATTCACAATTAAGTATTTATTTATTTTCCACCTAGTCGATACAATGATTGCTTAAGGCAATTTTTAATGGTCAAAAGTGGTACATGTTTTGTATATTATCAACATCTTCAGCCACATAACACTGTTTAGATGAAAAATATATAAAATTGACAAAGTAATGCTTTAGAGGAAGTGTCCTTAAAATTAACATAAGATTGACAAGATTAAAACAAACAAATAACTCAAGAGAAAATATATAAATTATTTCTACAATAGAGCGTTGCTAACCTCACTGTTGCCATCTTGACGGCAAGGAAGAACGCATCATCAATATTACACCCGGCGCAAAACTGTGAAAGAATGACAGGAGTTACTGTTCCAAAGGAAAGAAGGCTTAATAAGATTTGACAACTAGGAATTAGTTATATTTTCATCTACATTAATAATAAGAGCCGCACTGTGATATCAGGATTTCTTCATTTCAATAATTACTTATAAATTGTATAATTTTTAATTTATAAATTGATCTTTTTTCATGAATTATTAAGAAAATATTTATTAGGACAATTTCTCTATGGAATATTGTACAAGTGTTTCCTTGACGACTGCTTTCTATTGTAGAAATAATTTATGTATTTTCTCTTGAGTTATTTGTTTGTTTTAATCTTGTCAATCTTATGTTAATTTTAAGGACACTTCCTCTAAAGCATTACTTTGTCAATTTTATATATTTTTCATCTAAACAGTGTTATGTGGCTGAAGATGTTGATAATATACAAAACATGTGCCACTTTTGACCATTAAAAATTGCCTTAAGCAATCATTGTATCGACTAGGTGGAAAATAAATAAATACTTAATTGTGAATCCATAAATCAGTGTTCGCTTGAATATGGTTGAGCTCTTTGTATTTTGTTCCCGATGAAGCTACATTACACGCAGCTTCATGACGTTGAGCGTTGTATGCGTTCTTGAACTCTCTTCTACAATGTTTGCATTGAAAAATTGTCCTACATGATATCTCATGACGTCTCTTGTGATAGCTTCGGGAAAATGCTTTTTCACACTCTTCGCAAATATACCTAGAAATAGGTTTTTCCATGACGGACTTTTATCTTCTGCTAACAGATTCTTCTTTAAATCTACTTAACACTTGTTACTCTGTACTTCGATGATGCGAACAGCTTAGCGATTAACAGTAAACTAACACAAAAGCGTATAACCAAGGTAGCAACAGTAAGGTTTAAGCCCATCAAGATGGCAAGAGTGAGGTTAGCAATGTTCTGCTGTTGGATTTTAAATTCCGCACTATAATATGCATAAGGTAACAGCCTTGAGGTTTACTGCTGTCAAGATGGCAGCAGTGAGGTTAGCAACGCTCTATTGTCCTTTAAAGTGAGGTTAAGGTTCGTCAAGACGACAGCTGTCAAAAAAACACGTGGCTTTGTTTACTAAACAAGAGCACATGGCTGTGACGTCACGGTCACGCAATCAATCCTTAGCTCTACGTCGTTAAGAGCAGCATTAGGATTAGCTATGTTTAGAAATATTGGGAACAGAGCAGCAAAGCGTGTACACATCACCTATCGATTTTACATGCATCGACCATCGTTCTAAACTTCTTCCGCTAGATCGTGCTGCTATCTTAGCATAACCTAGACGTATGAAGTTACAGTATAAAGAATAGCCGTGTTTCAAAGCGTGTACACATTACCTATCGATTTTGCATGCATCGACTCTCGTACTAAACTTCTTCCGCTAGTTTGTGCTGCTATCTTAGCATAATCTATACGCATGACCTTAAAGTACAAAGAATAGCCATGTTTCAAAGCGTGTACACATTACCTATCGATTTTGCATGCAACAAATATCGTACTAAACTTCTTCCGCTAGATTGTGCTGCTATCTTAGCATAACTTATACCAAGACCAACTACATTATATCAGACCTTAATGCTACTATCGATTGGGAGGAAAATGGTGCCTTCGTGGGCGAACGTTTGAGACATGGGGTTGGTACATATTATCTATGTTTACATTCTGTTAAAGACTATTATATTGATCGAGTTATTGAAGTGTAAAGTATATATTCGGTAAAATAGTAATCTATAACGGTTTATTAGTATGGTGTGTTGTTAGGAGTGTATATGATGATATGTTTAGTGTATACTATTGTTTATATTGCCGTGCTGTAGCATTTCACAAAATGGGTCGTTCCTGCTGCGTTCTTGGTTGTAGATCGAATTATACCATTGCTCAAGCTTTTAAACTCCCTGAAGATAGATCTTTACGTGATAAATGGATAAGGAATATCCATTGCGAAAATTTGGAAGTTAAAGACCAAACTATCGTATGTGTGTAACCAATATTTGTGGTTATGGAAATCTCTTTCTAACCGAAAATAGTGAGCCTATTCGTTTTTGGTTTCTTATTCAGTCGGAGAAATTTCATGAAAATTGACGATAAATATTAGTTTCTTTGTAGAATATAAGTGTGTGAGTGTATTCATATGGGTCAGTGGTCACTTAGAATCGGTACAGTTAGAGAGAAGTGCAGGGATTATCTTCGTTTGTAACGCAGGCGTTTTATTGTACCATTACCTTCCAATTCATGTTGTGGATATCTGTTATCAAGCAGTCTACACCAAACTGTAGCCCGTCCATGTAGGTTAAAGACATCATTGTTTAGAGTCAATAGAGTTTTTATACTCTTATTCTTCAATGGGGAAAATCCCATTACATCTTTAGTGTCTGAACGTTTCATTACTAAGTTTACCATCATTGTTGGAAATTCTGCTATACCATATGTCAACATATGTTTTAAAAGTTTCCAGTAAGGAAGGCGTAACATCACCAGGGCCATTCATTGGATTGGCATAATCATTTCGTAACTGCAATCACTTAAGTGCGGTCAGTATCCAGTATTCGGGAGATAGTGTGTTCAAACCCCACTGTCGGCAGCCCTAAAGATGGTTTTCTGTGGTTTCCCACTTTCACACCAGGCACATGCTAGGGCTGTACCTTAATTAAGGCCACGGCCGCTTCCTTCCCAGTCCTAGCCCTGTCCTGTCCCCGTAAGACCTATCTGTGTCGTTGCAAACGAAAAGCCAGTAGTAGCATAATCATTTCGGGTGTACTTCCCTTTCATTGATTGCTGAACATTAGAAATTGTCCACCACTTCGAAACTAAGGCAACACGTTATGTTTCATAGTTCTCATGAGAGTGAAGAAATTGAGGAATTTCGCGCCTTAAATTATTTTTAAACATTCAAAATGATGTTATAAATATAATTTTAACAGTTTTATAATGTATTTCCATCTATCCAGCGAAGTGAAATCTAGGAGAAAACGTTATTTGACTAAGGGAAATTTCTAAATAATCAGCTTGTTCTCTTTTGCTGTAGGGTTGTCCATCTATTCTAGCAGAATATGTGTGATTCTAGTTGATTATATGTGATGAGTAGTTGTTGGCGAAGCGTTTTCATAGGCGCAACAGTGATTTTCCGTATAATGTTACATTTATCATGTTAAATTACCACCGTTGGCAAAATATGTACGTGATCTTTTCGTATTTCTGGCTGATTGAACCAGATATTATGTAGCTCCTTCAGTGGTATCAACACAAGTAATTTAATGTGACGCCGGGCTGAGTGGCTCAGACGGTAGAAGCTCTGGCTTTCTGACCCTAAGTTGGCGGGTTTGATCCCGGCTGGGTCCGGTAGTATTTGAAGGTGCTAAAATACGTCAGCCTCGTGAGATTTACTGGCACGTAAGAACTCCTTTGGGACTGAATTCCGGCATCTCCGAAATTCGTGAGTTTGTTTATCGCCGAAATAAAGTTATTGTGTGTTACCCTAACCTTAATCAGTCGGCATCTACTGCGCCCACGATGTCCACCATGTTGGTTTTGATATTACGGTCTGATATATTGTAGTCGGTCTTGTTTATACACATGGACTTAAAGTACAAAGAATAGCCATGTTTCAAAGCGTGTACACATTACCTAATGATTTTGCATGAAATGATGATGGAGATGTTCAATAAATTTCCAAAGTCATTGAAATCATTTAAGAAAAGACTAGGAAAACAACAGATAGGGAATATGCCACCTGCGCGACTGCCTTTAATGCAGATCAGTATTGATTGACTGGTTGATTGAGTGCTTATTTTGAAAAGTTAGAACTACAGATTTCTTTTTCTCCTTTCGTTTTTTAATTAAAATTGTTTTTGGTTCATTTTTCATTTTATTTATCATTCTATTAATAAATTATCTGGAATATCCATTGCTACAAGCAATTTGGTGGATTATATTTATCTCTGTATTGTAATTCTTCCTAGACATAGGTATGTTCATAACTCTATTAATTAAACTATAAAGTGTTGCCTTTTTATGTTGACCTGGATGATTGGAGTCATTTCTGATAATAGTATCTGTTTGAGTAGCTTTTCTGAAAATTGGAAAATCAAAATGATCAGAATTTCTAGTAATTGTTAAATCTAAATAATTTATAATAAAATAGTGGATAAAAGAGATGGATTGATTGGGTCCCAGGAATCAACCTGGGAAGAGTCCTTGTGACTCTGGGCAATTGGTAGTGAAATACGTCGTTGCCGAACTCCTGCAACAATAGTATGTTGGGTTCAGCAAGAGAGCCCAACTAGCCTCTTTCACTACAACTCCAGCACGTAACCTACATGGGGTGCCCCCAGTTAAGCTGAGCAACCCAGTGGAAGGTTGGGTAACCAATCCCAGCAGGAAACTGGGTCAGTGAACCGATCAGTGCTGGGAACTTCAAGTTGAACACCATGTTCCCTTTTGGTAACCCCAATAAACTTTTTTGTAATTCTGGAAACATGAAGCAAACGACTAATTGGAAATCTACCCCCAGGTGGTAACAAATCCACCCCTACTCACAGTGGGGCAAGCAGGCCATCGGATTCTGGAGAGCCTGCATCTTCAAGTAAGAGGAAGAAACACATCAACTATCTGGCAACGTAAACATTAATTCCCTCCTACAAACGGGAAACTGAAACATACTTTGGACATCCTAACAAAACACAACATCCTTATAATGGCTGTAAAGGAGACAAGATTTATGGACAAAGAACCTTTTGAGTCACAAGGCTTCAGGATCTACAAGGGACAGCCAGGTCAGAGAGTGATGAAGAATATGCCTCATCTGGGTACAGGCTTCATAGTCAACAACAAAATGATCAACTCCGTTATCTCCTTCTCATCACCAAATGGGAGAACGTCCACTAAAGCCTTCAGGTCTTAACAAAGCCTACACGATGATAATAATAATAATAATAATAATAATAATAATAATAATAATAATAATAATAATAATAATAATAATAATAATAATAATAATAATAATAATCGTATGGCCTCAGCTACCGTGTGCAGACATTTCAATTTGACGCCATCTGGCTGTCTGCTCGTCAATTTCAATGTTCCGTTTACTCTAGGCTCACTAGATCGCAGGCCGAGTAAACCGGAACTCTCTTGGGCATCTATGGCTGAGATTTAATGAATTTTGTTGGGTAAACGCCAAATGTGTCACCAGAGATCTTTTACATGCCGACATCGTATGACATGGAGTGTCGAATAGATTCTTTCCCGCCCTTCAAAAATCTTACTACCTCTGCCGGGTTTGAACCCGCTATCTTGGGATCCGGAGGCCGACACTCTACCACTGATCCACAGAGGCAGCTAGCCTACACGATTGTTAACTTCCATGCACCTACCAATGATACTAATAAGAGTGATATTGAAAGTGTTGAATACTTTTGGGAAGAACTGGAAGAGACAATCGATAAGATTCCAGAACATCATGTGATCATTTTGATGGGAGACTTTAATGCCCAGATTGGTGAGGAGCGCAGGTTTAAGAATGTAGTCGGAAGATACCCGGCCCACAAGAAAACCAACTGTAATGGTGAGAGGCTGATCAATCTGTGTAATAATCACAACCTTGTTCTTAAATCTACAGCATTCATGCACTTCCCCTGAAAAGCCAAGATCTGGAGGTGTCCCAGTCCCTTGCTAGGAGAGTACCAGCTAGATCACTTTGCCATCAATAGAAGGAATAACAAGGAAATAATGAACGTCAAGGTATTGAAAGGTGCCAATATTGATTCAGACCACTACCTATCTTTGGTCAAAACAAATTTCATTCCACTCACGAAGTGTAGAGGTAACAATTACACCAGGTCTAGAATCCCAAAATTTAATCCAGCCGAGTTAAAAGAGAACAACAACTTCTCCAAGGTCCTAAGCAATAATCAGAATAAAACGGATTGGCCTAACCTTCAGAAGGCACTGATAGATGCAGTAACAGAAACCATCCTTTCAACCAGAAGGAGTAAGCACCCATGGTGGACACGAACATGTGATAAGGCAATAGAGGAGAGAAGACAGGCATGGGTGAAATGGAACTGCAACATAAACACGGAAAATCTTACATTCTTCCTAAGAGTCAGAAAGAACACGGCCAAGACCATCAGAAATGCTAAGAGGCAGTGTAATGATAACATCATAGATCAGGCAGACAAATACTTTCAAAGGAACAACACCAGTAACTTGTACAAAACTCTAAAATCTCAGACAAACACTTACTCAGCTGCTACACTTCACCTTCGAGGACCAGACGGAGAACTGAAAATGAACAATGAAGATTGTACTACAGCCCTTGCAAAATATTTTGATAACCTCCCCAATGCAGAAGAACCAGAGAAAAAACTACAATTTCAACCCAAGAATGTTATTAACCCTGACTCCCTTCCTCCTACCAAAGAAGAAATCAGACAGGGACATATTTTCCTTGCATGCAAGGCATTCATTGCATGCGTTAGGATAGCGCAAAGAACCGTCTGAAGTATGATTTTAGGTTGTTTCAAGGCAAGTATTATTGATTTCATCTCTCTGAAGTTCAAAAGTTCCGCACAACTGCACTAATTCCATTGACAGACTACATGTGGCGCTGTAGTCTCGCCATCTAATCCACTGTAGAAAGAAAGAGACAGCAAATGGAGGAGTTAAGGACGTAATGCATTCAATCTTAAAATTGCACTCAGTGGTAGACATACTTCTGAAACACTCCTCATGATGTCACTGCACTTGACCCTTTGTCACCATTTACATGCTACCCACTGCTGTCTGTCAGCAGCTTCGGAGAAAGTCGGAATGTCCAAGATACGAAGGTAACGGTCAAGCGGCAAGCATGGATTATGCCCTGGTGAGATGAGCTCTCTTCATTACGGATCTCATGCGGCTGCTCCATTTTCCAAGACTGGCCTTACGACGATAGCCAAAAGAAAATTTTGTGGAGGTTTTATAAATTTATACTCTGTTACTGTTAATCCATTCAAATATGTGCATTTCTCTACCTTGTTCCAATGCAGAGGCAGATGGTCCTTTCAGTCAGCTAAACTTGGTGAAAATAAAGATGCATACCAGACTCCACGCAAGAACTGCTTCACTCTTCATGCCAAAAACACATATAGAATTATTATCAAGACCTGTTACACATAATTATGAATTCTCTGAAAGTGCCTTGCATAAGACAGGAACCTCAGCTGCATATTCATATTCCAATTACAACTACATCAGGAGAGGAACCTGAGTCTTCTCATTTATTAGGTATGTTGTAGTTATTCATTCATTTAATGTTTCAATATTCCCATCATGTAGACCTAGTTCACAAAATTTTCATGTAGTGACACTTTAACCCATCCGCCTTTGTGGTGTAGTGGTTAGTGTGATTAGCTGACCCCTTCCCCGCCCCCCCCCCCCCCCCGAGGCCAGGGTTCGATTCCCGGCTCTGCCACTAAATTGGAAAAGTGGTACGAGGGCTGGAACGGGGTCCACTCAGCCTCGGGAGGTCAACTGAATATGGGTGGGTTCGATTCCCACCTCAGCCATCCTGGAAGTGGTTTTCCGTACCCACTTCTCCTCCAGGCAAAAGCCAGGATGGTACCTAACATAAGCCACAGCCGCTTCCTTCCCTCTTCCTTGTCTATCCCTTCCAATCTTCCCATCCCCCCGCAAGGCCCCTGTTCAGCATAGCAGGTGAGGCCGCCTGGGCAAGGTACTAGTCATCCTCTCCAGTTGTATCCCCGACCCAGAGTCTGAAGCTCCAGGTCACTGCCCTTGAGGAGGTAGAGGTGGGATCCCTCACTGAGTCCGAGGAAAAACCGACCCTGGAGGGTAAACAGATAAAGATGAAAGAAGAAAACATTTTAACACAATTAGTGACTTCATGATAATTAGCAATACTGAATCTAGCATCTCCCCAAGGTGAGTAAAGACTACCCAACTTACACTTAAACTGAGCAAACACATCTATTCAACTTACAGTAGTATTGGCTTTCTTGCATAAACAAATACAAAAATAACACAAATATTAATATCACCCTACTCTTAAGAGTGTTAATGTGGAGAAAAAATCATTGCATTCGACTGAACACAATTCATAGGCTAATCTACTAGAAAATAAAAATAAAAATAAATAAAAACATTTGAACCGGGCAAGTTGGCCATGCGGTTAGGGGTGAGCAGCTGTGAGCTTGCATCCGGGAGATAGTGGGTTCGAGCCCCATGGTCGGCAGCCCTGAAGATAGTTTTCTGTGCTTTCCCATTTTCACACCAAGCAAATGGCACTGTACTTTAATTAAACCCACAGCCAATATCTTCCAATTCCTAGCCCTTTTTTATCCTATTGTCGCCATAAGACCTATCTGTGTCGGTGCGACGTAAAGCAAGTAGTAAAATAAAAAGATAAAAAACATATAATGCAGGATGTCATTTCTGTAGCCATAATCGGGATAATACATCTACAAGTAATAATAATAATAATAATACATGCTACCATTATGTAACCTCAATGTTACATACATACACAAATGAATGCAATGACACATGATAAAAATAAATAATAATAAAAGCAGACTAAAAATGTTCGATGCAGTTAAAGATATCAAAACACACGCATGTTTTCACAAGAAAACAACAAACAGAAATGGTCAGGTTAAGCAACATGATGGCTAAGGAAGGATTAGTGGAAAGCGGAGGGACCATACCCAGGTGTTGAAAAGTATTGGCAGTGCTGAAGAAGTGAAATCAATGGTGATTCACAGTTAATATACAGTTTACTTAAATTTTAGATGGAAATGAACGCCCAAATTATCAAACAAAATTACACTATTAAAACAATAATTACAAGGATTACCCAGGACGTTCAAATTTAGTGATGCTACTTTATATTACGTTAGGTAGGAACATCTTACACAATGTTCAAGACTCATGGTGTAACATTTAAATTGCATAATACTGTCAGAAAGAATAAAATTTAAGCAACATTATACAGTCCGAAGGATATACACGGAGGAAAGGAAAATACAACATTTAAAGTGATTATCTGAGCATAGAGCTCATTTAGGAGGCAGCCCCCTCAAAAACACCTCTAAGAAAGGGGGCCCATCCTAAATGTGAATACTCTAAGATGACGCAGATCTATGAGACAGCCCCAAAGGAAAAATTCTGATCTACAAATACACCGAGAGGCGTTGAACACACAATTTATGAAAACAAAAAATGGGAACTGTCTCTTAACAAATATTATGTGACTTACCGGAAAGGCTAAGTCATTTTAAGAAAAATTTGGCGACTGAAGGAAAAACAGGTAAGCTCTGGCAAAAGAAATTAAACGGAACACTACATTTGAAGATAACTACCAGAAAGATGAAAAAGTTAAGTGCTTACCTGTTGGAGGGGCCAAGAAGACACGTCACCTGGAGAAGGCAACTTCTCCCTTCAGCGGTCAAAATTACAAGACGGCTCGGAAGAGCTTGGCTCTAGCAAAGAGCTCCTCTCCGGAAATTGAGAAATCATAAAACAACCAATGAGCGGCCTTTATTTTCCTTTATCCACCAATCACAAATAGTTTTATTATATCCAATGAGGGCCCAGCAAATAATGCTGATAAAGTGCCTCATGTTGCATCGCAGACCTTGCAGACTGATGCAAAATGATGCAACTGGAAACTCCTGGAAGCATCCTAACCTGATCTGGCACATGTGCTACAGTATGTACCACAAATATTTCATCTTACCTTTAAAAGTTTTTAAGATTAATTTTTCACAATAACTAAATAATTTTGAAGCAGTGTCCTAACCAATCAATTCCAAATATTCCCACACACTGGAGATACAAAAACAAATAAATAAATCAACACATGAATATACAAAATTAACACATGAACATATAAAATTCCCCACAGCATTCCAAGTCCAAATAATCACTACAATTTCATCAGATAAAAAGGGCATTAGTCATATTCTTTAAATCACACAAAATACAAATAAAATCAGCTTGAAAATATATGCAAGTATCAGGCTATATAGCCGTTGCACCTAAAAATATTGCTGTGTGGCAATGTTGTCGAAGTACTGACACACGGCACATATATAATTATGAACGATAATTCTTTGATAGAAATTTGCACAATATTATTATTATTATTAAATGAAAAGCGCACAGTATGCAAAAACAATATTGAACCTTAGATAATTAAACCTTCCAGGCCAGAGTTCTAAGCTGAAATATTTCACCTGATTTTTCTGGGCACCACACAATGATTGCAAGTAATGTTCATTTTTTTTGTGATTTTCCTAAAGAGCAATTCAGTAAATTGATCGAAGTCTGTGGAAAATATTTTGATATAGTACGACTTAAATCCGAAATGAGAGCAATGTTCAATTCAGAACACTTCAAAGATAAGACTGTGGCACAAATCCAGAAGTTCCTATTGATCAGTGCTCAGCAAAATGGTCTTCGTGAGCTTTATAAATTGTGTACATGGACCCTTCCACCCACAATTCTTAAAGTCGTCTCTCTGCATTAGGAATGATGTATACAGTGGGGATGGGGGCACATTCGTGCATGTGGGACTATGCCCTTTCTCCATTCACCATTCCTGAATTGTATCTACAATTTATGGAAAATAAATAAATAAATAATAGAGAAGGAGCATCTTGTTGAGTTGAAAGCATGTGAGGACTTCTACAGTGACATCACCAAGGAATTCTGAAAAAAGAATCGTAGGGTAGAATTCACCTACATGTAATTAGGGTGAGTAGAATTGGAATTTACTAAATATAGACTTCATTATAATTAGGCAGAGATTCAGAATCCAGGTGTTGGATTGCAAAAATTTCCCAGGAGCAGATGTGGACTCTGACCACAACTTGTTGGTCATGACATGCCATCTGAAGTTGAAGAAAGTGAAGAAAGGAAAGAATGCAAAAAGATGGCATCTAGAGTTGAAAGAAAAGAGTGTGAGGGATTGTTTCAAGGAACATGTTGCACAAGGGCTAAATGAAAAGGCTGAAGGAAACAAAATAGAGAAAGTGTTGATAGTCATGAAAAATGAAGTCAGTAGGGCTGCTGAAGAAATGTTAGGAAGGAAGAAAAGATCAACTAAGAATCAGTGAATAACTCAGGAGATACTAGACCTGATTGATGAATGACGAAAATATAAGAATGCTAGAAATGAAGAGGGCAGAAAAGAATACAGGCGATTAAAGAATCAAGTGGATAGGAAGTGCAAGGTAGCTAAGGAAAAAATGGCTGAAGGAGAAGTGCAAGGATGTCGAAGGTAATATGGTCCTGGGAAAGGTGGATGCTGCATACAGGAAAATGAAAGAAACCTTTGGAGAAAGGAGATCTAGGTGTATGAATATGTAGAGCTCAGATGGAAAGCTACTTCTAGGGAAAGAAGACAAAGCAGAAAGATGGCAAGAATGTATCCAACAATTGTATCAAGGTAAAGATGTAGATAATTTGTTTCTGGAACAAGAAGAGGCTGTTGATGCTGATGAAATGGGAGACCCAGTTTTGAGGTCAGAGTTTGACAGAGCTGTGAGCGACCTAAATAGGAACAAGGCACCTGGAATTGATGACATTCCCTCTGAATTACTGACTGCCTTAGGGCAAACCAGCATGGCATCCATTTAGTGTGTAAGAAGTACGAGACAGGAGAAGTCCCATCCGATTTTTGGCAGAATGTTGTTATACCTATTCCCAAGAAAGCCGGTGCTGACAAGTGTGAAAACTACTGCACAATTAGTTTAGAATCTCATGCCTGCAAAATTTTAATGCGTATTATTTACAGAAGAATGGAAAAACAAGTTGAAGCTGAGTTGGGAGAAGATCAATTTGGCTTCAGAAGAAATGCAGGAACACATGAAGCAATCCTTACTTTGCATCTGATCTTAGAGGATCGACTCAAGAAGGACAAGCCCACGTACTTGGCATTCGTAGATCTAGAAAAGGCGTTCGATAATGTTGATTGGACAGAGCTATTTATGATTCTGGAGGTTATTGGGATTAGATACCGAGAACGAAGAATTATCTAGAATCTCTATAAAAACAGTCTGCAGTGATAAGAATCAAGGGCTTTGAAAAAGAAGCAGCAATCCAGAAAGGAGTGAGGCAAGGCTGCAGTTTGTCCCCCCTCCTTTTCAATGTTTACATAGAACAGGCAGTAAATGAAATCAAAGAAGAATTTGGAAAGGGAATCACAATCCAAGGAGAGGAAATCAAAACGTTGAGATTTGCCAATGATATTGTTATTTCATCTGAGACTGCAGAAGATCTCAAGAAGCTGCTGAATGGTATGGACGAAGTCATGGGTAAGGAGTACAAGATGAAAATAAATAAGTCCAAAACAAAAGTAATGGAGTGCAGTCGACTGAAGGCAGGTGATGCAGGAAATATTAAATTAGGAAACGAAGTCATAAAGGAAGTAGATGAATATTGTTACTTGGGTAGTAAAATAACTAACAATGGCATAAGTAAGGAGGACATAAAATGCAGACTAGCACAATCAAGGAAGAGCTTTCTTAAGAAAAGAAATTTGTTCAATTCAAACATTGATATAGGAATTAGAAGGTTGTTTTTGAAGACTTTCATGTGGAGCTTGGCACTGTGTGGAAGTGAAGCATGGACGATAATTAGCTCAGAAAGAAAGAGAATAGAAGCTTTTGAAATGTGGTGTTACAGAAGAATGCTGAAGATGAGATGGATAGATTGAATCTCAAATGAAGAGATAATGAATCAAATTGGTGAGAGGAGATCGATTTGGCTAAATTTGACAAGAAGAAGAGAGAGAATGATAGGACATATCTTAAGATACCCAGGTCTTATTCAGTAGGTTTTTGAAGGAAGTGTAGGTGGTAAGGACTGTAGGGGTAGACCAAGGTATCAATATGACAAGCAGATTAGAGCAAATATAGGATGTAATAGTTATGTAGAAATGAAAAGGTTAGCACAGTATAGGGTGGCATGGAAAGCTGCATCAAACCAGTCTATGGGCTGATGACTCAAACAACAACACATTGTGCTACTGCATGATTACTAGTTGCGTGCCTCCATGGGGAATCCAGGATACACCACTACAAACAGATCATCTCTGAACTGACATCTAACAGAGCAGCAGGCGAAGATGGCATCATTGCAGAATTATGGAAACATGCAGATGAAGAGTCAATTGACAGTATAAAAAAATACAGGCTCATAACTGACATCTGGACAATGGAAACACTACCAAGGGATTGGACTTCAGCTATCATCCACCCACTGCACAAGAAATCTTCTTCAAAGTATTGCTTAAAGAAGTGAAGGCACAATTAGGCACCTGCATAGGAGAGTACCAAGCTGGATCGAGGAAGTCTAGATCATCCACAGAGCTTATTCTGAACCTCAAAACTATCTTTACCTACAAAAACCTCTGCACCTCACCCTATGTAGCAATTTTCATTGACTTCCAGAAGGCCTACGGCTTGGTAGACAGACAGTTCATGTTTGAGACGTTGACTGAAATTTGTCTGGATTAGTAGACTTAGAATCATGTGAACGCTACTCTAATGCTACTCTAATGAACATCATGTCCAAAGTCAAATTCAGAGGGGTATTATCAAAAAGCTTCCAGATCAAAACAGGTGTTAGACAAGGAGATAGTTTGTTCCCCATCCTGTTTAACTGTCTGCTGGAGAAGGTCATTCGGGAATGACGAATACACTAGCTGACAACTCTGGATTAAAAATTGGCTACAAGTTAACAGTCACTTGCTTAGCCTTCGCAGATGACCTCACACTCTTAGCTTCAAGCTTGGAAGAAGCTACGTACCAGGTATCCTCCCTCGAACCCATAGCAGCTAAAGTAGGGCTGAAGATCGCTGTCAACAAAACAGAATTTCTGACCAACATCAGAGAAGCACTCAACTTAATTTCTTTAGCAGACAAAATAATACAGAAGGCCAACTCATTCAAATATTTTCGAGAATGGATAACCCCAAATGTTAATGAATACCTTGCAATGAAGAATAGATGCACTAAATTAGAAAGAGCTTATCATCTTTGTAAGATCATATACAACTCTAAATCCCTCTCCTTGAATCTTAAACTTAGACACTGCAACAACATAGTAAGACCATCTGTACTGTACACCTCAGAATGCCTAAACACGGCCCAGAAAGGACAACTCAGAAAACTGGAACTGAAAGAGCGAAGGATCCTCAGAAGGATTATGGGCCCCGTTAAAGAAGGAACTGGGTACAGAATCAGGCACAACAAGGAACTGTACAGTAAAATAGAGAGCATTACAACAGCTATGAGGAAGAGAAGGCTAATGTTCTATGGTCACCTAGTGGTATGTTCCGAGCTGTCAGCGGAGAGATGGCATGGAATGACATTAGTAGACGAATAAGTTTAAGTGGCATCTTTAAAAGTAGGAAAGATCACAATATGAAGATAAAGTTGGAATTCAAGAGGCCAAATTGGGGCAAATATTCATTTATAGGAAGGAGAGTTAGGGGTTGTAATAACTTACCAAGGGAGATGTTCAATAAATTTCCAATTTCTTTGAAAACATTTAAGAAAAGGCTAGGAAAGCAACAGATATGGAATCTGCCACCTGGGCGACTGCCCTAAATGCAGATCAGTATTGATTGACTGATAAAATAACAATTGAGTTAAATCCACCTCCTCAATACAAATTAAATAGTGTTTATTAATTAAACATTTAATGGGACTAGTTTTGACCTATTTAAAGGTCACCTTCAGCCATATCGTGTGAAGAACTAACATATTTGAAATACAGTGGTTTTCAAGATCGTATTAAATCATAGAAATTTTATACTATGAAAAAATTGTTTTTAGAATTTCCTTATAACACTTGTTCACTTAGCTGTGGGGGTATATGAGAAGAAGTCTTTTAGTATTCTTCATAGTATTCAAGAACGTAGGTACAAGTCGAAATTCACAATCTTGATGAGGTATGGAACTGGGCATATAGGCACAAAGTTGTTGTAGAAGAAGAAGTCTTTTGATGTTCTTCGTATCACTGCAAAGTGTAGATACATTTATAATCTTGATGAGATGTAGAGTTGAGCATATATGCAAAGTAATGTCCTAATTAAAATACGAGTTGAACAAATATATTATTGCAATGGAAAGGAAATTCTATATAGCTGTGTATAAAGAAAACAATATAAGAAATATTGAAGGTATTCATGGAGATTAATGACTTTAAAAAAATGAAAGTGAAAAGGCACTTGAATTAAGTTAAAAGATTTTTATTCTTTGTATTCAAATGGTGGAGTGAAATTTCATCCAATCCTGATATAAAATAAAGGAAAAATGAGTTAGAAAAATGTAGGAAATATTAATAAAATATTAATAAATATTAATAAAATTTAAATAATGAAAAATATTAAATGAAAGCATTGAAATTGAAAGCAAATTGTGGCTCGTCTTAGGTAACCAAGTGCTGGATGTATTAGTAAAATAACATGCTAGGAAGCAAATGACATGAAAAAGAAAAAAGAAAAAAAGGAAATGATAGAGATTATAAGGAAAAATTACAAAGGTTAAATGAAAACTGTTAGGAATGGAGGGAAAACTTAAGGTGGGGCTGAAGAATGAGGGAATGGGGGTAAATGATGAGGAGAGGTGGAATGAATAAAATGCAAGATTGAATTTAGATTGGTTAAATTAAATTTTTTAAGAATAATGATAAAAAGATCATATAGAATCTTGGTTTTTTCACATATTTAATTTTGGTTGTAATTAGAGTTAAAATATTGATCTAAATGTATGAAAAAATTCTCTGTTTTATCAAGTAATTGGCCTTTTTGTAACATTTTAAGAATTCCTAGATCTTGTTTAATACTGGTGAAATTATGGTTATAGCCAAAAATTTATTGTATCTCATGACATTCTTATGTTCTGAGTATCTAGTGATGAAGTTTCTCCCTGTTTGTCTGATGTAAGAAAAATGCAATCATGACATTTGAATCTATAAACACCTGATTTAGAAAAACAATTAGATTTATTAATAAAGGTTTAGTTGTATAAGATGTCAAAATTCTTATTATTAGTTTTGAATGCTATATTTATATTGTATTTTTTAAAGGTGTTAGTGATTTTTTTAAATGTCCTTGTTGAAAGTAAAGGTTGAAATTATTGTGGTATTAGGTTTATCTTTTACTAAAGTAGTTGAAGAGTGATGTATGTATTTATTAATTATTCTGTTAATGAAAAAATTGTTGTATCAATTCGATTTTGCAATGAAACAAATGGTATTTAACTCACTTTCTAGATCTTGTTTGGACATCGGAACAGTGAAAGCTCTATGAACTAAACTATTGTAAGTAGCCCATTTATGATTATTGAGTGATTTGAATCATGACGGATTGTGGTACTAGTTCGAGTAGGTTTTCTGAATATTTTATAACCTAATGAAGTTGTGTTTCTAGTGATGGTTAGGTCTAAATAGTTCATCTTTCCTTCTAGTTTGGATTAAAATGTAAATTTTGTAGCACCTGTTGGTGAGGGTGTCTACCCAAATAATAATAATAATAATAATAATAATAATAATAATAATAATAATAATAATAATAATAATAATAATAATAATAATAATAATAATAATAATAATAATAATAATAATAAATACAATAACACATAATGATAATAATAAAATAAATAGGGAAAATAGAAAAATATCAGTGTGGTGGCAGTTTCATATCTAAGCCTGGAAATACGATGGTTGACTTATAACTTACAGGTCAAATAAACGACACCTAAGGAAGGATTGTGAAACATGTCGGAAGGTAGCCCTATTGAGGTCCATGGGAAAGTATGCCATTATGGGGAAGAAAAGGTTCACGATCCTCCACCTAAAACTCATAATATTGACAAATTAAAAGATACAATTACAAATAAAAGACACAAATAAATGGCAGAATAGTTGACAATTCATTTTTTTTTTTAATGCAATAAACTTTCAAGAAAGATTCACAGAGTGAATAGAGGCATCCTCGAAAGAATCAAAATTAATACACTGCGTTAATCAAGAGAGAGTGTTACATTTACCTGTAATAACAAAACATTGAGCCAGAAAAGGTTTACCTCTGAAGACAACATATAACAAATTAGCCTAACAGCTAAGCTCTACCGAAACTCAGTTATGGTGAATATGGTCATCTAGAGGAAACTCCAGTGCACAAAATAAACTCTTAATAATGAATTTAAATTAAAATACAAAAGGATTAGAAAAATAGCGCTTACCGTGAGAAGCAGTAGGCCCCGACAGAGCTAGACCTCGAGCACATCTGCTCGCGAGGACGGTCAGATGGTAAAGACCCAGGCAACATGCATCACACACACACACAAAGTCGGCAGAAGGCCAGAAATGACCCAATCACAAATAACCAATAGCACACAAATCTCTCTAGATTCCCATTTTTTTGCCAATCGGAAAAGTTGTTATTCTGACCAATCCAATTGCATGACCATATATGGTCATTCCATAAAATGCTGATGCAAGAGGAATTGCATCACCTAATCTCTCCATGTGCAGTAACTATTGTTCCAAAAGTTATGTACTGTACACATTTTACTAAAGCACAATATTACAGTTTTCTTCTAATTATATTAAAAAATATTTCTTCTGTGTCCAGAATGTCTTTCTTGAATCTTCATGAAATTAATTTACATAACACACAATCAAACATAACTACATGAAATTTAAATACAAGAATCACTTCAAAAATAATTCTTACAATGTAAATAATTTCTTCATCTGTTCAGAAAAATTTTCAAAAGTTCATATTCTTGAGGTTTCCCTAAATTGCATAAAAAATATTACAGTAATATTCAAAACATATTCTAATCAACATTTTCCCACCAAACATAATTTTCTTCTAGTTACATTAAAAACATTCCTTCAGAGTCCAGTGTCCATATTTCTTCATTTTCCAGAATAAGTAAAATGTACTAATTAAAAAAAGAAACTAAAGTAAAATTCTGTTGTCCTTTCTTGATGACATACAGGTCAGAAATTTAATGTGGGGGGTCAATACTATTAAGATTTAGAAGATTGGACTTCGCACTACAAATTTTTTCATCTAAAATAACTAGGACATTATCGATGTAATCTAACCCAAAAGAGGGTATTATTAAAATTTTGGTTATTTTCAATTTTGTTGTGTTCTAAGAAATCTAGGTAAATTTCTGCTAGTATGCCTGAAGCGGGTAAGCCCATGGCCAAACCTTTTTGTTTGTATATGACATTGTCAAAAGTGAAGAAATTGTTATCTAGAATTAATTTCAAAACCAAACTGATTATTTTTGATTTCTAATTTACTTAGATGACTGTACTGATGTAAATTATTTTCTGTAATGCGGTAGAGTTTGGATATTTGTATACTAGGGTACATATTAATGACATCAAAAGAGTGAAGTAAGTGATGAGGTTGGGTATTGAAATTACTTAATTTATTAGATTTGAAGTGTTTTTGATGGATTTGTTGGACATAAAATGATAATTCTTTCTGAGAAATGTTTTAATAAATTGTGAAATTTTATATAAAGGGCTTGGCCTAAAATAAATTACAGGATGAATGGGTACATTAGCTTTATGTATTTTTGAAAGAGCTTTAGCCATAGGAATACAGTAGAGTCTCGCTCATCCGACCTTCGCTTATCTGACATTCCGTGTTATCCGACACTGGTAGACTTAATTTGAACTTTTGGTGGAGACTAAATTCAGGCACACCCGCTGTGGAGGGTGCGACCACGGGACAAGCACTGGCCTGACCGCTGGCGGTAGGGCAGTTTTTTTTCCTCAAGGACAGGTGCAGTGAGTCTTCAGTCATTGTTCATTGTAGTACTGGTTGGGTGCGGATGTTATAGTTTTCATATCCTCTGTGAGTATAGCGAGTAAATGGAAGAAAGTGATTGTTTCTATGGAAGACAAGTTGAGTGCATTAAAGAGACTGGACAAAGGGGAAATTCTTCAAAATGTGGCTTCAGATTATGGACGTTGGATGTGTTACAGTGGGAGACTGGAAAAAAACAGAGGGAAGAAATTTAAAAGTGCTTCTCTACCAGAGCAGAGATAAAATGAAAAATGTGAGTACGAAAAAGTAAGTTAAGCACTATTTCTTTGGTTATCTCAACACCGGGAGAAGGAGCTGCCAATATCTGGCCCCATTCTGCAGGAAAAGGCTGTGTATTTCCAGAAGGAGTTTAATGAAGGGGACCCTAATTTTCCTGCCAGTGCTGGGTGGCTTGATTGGTGGAAGAAACGATACGGCATTAGGCAGCTTAATACCTGTGGAGAAAAGTTTCTTTTCGTAAGACATCTGGAATGTTTTCGTTCAATACTGCATGTACTGTACAATTGAATTGATAATTCAATAAACAGAGCACCGTAAAACATGTCATTGTTTTAGTACTAGAGTATAGCCTTCCTGTTTGTTTCAGTTAATTTTCAAAGTTATTCCGTATTATCCGACATTTTCGGTGATCCGACGTACTCCAGGTCCCGTTTAGGTCGGATAATCGAGGCTCTACTGTACTTGGATTCATGCTTTTTAATTTATTTTTGTCTTGGTCTTTGAATAGGAAAGGGGTGTTCTTTAAGGTTTGTTTTAATAATCTCTAAATTTTCTGGGTGGGATCTTTCTTTACTATGGAAGAGGAACTATCAGAAAAGAAATTATTTGTTTTATTTATGTAATCAGTTTTATCCATTATAACAGTAGTATTTCCTTTGTCA